>NC_067494.1:20504474-20815974 GCF_947179515.1 Apodemus sylvaticus | reverse complement strand
GACGTTGACAGCGGTTAGACATAAATATAGTTCGTAACTCCCACTCACTTCTCACCTTTGTAGAAATCAGGTGACTCCTGCGTGCTTTTATTTATTTATTTATTTTTTGTCGAGATGCATTTTATAGGGCTTAATCAGGGACAATTCCCCTCAAAGCCCCAGATAACACTGTTGTAGAAAACCATTTGAATGACAAGTCTGTAAGTAGACATTTAAGACAGGCTGCTGACTTCACCAAGTTTATGAAAACATATGGTGGTTGGTTTTTTCTTATTTGTATCGAATTAGACAATTAATCCTCACTTTTGAAATGAGCGTATTATAGAGGGATAGTGTGTGTGTGTGTGTGTGTGTGAGTGAGAGAGAGAGAGAGAGAGAGAGAGAGAGAGAGAGAGAGAGAGAGAGAGATTGAACCCAGGACATTGTATGTGACAAGCATGTGTCCCACCACTTCGCTTCAGCCACACTCTAAAATGCTCCTGCACATTGGTTTGTCATTGAGGTAGGGTGTGTATCTTCCCGCCTCCCAAAGCCACCTCTATCTTAGCAGAATTGTTTCTCCCCCTGAGAAGCCCTGATTTAGAGTAAATCACACCTGCTGTGCATTTCGATTTGACGGCAATATAGGCCAGTATTTGCCATTCTAGTTCCTTTCCTGTTTAGCACTCAGCATACCTGATAAAACAGATCTGTCTGCTTTGAGTGCCTCCCACCTCCTAAAAGACCATTTCATCTTTTCCTTCTGAATAAAAACTCGCATAGTCTTTCTTCTAGTCTACCACCCTCCTTTATTTCTCTGTGACTAGAATGACTCTCTGAGTATCAGGGATATATTTAAAAAGTAATGTAAGGCATAAAGCCTTGGTATTTAGGGCTTATCATGTAATCATCTGGAATCATGTTTACTTATACAGCTTTATAATTATGTCAAAATAGCTTGTTTTCTCTGCATAATTATCACATTCGAGTCTCCTGTGTATAATTCACTAGTTTCTACTAGATTTGAAAATACCCACTGGGGCGCAGGCCATGCGCTTCAGAGGCCTGTAGGAGAGGTGCTACAGATGGGGGCGGGAGTGGGGTTTCTGATCACTAATAACTTTGGCTCCGTCAGTAGTGGTCCATGGCAGTGGGGCAAGCCATTTAACTTCCTGGAGTCCTGCTCTTCCCGTCTCTTAAATGGGCAGCCCTTACCCCCTAAGAGCCTTACGAACTTTCAGTGGGGCAAAGCATGCACAGCATGTCTGGAGCTCGGTCCCACCCAGTAATTGTTAACCTCTGGTTTTCCTGCTGTTCTGTATGTGTTAAATGCTATATGAAAATCTGATGGCATTTGTCATTTCCACCTTGGGTTTTCAGTTTCCTAAGTGGATTGGCATGGGCCAGAGCGTGCACCCCTTTCTCGCGAATGTTCATATGTAAATGCACCCACAAATGTCGAGACTAGGTAATCCTGCCTCTTCTGACTTTATCTTCAGCTATGAATTCAGCCCATTTGCAGATGTAATTGAGGCTGCTGCCAGCCTCAGAAGCCTTATTACATTCTTTCATCATTTTAGATTTTAAATGAAAAGAACCTCTCCCCTTTGACCTTTGCCTTCCCTGGGTTTGAAGCCCAGAACCTAGTTCTGAGTGGATTCAAAGTACCAGTGATCTAGCCGGGCGGTGGTGGCGCACGCATGTAACCCCAGCACTCTGGGAGGCAGAGGCAGGCGGATTTCTGAGTGCGAGGCCAGCCTGGTCTACAGAGTGAGTTCCGGTGATCTGCCCTCTGAGCTCTGGTGTCTGCTGCTGGTTTCTTCCTTCTGTGTCTACATGCAGTTTCCGAAAGACAGAACTACAAAAGATGCCCTTATTGGCACAGAATCTAGCGTGCAGCCCTCCAGCTCTGGACTTAACCGTCTGTGTCAACAGGTTAAGGAGGGGAGGCTGAAGAGCCTCCCCAGGGATTTCCATGCTGCTTATACAGCTGGCTCGACTTGCTTTCTTGTTTAAACACTACAAAGCAAAGACAAAGAAGCTAATGTTAGACACGTGACAGGGTGTAGCCCCTTTAAAGCCTATCTTCAAGTATCAAGCAGCAGGAGAGATGCCCTGGAATTTTTAAAGCTAACAAGAATAACAGAGATGGATCCGTGCCCCCCGCTCCAGGTTGGGTTTTGCTTGACATACAACCATGTGTCAGTTTATTTTAAAATCCGCTATTAAAATTTGAGTTAAAAATAGAGGAAAAGGACATACTTGAATACAAAAGCGCTTAGAAATGGTGCTAGAAAGTTTCATTTCAAAACTAATGGCAGGTGGCTCAAAGTGCAGTCTCAAACAATAACAAAGGACAAAAAACATACTATCTTACCTTGGGGAAAAATATAAAGGAACCAGGCTATGGGGGTGGGGGAGCATTATGGTAAAAATAGAGGGAAAATGCCAAACTCACTGATATGTGCTTTTTTATTTGAAGATTTTCTTGGTAGAAGAGAGCAGGGGTGCCTGACATTGGAGAGATATCTCAAATTTCATGATTATAATCACAGCCAAATAATTTTAAATCCTTCTCCCTAAAAGTTTCTTTATCCAGTCCCGTGTTAATATTGAAGCTTCCCTGTGTGTCCTGTTGTATCTGGCCAGGTAATCTTTTTTCTTTTTTTTTTTTTTTCTGTTGGTTTTGTATTTTTGCAGCAAGGTACATTCCCTGTTCTTACACTTTAGCTGTGGGTGAATCATATATGTAGTGAACTTGTTGGAGTGAGTCCTTTCTACCTCTCAGAGGCCAAAAATATTATCTTATCTGTACCACACAATATAGTGCCTAAAATAGAACGTGGAGTTTACTAGTGCAGTGCAACCTTGTCATCATCACCAAGGTGATCATGGCGGTGAAATACCCAAGGCCCAGAGGCCTGGAGCTCTCTCTATCTTGGTCTCACTGAGCAGTGTGAGGACTAGAAATTCCTATGCTCAAAGTTCACCAGAGTTTGTAGGCAGCTACTTTATATAAGCCCCTTTTGAGACCCTTTCCTCTAGTTTATTTTCTTAGCATTTGATTACATGAGGCTTTGAAAACATTCAGGTGATTATTAAGCCCTTTTAAGTCTATTTCTGATATCTGCGGATGGATTTCTGATACTTTTTATAATCCATTTCATTAGAAGATTATGTGTAGCTGGGCGGTGGTGATGCACCCCTATAATCCCAGCACTTGGGAGGCAGAGGCAGGCGGATTCTGAGTTCAAGGCCAGCCTGGTCTACAGAGTGAGTTCCAGGACAGCCAGGGCTATACAGAGAAACCATGTCTCGAAACAAACAAACAAACAAACAAAAAAACAACAAAAACAAAGAAGATGATTATGTGTATGTGTCTTGTGAGTACAGTTAGCCATGGAGGACAGAAGAGGGTGCTGGATTTCCGGAGCTGAAGTTACAGGGGGTCATGAGCTGCCCAGTGTGGGGGCTAAGGACCAAACTTGTGTTGTCTGGAAGAGCTATAAGCACTTTTAACTGGGAGCCTTCTCTCCAGCCCCACGGTATATTTAATTTAATTTTTTTTTTCTCGAGTGGCCATCTGATAAGGACAAAAACTTTTAAATCACTCTAGTGGAATTTCCTCTTTGGAAAATCCTATGGCAATCTCTCCGAAAGCCAGCTGCGTGCTCACCTTCTGACCCAGCAAATTCCTCTGCCAGGTGCTGACCCACTAGAGGGCAAACCTGTGCTTGCCAAATGCTGGGTATGGGAATGCTCATAGTTGCATGTTTTTTTCAACACCTTGGATAAACCCAAGTATCCATTAATAATAAAACCGTAAGTTAATACCGGGCCATGCTCTTCTATCCCAGTCCGTGCTATATTCATATGTGTCGTAGGAATAAATGTGCTATCTCATGCAACTGCCTAGCTAATTTCACAGACAAAGCAAGAGTGTGATTCCAGTTACAAAGCTCCAAAACCAGGAAGGAAAATGTTACTGGTTCAGTGTGGATGGTGGTTCAGTCTCGGAGCAGATTAGTAACTGCGAAAGTGTGAGCCCTGTGGCAGTCTGTGACTATGGCGATGTGGACAGAGCATGTGCACTTCGCTGTACCCAGTAAAAAGTGCGCTTAGCAGTTAGGTTGGATTTAAGCTCCCGTTGCTTTTGCTTCATCCGAGTGGGGCTCTGTTTACTTAGGTAAGTATCTTTTCTGTTTAATGTTTAATGAGCGGTAGAAAACAGCCTCCTTGGTCTGTTTCAGGGTGGTTAGCTGAAAAATGGCTTAGCTTGTGGTAGTCTCCATATCTTGATCTTTCCATATCTTGATTGTTTGAAAGATTTATTATATGCAAGTACGCTGTAGCTGTCTTTAGATGCCCCAGAAGAGGGCATCAGATCTCATTACAGATGGTTGAGAGCCACCATGTGGTTGCTGAGAATTGAACTCAGGACCTTCGGAAGAGCAGTCAGTGCTCTTAACCATTGAGCCATCTCTCCAGCCCCATATCTTGGTCTTAAAACCTGGGATTAAGTCGGGTTGACAGCTCCGGGATGTGATGGGATTCTCAGCGAGGTAATGCTCACACAGTGAGCTTAGAGCAAGGGCTTTTCGCTACCTACTATTTTTGTTTTGTTTCCCTAAAGAGTACCCTGGTTCTTATAACAAGAAGCAAGTCTTGTTACCTGGCCTCAGGCTAGACCTACAGCAGCACTGACCTAGGTTTTGGGTTCTGGCCTAGGGTTTGGGTTTTCCCAACCTTAAATCCTTAGATAATCACCATTGTAGACCTGTGTAGGGAAAACGAGCCGGTGGGGCCGCCATACCCGGGGATGGCGAGCTCCCGTGTATCTGCTGAGGGAGGCTGCCCAGCTAGGGGAGAAAGACCTTGGCAGAAGGCGGGACGTTCTGGGCTGCTGCCCCCTGTGCCTGTAGAGGAAGCTGGGCGGGCGGGAGGGTCTTTGGTCCTTTCTGGCGGCTGGAGATGCTGAGGTCTGTTCCATTGCTCCTACACTGTGGGTTTTGATAAGAAGAGGCAGCTCATAGTCTCAAAGCTTTATTACAGAGAAATAGAAAAAGAAAAGAGATAGAGAAGTAAAGAGAGAGAGAAAAGATGGAGGGGTGAGAGCTGGCCATGACCACGTGGAAAGAGGGGAGAGAGGGGGAACAGGGGGACAAGAGTGGAAGGGCAAGAGAGAGAGCTAGGAGGGGCCTGGCAGCCCCTTTTAGAGTGGGCTGGGTTACCTGGCTGTTGCCAGGTAACTGTGGGGGTGGAGCCCAGACAGAACACCAGGGGCCCGGCCCCACGTAACTGATAGCCGCAGGGTTATGTCCAACAGACCTGACCATTTCCCATCAGCATAGCCAATCAGGGAATCAAGAATCCACATGGAACATCTTCCATTCGTATAGCCTTTTGCTTTATTTATTTGTCTTAAGAATCTGTCTTTAAGCCTCTACCTCCAGACCTTGCTGCCCTCCTCTTCCTCTTCCTCCTCTTCCTCCTCCTCTTCTTCTTCCTCTTCTTCCTCCTCTTCCTCCTCCTCCTCTTCCTCCTCTTCTTCCTCCTCCTCTTCTTCCTCTTCTTCCTCCTCCTCTTCCTCCTTCTCCTCTTCCTCTTCCTCCTCCTCCTCCTCCTCCTCCTCCTCCTCTTTCTCCTCCTTCATTATTAAAAAAAAAACCTACCAGATGAGTTAGAATGTACTTTGGTGGACATTCTCTGTCCAAATAAGTGAGACAAACCCAGTCACTTTGTTGGTGGGAACATGGAGATGCCTGAAGTTGTACAGAAAAATCAGAATAGGATGGACTGGGGGCCATGGATACACACACACACACACACACACACACACTCTTTCTCAGCGTGTGTATGTATGTTTGTGTGCATTAATGAGACTCGTTTTTCAGAAAACAGTTGCCAGCCGTTCTGCTTGAAGATTATTGTCATTCATTAATCTGTACTTTTCATAAAGTGGGCCATGAAACAGAATTTAAAAGCTTGAGAGAAGCACGCCCAAAGTTAACTTGAAATTACTCTGCACTTACTGTTCTGACTAAGGGTTATCTCTCAGTCCCTAATCGTTTTCCTCCTTATCTTCGGGGCAGAATTTCTTACTAAAAATGTCACCCGCATGGTTCTGGTGCTGTGTACTCGGCATCCTAGTTCTCACAAGGTCAAAGCAAGATGGATGTAAAGACCTGGGAAGCCTGGGCTGCCATCGGACGACGGAAAGGCAGGCAGGCTGGCAGACAGGCATGGGCGTGCAGTCTGTAATCTCACATTCTCCGGGCTAAGCTGAACTACACAACAAGTTCTCAGCCAGTGTGGGCTACATAAAGCAAGAGTTGACTCATTCCCCGAACAATAAAAGAAGCCTACAATCTGGTCTCCCTAATTTTTACCTGTTCTTTTTAGTTTGCCCAAGCCCGGGTTTAGGGTTTTTCGGTCACACCCGATGCTCCTCTAGGGACTCACGGCAGGTGTCAGTTTTCTGCACCCTCTGTGGCCTGCCTTATGAGTGCAGACTCCTGTGTTCATGGGAGTGTTCCCCTTGCCCATCCGGCTATTTTGATATCTTCCCTCTCCAGTGACAAGAGTCTCCCACCTGGTCACTTTCATTACAGAATTCTGCTCATGAGTTACCTGTCTTGTTTGTAGTGGTGAACTTCTCCACACAGAGTGGTCAAGGAGCAGTTCATGCAATTGCTTCAGAAGTACTTCAGAAGTGCAAGTGGCCTCCGTCTGTCCACCAGACCTAAGACACGGGCAGGACAGATAAAATTCGAGCTTGGAAAGCGGGTTTCAGAATCCCCACTGTCAGGTTCCCAGCCCCGAAGGGATCAGATGATTTATTCAAGTTCTTCAGATGCAGTGCTGGGTTTAAACCTGTCTGTAGCCCTGGCTTTAGGAAAGCTGTATCTGACCGGAAGTTTATTGATTAGTTCTTAGGGGTTTTGCTTGTTTATTCAGTGTTCTTTGTATGCCAGGATTCTATAGACTATCAGTTTGTTTATTTTCATCACTTAAACTATTGAGCTTTGTCATGGAATTGTCATTATGCTTTATCTTTAGACTTAATGCAGAAGATAACTGAATTTGGGGCAGTAATTTACACTGAATGTCCACAGCTGTGATAAAAACACTTAGAGTGTCCACCTTGTTCCAGAACACATTTAAGGACCTGGAAAAAAGAAGTGTGAAAAAAAGATTAAAAGGTAATAGAAAAATTTTTGATTGGCTGGTTTTCCTGCTGCCTTTTTTTTTTTTTTTTTTTTTTTTTTTTGGTTTTTTGGATTTGTTTTTTTCAAGACAGGGTTTCTCTGTGTAGCCCTGGCTGTCCTGGAACTCACTCTGTAGTCCAGGCTGGCCTCAAACTCAGAAATCTGCCTGCCTCTGCCTCCCAGAGTGCTGGGATTACAGGCGTGAGCCACCACCACCCAGCTTCTGCTGTGTTTTTAAAGGATGGCTCTGGAAGTGTTTGCTGTTATTGTTTTGTTTCCTTTTAAGAGAATGTTTCAGGGCTGGGGTGTGGCTCAGTGGGAGAACATTTGCCTAGCATACAAAGCCCTGGGTATGATTCCCAGCTTTTCAAATAATTAATAATTATAATTAATAGATAATAGGGCAGTGAAGCAAACCTTTGCTAATCCTCTGCACCTTAGTGCAAAAATAAGAGGGAGCTCAAGGGACCATCATTGCAAATGTTCTGGTTCTTTGAACTCCTTGCTAGAGCCCCTCCCTCTCTGCTGTAAAGGGCCTTAAAGTGCAACCGGCTTGGCTCCGCCTGCAGACCCTGTGAGTGTTTGTCTGTGGATGAGGCTGACTCCCCGACCCTCACCCCTGCGCTCCTCCTGCTGAGCTCTGCGTGAGTCTGTGTTGTGCAAAAGTATCTTCCTAGCCTTCAGGAACTGGGGTGGCTGCAAATCACTCTCTTCATCCAAGATGATATTTCTCTGATTTAAAAAAAAAATAGGAGTATGAATATTTAATGTTTCATTATGGTATTTGGGTATTTATGAGGAAATCAGTATTTTCGAGTTATGACATATGTAAGAATCCCATTTGTTTTGCTGTTCTGTTGTTTCCCTTCATGGTGCTGAGTGGCTAATAGGGCTGGGCCTGTCAACCTCCAACACTAACTTGGGCTTTGACTTGGTTTTCATGGATGGAGGTAGTGGTGGGGCTGAAGGAGTGGGTGTTTGTTGTTCAGGCTGGCCTCTGTAGCCTAGGCTGGCCCGAAGTTCTGATCCTCCTGCCTTTTGTGTTGGGATTACAGATATGCCACTATGGTTAACAATAATAAAATTTAAACAAACAAACAAACAAACCCTTACCTTATCCAATGAAAAAATTGTACTGCAGATTTTTTTTCTTTACAAGTGAATTGAAAAGATTCACTTTGTGCTATCAGTAAATTATGCTTTGGAAAAAATACCGTTGCTGTTGATACTGTTACTATATAGATGGCAAAGCAATTTTCAGCCTTCCTTGGAGAGATTCATCTATGCTGTGGTACTCTGAAAAAAATATGTTCACTTGCTAGATATTTAGCCATGGAGTGCTTTTCTTTCTTAGTATTTTTGGATCTGTGACTGTTAGAGTTACTGTGTCAGTGACGGGTCTCCTTATGAGGAGCTATAGCTGGTAGAAGGACGCATGTGGAGGGGGCAGTGATCATCCTCAGTGAGGAGGCTACTCAGTCAAATAGCCATCCACCCCCGCTGATGCAGGCAGCCCTAATGATGACAAGAGCAGCCAAAACCAAAGGCAGGAAAGCAGGAGACAGACTAGGGAGGGATTTGTAGGAAGGGATAAGAAGATGCTGTGGGGGAAGAATAGTCTCTCTCTCTCTCTCTCTCTCTCTGTGTGTGTGTGTGTGTGTGTGTGTGTGTACATAAAAGTACACATTTTAAGAATAGTACTGTGCCAGAGCTTGGTGGCCCCGCCCCTTTCCATAAGAACACACAGAGGAGTAGAGGTCAGGGGCAAACACTGTCATCAGTCGTGGTAGTTTCCTTCAGCTTTAGTTAAGTAGGGTGGCTGCAGGAGTCGAGAGTTGACTTTGTAGGGTTTAGAAGTCCACTGAGAACTCTGCCTTTCTGAATACAGTTCCTACAACATTTGTGTCTTCTACTGTGTTGCCTTTTTTTTTTTTTTTTTTTTTTTTAACATTTTGATGAGTTTGGAGCGTGTCTCTAAAGTTGATCTTGTGGTTGGTTCGGTTTTTCAGTCCTCTAGAAATGCCATCCCATGAGAAGGTACCGGGGCCTTGTTGAGTTGATGTACTTAGGGTCTGGGGTGGTGAACGCAGCTGGGTGAGGACTGGTTGGGCCACTGATGGAATTCGAGCAAAAGTTTGCTCTAATTTGCTTAGCTTCTGATTCAGGAAGTCAGTGTAAATAGCTACTCCTGGGTTTACGTCAAACTTGATGGGTGGGGCATCTACAAGTCCAAGCTGATTTTGAAGCATGCCAATAGTTGCCCCTAATGCTCCTTGGTCTGCAGTGGGGACTGTCACAATCCTACTCATTTCCTATCCTCCCAGGCTGGCCTGCCTGCCCTCCAGACTTCCCCGCAATCACACATAAGGTCTGCAAGCAAGGCTTTTGACGCAGGCTTGCATTCTGCATTTGGATGCTGTACTGAGGAGTGTTGGCAGTAACAGAGCAGGTTGGTTCTGCGGGCAGCTGGAACAGGCCTGGTCTGCCAGCCTGGAAGTGGTCGTCAGACTTGCACGCCATCAGCGCTTACCAGCAGGGGGCAGCAGCTGCATTTTGCCATAAGCAGTCCTGGCTGCGTAGAAGGTAAATTTATTGTCCGTCCAGAGATTTGGCAAGACAATGAATATCCTTTATATTGTGTGTATCTGCGCACACACGCTCGTGTGTATTCTGTATTTTTCCTTCTTAGTGTCACTGGAGTGGATTCTGTTTGCCTGTGTGTGCTCTGGCATTGCCTTCATAGGTTCTTTTAAAAGTCTCTTGTCTGTTTTGGTTCAATGATCTGATATTTTTTTCCCAGAAGAAAGATACTTCTTTGATTTGTCTGTGTGTTCTCTACTGGAAAACTTGTTTAATACTTCATAGTTGTATATGATGAAAGTTGGCGGGAAATGTGCATTTTAAAAATGGTCACAGGGGGCCTGGAGAGATGGCTCATCGGCTAAGAGCACTGACTGCTCTTCCAAAGGTCCTGAGTTCAAATCCCAGCAATCACATGGTGACTCACAACTGTCCGTACTGAGGTCTGATGCCCTCTTCTGATGTGTCTGAAGACTGCTCCAGTGTACTTACATATAATAAATAAATATTTTAAAAAATGGTCACAGGGAAATCCTTTATGACAGTGACTTTGGCTGTGACTATAGTTTCCGGAACCCGCCCCAAAAGGGAATAGTTTTGCTATGTTGTTTTTCCAAGTTAGTTTCACCCATATTTGAAACCTTTTTTTAAAAGGTGTGTGTGTGTGTGTGTGTGTGTGTGTGTGTGTGTCTGTCTGTCTGTCTGTCTGTCTGGGGGGTTCTGGGGGAGGGGTTCATGAGGCCAGAGGACAACTCTGGGGAGTTGGTTCTCTCCTTTCACCTTTTCATGGTTTCTGGGGACTGCGCTTAAGTTGTAAGACTTTTTACTAGTCATCTTGCCAGTTCTCCTGCCTTCTTTTGAGGGCCCAGGCTGGCCTTGAACTCATGGAGGTGTAGTCAAGGATGACCTTGAACTTCCTGTTCCTCCTGCCTTTATCTCCCAAGGTCTGGGCCAACAGGCAGGTAGTGACCCTTGGCTTATGCGGTTCTGAGGGTCTAACCTGGGCTCCATGCATACTAGACAAGCATTCTGCCAATGGAGCTGTATCCCCAGCCCTGTAATTTTTTTCAATACATAGATCTCTCATTCATATATATATATATACATATATATATATATAATCACCCTGATTATTAACTCTTTCCAGCTGAGTGAAGCCTAGCAGACAGAGTACCTCACTTCTGCTCATGATCCAACTCTAGCAGCCAGATCTCTCTCAAGACATCTCTTTAAGCCCCACCTTGTCACCCCTCTGGCACCAGGTGGTGTGACGAGGTTCAGATGCAGACCAAAGTATAGGCAGAAGGGCGTGTTACCTGGGTGTATGGAACTTAGAGGATGAACAGCAGAGGCTGGGGAATCGGGCCCAAGCCTAACTTTCAGGAATGACTCTCTCAGAACAGGCTGACCCAGGGACCTGGCCCTCCCTCCTGGCAAAGCCAGTCACCAGTCTTTGAACCCATGACCACGTTGCTTCAGCCGAATGCCCTGCCAACCAAATAAGCGCCGCGTGCTTCCAACTTCCATGAAGTTAGAGGCTTGACACAGGACGCTTCAGTTACTTCAGAAGTTGGAGTTTTCCGCAGAAACCATCCAGTTCACAATGAGAACGTACTTCACGAATACCAGACTTGGCAAAGATACCTATGTGCAAGAGCATCTGTGAAAAGCAATGTGTTGTAGAAGGCAGCTTGCCGGGAAATGGGAGAGGTGTTGCGACAGGGGCCGTGCACCATGGTGCATTCATATCTCCATATTCCCAAGTCGCCAGTCATATGATGTCTTCTTTATGCCTGTGCTCCTGTCCTTGCTACCTGGAATGGATAGCATGTTCATTCTAGCAAACGCTCCCTTATCAGAGTTTAGATCATGGACCATCAGTTCCATCAAGGTTGCCTTGATCTCACTTCTGTATAACTATTCCAGGTATGAACTCTCTAATTTTATCTTAGAGATACATTTTAATTAAAATGCCCATTTGCCATTTTATTTTATTTGTCCTCTTCTAGCCGATGAGACTCTTCTCATCAGCTAGAAGAGCTTACTCGGCGCTCATATCATTGGATGGACAAACTAAGGAGACTTTCCAAAGCCAGCATAGGTGTAGTTCCTGTCTCCCAGAAGCACAGTCTTAGTAGTGGGGCAGAAGAGCATCCTGATAGCATAAATATGTGACAGACGAATGGGTACTCCACTCCAGGAGTGGCCATGAAGTAGAAGGTGAGGAAAGGCTTCCTGAGAGGTCGTCTTCATCTTAGTATCTGCAGAGCCTAGGGCAGTGTGATGGGATGAAGCTCTAATTAATTGCAAGTCTGCAAATGAATTGAACGATTCCCTTGAAGTGACTTTCTCTCAGATTAAAAGCTTTTTATTGATTTGAGAACCCACAGGTACTTTACTGTTGTTATTTTTTTTTTAAATACCATAAGAATGAATCCTGTGGAGCTGTTATATTTAAGTTTTTTCCTTTTTAAAGATTTATTTTTATTTTATGTGTAAGGGTGTCTTGCCTATGTGTACATAAGTATACTGTGTGTGCAACGGTCCCATGGGTCCTAGAAGATAGTCCTCCTATGGGTGCTAGGAGTGTTGAATCCTCTAGAACTCACAGAGGGTTGTGTGCTGTCATGTGATGCTGAGAATCAAACCCAGGTTCTCTATAAGAGGCCTTAACAAGTGCTCTTAACCCCTTGTTTCTTTTCATGTAGGAATTTATTAATTTAATGGAATGATATTAGTTGCATGCCTACGAGTGTTAGATATGTCATTCCTCTAGAACCTGAGGAGTCAGTGAACTGCACCCTCTATGGAATGGTCAAGGTCATTTGTACCTGGGAGATTCAGTCACTGGACAGACCACGAAACAGAGACAAGTCATAGATGTATGAAAGAGATGTCACTAAAAAGGGTCTGAACAGAGTTCAAAGGTCAGGAGATACCTATTGCCTGAAGAAATGACAAGCTAATCGGAGCCCCAAAGGATAATGGAAAGAGAGCCTGTGAGAAGGTACTCCGTAGTGTGTCCATCAGCATCTTTCCATAGCATCCCTCAAAGTACTTTCTTATGAAGTCTTCTGCCTTAGCTCGCCATCTTCTGTGTTCATGTGATTGCCAGTAAACTGCTTTTATTGGGGGCGAGCAAACGGCTCACATACAGACAGCAAGCGCATAGAAAAGACGCTCTGGGAAACCCAAGGGGGTCTCGGGCAGCAGAAGCCTGCTCTCTCCTTCAAGGCTGGGATTTCCAGGGTCTTTGAGAGCTTCTTCCTACTCCCATTTAGGTTTGGTCAATTTGAACAAAGGCAGACAAGGAGGATGATAGGTACACAAATTTTGGGCTAAACACATTCTGGTCTGGTCTTGAGTTTGTTAGATTGGTTCACAGTCTTAAGGTCTCAGGTTTTTGTTTCAAGTCAGGAAAGTGAGGACGAAGGCCAACCATCTTGGAAGTTAAGCATTTTCATTCTCTAGTCACGGTCCCCGTTGAAAGCTATTTCTTAAGGGACAACTCATACAGGCTAGAAAATAATGGCCTAACACACACATATTCCCTTTAAATTCTCTAGGCTCCATCTGACCCCACACATCTCTGCTACAGTTTCACGTCGTCACATTCTATCAGTTCGGCCTGGCACCAGGGTTGGCACTGTGCAAAGTGAATGGCAAGGCGTTGACTCTGGCCCTCTAGGAAGTGTCAACAGGAGGTCTGCCCTGTGCAGAGTGCTTGGGGAATTAAAAAAAAATATGCTTAAAAATGTTTGAGTTTAGGGATGGATAATTGCAATGTGAAGGGATTCATGAGTTTTATTAGGAATACATATTTGTGCAGAGATTAGAGGTCATGGCCAGGGAGACTTCCATCTAGTCAGAGTGGAAGAAAATTTGCTAGTCCTCCTTTGATCACTGTGGGAATCTTCTGAACCCCCCTCTCTCCATTTGCATAGACCTGAAAAGAATTTGCAGGGGGCTTCTGAAAAGCAATCTTCTGCCCCAAGACTTCCTAATGACCCCCCTTCCCCCACAGTGATGTTTTTAGCACATTCTACACATTTGAGTTCTCTCTGAATGAAGCATTCAGGTCTCCCCATTCAACATGTCTGGTTTGGGGTGCATTCTAAGTCCAATTATACAAGAAGCTATTTGTAGTGTTCAGCAGCTGCAAAATGAAGGGGGCTTTTTCCCTCCCAGTGTGTGTGTGTGTGTGTGTGTGTGTGTGTGTGTAATGCAATCTCAGTGAAGCTAGAAGTTCAGAATGCAGAGGTATCCTGTTGAGGACTTGGTTTGTAGCTGATGCGGGGTTACCCAAGGAAGAAGTGCCTTTTACACGGTATTACGGTATTAGCATGGAACATCTTAATGGAGTGTGCTTTGCATAAAACCCCTGGGAATTTATTCTAATGATGAACGTAATATACCGGCTGGAGTCTGTGGCTGATTCCGCTATCCAGTGGGATGCCGTGGGTGAGTATGTCTCTCTCCAGCTGAAATAATTACATGTCAGTCAGATTATTGGTGATTGTGTATAAACATGTAGCAAGGGTGGGAAAGTAAGTATTTTAACGCACATTGATAGCTGGAAAAATACGATTAAATAGTCTCTGCACATGAAGATTGACTGTGGCAGTTTCAAAAATATTTCATTTCAGTTCAACGCTGAGGATCAGACCCAGGACTTTGGGGTTTTATCATGTAGTCATTTCCATGGCTTGCTGCATTCAAAGAGACAGGTATCTCAGATCTGCTGATAAAATTGAGTTCATCTGACATTTTTAAGAGGGTTTATGTAGTATTGGAATGATTTTATTCATTGTCTTTGCAGATATCTTTGGACTGTTTGTTTGAGACAGGCTCTTACTCTTAACCCAGCTGACCTGGAGCTTACTGTATAGAGCAGGGCTCCTGTGTCTGCCTAGCAAGGGCTGGGATTACTGGTGAATTTCACCAGGCCTAGCTCAGTCGCTACATATCTTATTTTTCTTTTTATTCTAGTTCTAGGGTTGGTCATTTATGTCTTAACGGTTAGCTAAATTCTTTTTAAGTTTTTCTAAGTGTGTGTGTGTGTGTGTGTGTGTGTGTGTGTGTGTAGGGCAGAGTGCTCTACTTGATCATTTTTAAAATAGTTACTGTTTTTTATGTATATATGTGTTTTGTCCACGTGTATGTCTGTGCACCTTGTACAGGCCTGACGCCCACAGAGACCAGCCTAGGACATCGTGTTCTTTGGCCCTGAAGTCACAGATATACAACTAAGAATAAAACCCCAGTCCTCTGGAAGAGCACCCACTGTCCTCGATTCCTGAGCCGTCCATCCATCTATCTAGACCCCACCTATTATTGTTTGCGACAGCAAGATCAGGGATCCCTTTGTTTCTGCCTTTCTAGGGCTAGGATTTTGGGAGTCCATATCAGTGCCTAGCTTTTATCTAAAAGGGTACTGGGACCTAAACTCGGGTCTTTATGGTTGTGTGACAGTCACTTACCAGCTGAGCCATCTCCCCAGCCCGCTGTTGGTTAGATTCTTTGAATGTTTTTCACCCCCACATTCCCCACTTTTTTTTTTCCATAGTGATAGACAGTTGACAGGTGGCTTAGTTCTGTGATCTCGCAGGCACTTGGGGAGCCTGAGTCAGGAGGCTCTTGAGTTAGAGGCCGGATTAAGCTGATGATTGATACAGTCTCTCAAAAGAGGAACAGAGAGAAAGACCGAGTAATGGTTCAAATTATGAACTAGCCACAGTTTTACCCTCTAAGCTTCAGATGTGGCCATAAGTTAAACCCATTATTAGACATACGAAGAAGATGGCTCCTCCTAATCTTGCCTGTGATTTTTGTCTGCTTCCTATGTTGAGCGGCTGTGATTCCCGAGGGGGCGGGGCCAGACACAGCATTTTCACATTCATGAGAGTTGCCTAGCATATGCATCAATTTTTTTTTTGATTGTCATTTTGATTTTGCACACTGATCACCGTGTCCCCCTTCCCTCCCAGCTCTGCCCTGTTTGTCTCGCCCTCTTCTAATCGGAAATGCCAACAGGCAGCTGTGCCAACTCTATTATCCAGGCCATTGCAAAACCGGGATTGTGGGGAGGTTTTATATTATATATGTCGTCTTTGTCTGGATAAGGAGTAAATGTCCTCTTAGGCCCAGGTGACTTCCAAGCATCTTCCATTTCTTCTGGGCCGCGTCTCTCACCTCCAGTTCCTCCACACAGCCTCCCTAGCCTTGACATGTAATAAGACTCCACGGTTTGCGTTTGAAGAATTTGCTGCTGTCTCTACCCTAATTTTGGAAGATGTGAATAAAAAATGAAGCTATGAGATGGTTGGATGAACATTATCTCTGCCTAGATGAATCTTTTTCATTATTAGGAGCTCAAATACAGTGGGACTTTTAACTCTAAAGTACCGTCGGTTCATCAGCAAGCCAAATTTGCTCATTTTTAACTCCTGCAGGATCATTTAGCATGTGAACCAGCAGGCCTCTTCCCAAGAGCAGTTGAGCAGGGCAGTTTATTAATTGCAACATCCATCAGAACCATATGTTATGAGAAGTCATAAGAAAAAACGGAAAAGGAAACTGATAGCTGTGGGACTCAATAGAATACAAATTCATATGGGATCCTCCCACTGCTTGCTAAATTCTTATCCATAAAGGGCTGGGGAAGAAGTTGAGGGGCAGAGAGCCCTTGCTTTGCATGCCTAAGGAACTGAATACCAAGCATCATCAAAAGCAAAATTCTAGGTGTCCTTCAAGTTTTAATCGTTACTGATCATTGATTGTGAAG
This sequence comes from Apodemus sylvaticus, assembly GCF_947179515.1. NCBI lineage: Eukaryota > Metazoa > Chordata > Mammalia > Rodentia > Muridae > Apodemus > Apodemus sylvaticus. The sequence goes on along the minus strand of NC_067494.1, from coordinate 20,799,423 downwards.
AAATTGGGCAGTGATAAATTTGATTTTTTAGTGGTCACTTTAGCTGCGTTTCCTGTTCTTGTACAGTGTTTCAGAACCATCTTTATATGAAAACTCTACTTAAGACCCCATTGTTTAAAGCTGGGTGTAGTGCTACATGTCATTGTTCCCAGTACTGTGGAGGCAGAAGCAGAGGCAGGTGGAGCTGGCTAGCCTAGTCTACAAGAGCAAGCTCTGGGATTGCTAGGGCTACAGTGTCTTAAAAACAAAACAAAACAAAACAAAACAAAACAAAACGAGATCCTCTTTGGGACTGGGAGAGTGACTAAGTGTTTAGAGTACTTGCCACACAAGAATAAGGGTTTGTGTTCCTAGCACCAACCTTGCAGTAAAACATGTCTGTGACCTTCTATTGGGAGATGGGAGTTGAGGACTGGAGAATCCTCAGAAGCTCATAGGTCTGTCTGTCTGTCTCTCTCTCTCTCTCTCTCTTTCTCACACACACACACACACACACACACACACACACACACACACACCTGCCCCAATGTGGACCTCCTTTTCATGCAGTAATGTAAGTACTAAGAGCTTCTATAACTGGGCTTGGTCACAGACGATACGCAGTTTATGACTATCCGTGCCTCCATGCCTCTCTGGAAGTACAATATCAAACTTATTCAAATTGAAACTCAAAGAACACAGAAATCATAGAAGACCTTCCCTTGTGGAGGAAGACAAGGAATTCTTCTGTGGGTAAAGGGAAGCTTGAACCCAGGCTGGCCAAGGTCATTTTCACCGTCTGTGCTTCAGGGGGTGTCGTGTTGTCTCCTGTAGGGGGCGCCTTCCTGACTTCATTTCCTCCTCCTCTTTCTAAAGCCGAAGTCTTTTTTTTTCTTTTCTTCTCCTCTCTGCAATAAATGCTTCTCAAGCATAAATTTCTTGTAGGCGTCATAAGTGTTGATCAAGCAGGTCCTTGATACTACCAAGTTTTAGCTAGTCACGGGCCTCTTTTCAATTACATATCTAGGATCATTTCATTATACTCTGCATTTTTATTCCAGGTAGAGATTTTCTTTTTTTGCTCCTCAAAGACTTTACCAAAAAAGCTGACATTTTTTTTCCTTCCAGATTTTAAAATATATTTCCCTTAAATTATTTTTATTCTTAGCATTATCAGTATGTTAAATTTCAGTAGTACAAAAAGTCTATTTCGATTATCAAGTCCTTGGAAGTTACTGTTTTCTCTGAGATACGCTAGAACAGTCAGACCCTTAGGATGTATTCAGACAGCAAAACGAATTAACTTTGCAATGAAACTCGATTTGATGCACTTCTGCCATGCGCTGTGTCTCTCCCTCACCAGGCCTATACGTACCTCCAGAGAGGCTTGTGGAATGAGTTGAGTCTCAGTGCTGCTTGGACACAAGGAAGGATCTGCACCGCATGTGAAGAATATTGACTGGGGTGTAAGACGCTATAGTTAATGAAATGGCCAGTTTTCTTTCCGGAAGGCACACTTTGCTTTTTTTTTTTTAAACATTAAATTTTTTAAGGTTAATTTATTTTCTATATATGAATGTTTTGCTTGTACGTATGCACGGGTGCATGCCTGGTGCTCTCAGGGGTCAGAAGATAGCACTGGATCCCCTGGATCTGAACTTTTAGATCATTACAAGCTCCCGTGCGGATGGTGGGAACCAAACTCAGATCTACAAGAACAGCAAACGCTCTAAAACGATGGGCCAACTCTCCAGCCCACAGTTTGCTTTTAAGGATGCTATCTTGAAGCAAAATAGTGCACTTTAAGAATAACATTATTGTCGGGTGGTGGTGGTGGGGCATGCCTGTAATCCCAGCACTTGGGAGGCAGAGGCAGGCAGATTTCTGAGTTCGAGGTCAGCCTGGTCTACAGAGTGAGTTCTAGGACAGCCAGGGCTACACAGAGAAACCCTGTCTCAAAAAAACAAAAAAACAAAAAAACAAAAAAAAAAAAGCAAAAAAACAAAAAAAAATTCAAAAAGAAAAGAAAAAAGAAAAAAGTTATTAAAGCTGCGTCAAGGAGTGCTTCGGGTTCACGTCAAGGTTCACGATTGGCCGTTACTTCAATGGTGAGTGGAGTGGAGACATTGCCCGTTGCAGGGCTGGAATCAGGTATCTAGGGAGATTAATAGCCTAGGCAAAGATGTTGAGGGAAAAAAATGACAATGGGCTCCCCAGCCATATGACCCCATCCCAACACAGGCAGGATGAAGAATCCTACAAACTAGACACAAGAGACTCACCTCCGCCAGGGGTAGCACATTGCAAGCGGCAAGCTGCTTATTCCAGCAGCAAGGCCGTCTGATGCTCCCGGTGCCTCTGGAAGCTCCCCTTCGGATTCCCACGCGGTGTTTTTACTTCCTGTTACCAAGGCTTGCTCCCTACAGAGCTGCCTCACGTGGGCCTGTCTCACTTCTCCTGTCTCAGGACAGCCCCCGGTGGCCCTACCCTGATCTGGGAAGACTTCGCACCCTCCGCCCTTGCGGGCCAGCCGAACTTTGAATGTTCGGTGAGAATGCGGCTCCCTTTTATGTTTTATGTCTTGCACTTTTGACTGGGGAGGGCAGGAGTGCTTTTTCTCTTCTCATTGCGTGTTTTCTGTCTGCCTGTCCTGCCATTTTGCTCATTGTTTGCGATATGAACTGTGGCTTGTCTGAACCAGCCGCGGTGACAGCAGACGTTTTGAAATGGACTGAGCAGATGGGAACGGTGGGACTGGGTTAAATTATTAACCAGGATCCACATGCGGAGTGCAGGGGGTTTCTCGGCACCAAAATTAACTGGCAGAATGGATACCAGATCAAGTTGCCTCTAAAGAACAGATGTAGCATCATCTCTGAAGGGCCCCCTTTCTGCCTTTCACCACCTCCACCACATACTGGTAAAGGGATTTCTAGCCACCCTTTGCAATATATCACGGCCACATCATTAAAAATTAATTTGGAAACACAAGATCATCTCATTGTGTCTGGGAAGTTCTGGGGTATGGATGAATTTAAATGTGCTTTGTGAAATAACATTAGTGAGGCAGTTAAAATTATTCTGCATGAAGTTTTGTTGCACGGTTTCTTCTTTCTGGGAACAATATCTCTGAGATCTATATGTGTGTTTGTGTATATATATACAAAAATTATGTTAACTTTTAGTATTTTCTGTAATTTCTTGTCAAGTATGCATATTTAATTTAATTGGCCTGATAGGACTATACTGTATGATGTTTTTCAGTTTGCCCAATGAGCCCCAAAAACATAATAGATGAAAATTTCTAAGGATTTTATATTATATGTTATATATTATATATGTAACATAAAATAGTTGTGTATATTCTTCCAGTTTATTTTTTTAAAGATTTATTTATTATATGCAAGTATACTGTAGCTGTCTTCAGACACACCAGAAGAAGGCATCAGATCTCATTACGGATGATTGTGAGCCACCATGTGGTTGTTGGGATTTGAACTCAGGACCTTCGGAAGAGCAGTCTTAACCTCTGAGCCAACTCTACAGCCCCCCAGTTTATTTTTTTTTAAATGTTTATTTCTGTGTGTTTGAGTGTCTTGCCTACATGTATGTATGTGTGCCACGGGCATGCAGTTCTTGTGGAGGCCAGAAGACTCTGGCAGATCCCTGGAACTGGAGTTACAGACAGTTGTGAGCTGCCGTCTCCGTGCTTAGAATCAAATCCAGTTCTCCTAACAGCTAAGCTATTTCTCCAGCCCTCTGTTTTTCTAATTTAGATGTTAAGCCTAATTTTTTAAAAAATAGCCTTAAGGTTAGCAACCAGTAAACACACTCCTTATAGATGAAGTTGGACTGAGGAATTTTCCAATTGAGGGGCTGAAGTTCCCTGAGATGTGTAATATTTTAGTCTTCTGTTCTTTCTATTTCCAACCTAGTCAAGCACAGCACTCTTTGGTAATTATATATTTTATTTTCAATTGATGAAGATTTCATTTTGTGTGTGTATGTGTGTGTGTGTGTGTATGACATATAGTATATTGATATATTATACATATAACATATATATGTGTAAAATATATGTATAAAATATTATATAGCCTAACCTCATGTCTTCGTGTAACTCTTGTGTATAACATTTGGAAATGGCCCCTTTTTAAAATCAATATTGTTTAACGGTACGAACATTCAGAAATTGAAAAGACTTCTAATGTTCCACTGTTCTTAATGTACCAAGGAGCCTGAAATTTTATAAAAATGGGGATGAGAAGGTAAGGGGATGCCAGCCCTGTGGCAGAGTTCTGGAAGTTTCTTTGCCTTTGCTGTTTATCAGCAGATAGGTATTTGCTTGTTTGTTTTTGATGTTTTTGTTTTCTTATTTTTGTTATTGTTGTTGTTTTGTACCTTGAAATGATCTGGTTGTGCTAAAGATGAAAGGGTGGATGGTGACATGGACAGTGAAAAATTGGGGGTCTCTGTCTCTTTCCCTCGCACACTGTGAAGCTTAAGGTCGAAAGAACCCAGATGGCCTAGCTTATTCTAAAAAGCCAACCCTGATGTAATACCTCCAACCCCTGTTAGTCTGTTCATACCTTAGGGGTCTGTGACTCTTGAAACACATTAGTAGTGTTCTTCATGCTGTGGAGCAGAAGTGTTTCAGAGTTCACCCATGTGCATCTACACTGAGAGATGTCTGGGTGTCCAACTCTGAACTAAGAATCCGGCTTTATCCTCCCCGTCCACCATCTGAGGGGATTTCTGGGGAATGCTCACACCGCGCCTCTCTGACTGTGGCCCGTCTCATGCTGGGGTCAGGAATGGAGCTTTCTATGGGCTGAGGATGCCCTGCGGGAGCTCCAAGCAGCTTCAGATTTGGGATGTTCAGATGCTCACAGTGTATACGCTGTTGAACATAGGCTGAAGGAAGAAACACTGTAGAAAGCTGGCTGTGGATGGGTTCCGGATGCCCTCGCTTTTTAGCATGGATGATAACACACACAGGCTTCCTAGTGTCTTTCTTTAACCACTGCCTGCCTCCTGGTGACAAATAGTATGGGTGTGCTTTTTCTTGTCCTGTCCTTTCTATCTTTCCCTCACTGTTGTCCCAAGAGTTTTCATACAGCACAGTATGAAGACCTGAGTCTAACTAGAGTCCTTCATATAGTGTGGTATGTAGATGTGAGTCTAACCAGAGTCCTTCATACAGTGTGGTTCACAAACTGAGTCTAACCAGAGTCCTTCATACAGTATGGTACACAGACCTGAGTCTAACCAGAGACCCTCCCTTTATTCATTCCTTCACTGAGACCCCCCTTCTGTAGCATCTCAACTGTTTGTTCCTTTTCTAAATAAACTAGGGGTCCTTCTTCATTTCCACTAGGAATTTCCTATTCACCTCTCTGGTCTTACTCAGTTTTACTACCATTTTTATCTTTTAGGGTGTGTCTTCCCCACTGGACTGTGACCTTCCTAAGAAGGCCTGTTGGTTTATTTATTTTTTTAAAAGGAGACAGTCAAATACAGGACCTTGTGAGCATTCCACACACATATGTAACTACTGGGCTCTATCTCTAGACTGTTGCTTCTGAGATGGGTTTCTCTGGGTAGCCTAGGATGGCCTCGAACTCGGTGATGTTTGCTTCGACCTGATGCATGCTGGGATCATAGGCCCACGCACCTCTGGCATTCGTGATGCACTTTTATCCTGGGCACACAAGGGAACTGATGAGTGCTTGGCAGAAAGCTGTAAAGATTGAGCATAAACCACTGTGATAGTTAATGTGCTTTCTTAATAAGGATTTTTTTTTCTTTTAGATTTATTTATTTTATGTCTAGGAATCCACTATTGCTCTCTTCAGACACACCAGAAGAGGGCATTGGATCCCATTTCAGATGGTCATGAGCCGCCATGTGGTTGCTGGGAATTGAACTCAGGACCTCAGGAAAAGCAGTCAGTGCTCTTAACCTTGGAACCATCTCTCTTTCTTAACTGATGTGTTGGATATCTCTACCAGGGCAAGTGAGAACATGATGTCCCAAGGACAATTCGCTGTTAATAAAGATACTCTTGCCGGGCAGCGGTGGTGCATGCCTGTAATCCCAGCACTCTGGGAGCAGAGGCAGGCGGATTTCTGAGTGTGAGGCCAGCCTGGTCTACAGAGTGAGTTCCAGGACAGCCAGGGCTATACAGAGAAACCCTGTCTCTAAAAAACCAAATCCAAAAACAAACAAACAAACAAACAAAAAAAGATACTCTCCCTGTTTTGCCCATGTAGTTCTGAAGTTGAACTCAAAGGATCAAGCAAGCATTCTGACTCCTGTGTAGCTGAAAATAGTGACATATAGCATATCTGGCCTAGAAGGAAAAAAGAAAAAGAAAACTTTATTTTTATTTATTTACCTTGGTTTTTTGAGACAGGATTTTTCTGTGTAGCCCTGGCTATCCTGGACTCCATCCTGTTTAAACCAGGCTGGCCTGGTACTCTCAGAGATCTGCCTGACTCTGTTTCCAGACTGCTGGGGTGGAAGATGTGTGATACCACTCCTGGCTGCGAAAAAACTTCAAATATAACACTCATTATTAAGAAGATTTTTATTAATGTAGAAAGTAGAAGCAGAAAAGTTGGAGCTTATTTATAAATAAGGATACAAATTTCCTGGCACAGTAATAGAAACAGAATTCCAAAGCTCTGTATCTGAATAAGTCAATAGGATTATTGGGATTCAGTGCTTCAAGTCCTAGGCCATCAGGGTTCTATGAGGATTATTTAATCAATAATAAGGCATAGTTTTATTATTATTATCATTAATAATAATAATAATAATAATAATTTTGTGTATATCTCTTCCTGTGGAGGCCACAGGCTAATGTTGCGTATGCTCTTCAGTCACTTTTTGCCTCACGTTTTCTGAAGTAGGGTCTCCCCCTGAACCAGGAGCTAGCCTGGCTGCTCTGCAGGCCTCCAGGATGCTCCTGTCTCTCTCCCCCAGGGTTTCGAGTATAGGTGTTCGCGGCTGCACTTGCCTTTCCACAGGGGTGCCAGGGGATCGAACTCAGGTCTTCACGCTTGTGTAACAAGCACTTTACTAAGTCAGCTCTCTACCCTGAGAAGCTTTGTGAAACTTGCCATGTGAAGGTGAAAGGGGCAGTTGTTAGAGTAGTCCTTTGAGGAGCCGACGATTGAACTCTGAGGCTAGAGGACAGATAATTATGGCGTCAGAAAAACTGATTGCTCTTCCCTAGAGCCCTCGTCTTGTGACTCAGCAGCAGGTAAAGGTGTTTGTCACCACGCCTGATGATCTGAGTTCCATCCTTGGCTCCCTAGGGCTGAAGGAGAGAGCCAGCTGCTGCGAGCTGTCCTTTTACCTTCATCCATGTGCACGCATGCACACACGTGCACAAACACACTACACACTCACATACACCACATACACAAATGACATTTAAAAATTAAGCGTAATTCTTTATTAAGCATATGGGTACTTAGCCGTTTCCTGACTTTATTCGCATACTTAACCAGCACAAGTGCTTATCACCACATACCAAGAAATGTTCCATGGAATTTACCAATCATAGTGTCTTAAGTTCTGATAATAACCTGGATGAAAATGCCACCCGTACCTCCACGGTCCGGCTGACCAAAGCGTAGCATGGATGTCTCCTCTCGCAAGCAGCCTCTGTCTGGGGACAGGAAGTTGGTGATTGCAGAACTGAGGGCCTTCGTCATTGTGCTATTCTGTCAAGTTTCCAAGGTCTGGGATATTACAGATGTTTCGCTTCTGCTGCTGTTAGTGTGGTTGTTTACACCTGGAATAGGACGTAGTGTAGAAGCATATATTTCCTGATGAATGTATAAACTAAGCAACTTCAAAATACTAGGTATTTGCTTAAATAAATCACGACAGGAAGGCATCCAAATTATATGGTTAGACATGCACCCCAGCTCCTGGGCTGATCCATAGGATGTAAAGTGCGAGATGACAGTATTACTGGGGAAGACTTTACAACGAATAAAAGTTGATAAAATGTATAGTGCCAAGATATAACAGCGTGTAACAGTTAATAAACATGATAATTTATCTGATTTGTCACCTGAAGACATGGATTTAGGGTGTATGTAAGTACACACATGGAAGATGAAGTGACCCTGGATGTGGGGCTTGAAGCCTGTCTCCTGTCCCTGAGTTTACTATTGGCTGGTATATAAGAAAAAGGGGCTTCCCTCCCTCAACTGTGGCTATTTATCACCAGACAGTCTGGAGACAGAAGGAAGTATTTTGCTCTGTGTTTGACTCTTGTTACAATTCAGTTTCTTTTTCTTTCTTTCTTTCTTTTTTTTTTAAAGATTTATTTATTTGTTATATGTGAGTATACTGTAACTGTGTTCAGACACTCCAGAAGAGGGAGTCACATCTCATTACAGGTGGTTATGAGCCACCATGCGGTTGCTGGGATTTGAACTCAGGGCCTTTGGAAGAGCAGTCAGCGCTCTTAACCACTGAGCCATCTCTCCAGACCTACAATTAATTTTCTAAGAAGGGAAAGAACATTCTCTTTACTACTGGGTGGGTGGGGTGGGGACATTGGATCCTTGAGGAACAGCCGTCTGTTTTGAAAACAAGAGCCAGTTGGATTTATTGCTGAGTCCTGTTTTATTGCATCTTCTCCTTTGAGTCTGTATTCAAACCTCATTATTCAGCGAGGACCACCCTGACTTGTTTAAAATCCATCAAGATCCATCCACCTCTCTTCCCGCCCTCTTCTCTTCTTCTTTCGTCAAACCCTCTGAACTTACCACTCTCTGATCTGCCGCATGATTAGAGTTTCTTGTCAAGTAATGTAAGTCTGAGGGAGCATTTAGTAGGTGCTCGATACTTACCTAGTTAATGACTATATCCATGTTTGCTGCCCATTGCGCGATGTATATAGAAAGAAAGCTGGGCGTCGAGCAGGATTGAGCGTATTCAAGGTTTGCTCTCTTGAACAGTCTCTACTTTCATTTGGAAAGTTGTTGTGGCGACATCAAGCTTCAAAAACTTGCAGGTGGTGACTAGGACTGCTTCTTTCCGGAACACTCCCATCCCAGTCTCAGGTAACACACAGAGCAAGGTCACAGTCGCTGATATGTCTAAGGGGGGGGGGGGACTTTGCTCTCAATTTAAGACAGCCATATAATTTGAATTGCAGTCTCGGTGGTTACTCCCTGGCCCTGTAACACTTGGATAACTTTTAAGGGCAGCCGCGTCAAAGACTGAGGAACCCGCATCAGAATTCCTCTGCCTGTGATAACGATATGTTAGTTTCCCTGGATTTTGTTTGTTTGCTTTTGTTGCTCGACAAGTGTGGTTAACAGGATCGGGGAGTTTGAGGGGTCACCGTCACCAAGCATTCCCTAAGGGGATCCCCATAAATAAACTGCTACTCTTTGACTAAGAGTCTTTGTTATAAAGTAAATGTTTTGAATTAGAGGATTATTACATTTTTCCATTCAGTTACAAGTCTGGCCCCAAGCTATGAACTAAGAGGTCCTTTAAATTGCTTCACAGACTGTCCTGTGTGGAATGGGGTGAGGTGTGGGGTACTTCCCTTTGGTTCCTGATCTGTTTTCTTCCGTTTTTCCACACGCATCTCTTTCCCCTGGGATTGTATTTTCCTAACTGTGCCTGATTTTCCTTCTGTTACATTGAGCTAAAGAGTAATTCAAATAATGTTTATTTAAAACTACTACCCAGTAAAGCTGGGGTGGAATTGTCAGAACTAGCTGTTTAGGTAATTACTGCATTTAAAAGAGATTAAAGTAATTCCAGTAATGTATCTAATTTCTCCTTTTGGATTGGAAGAAGTTAAAGGGTTTTGTTTGTTTTTTTCTGGAGTTGTGTCAGCTAGATGCAAATGAGATCACACTTCCCAAGACTGAGGCTGAGTGCTGTAACCAGCAAAGGGTGAGAAGACAGGGCACCCTCATTTGCATAAAAATGCTACAAAGTCTTCTCTCAAAGCTCCCCGGTGATTCCGTTCTAAAGCTCTGCTGCCTGTGAAAGTTCCCTTGGTGTGCGAGGCAGACCCTGGGGGCGTGGCTGGGAAACAAAGGCAGGTTCATTTCCCCTGTATCAGTTCACGTCCCTAACACCCAGAGTGGGCTTACACTCAGACTTAACTATTCCCGTTTAAAAGAAAAGGGGGAAAAATCTGAATGTACCCAGTGGCCTCGTGAAAACGGGGCACACATCTGTTTCGTGGTGATATGACTTCCAGCAAGCAAAATCTGCTACTTGTCTGTTTGTGGACTCCAGGCAGGAGAAACTTCTAATGTGTGAGGCGGAAAGGAAATGAATGGGCACCGAGGCAGAGGCTTGTTGCAGCGCTCATGCAAATGAGGACCGTGATTGGCTCGCTCTGGAGTCGGTCGTTGGCTGCTCCCAGCCTTTCAGATTAGGTTTCAGTGGGAGTTTTTCTGGTTCAAGGATTACTAATGGGTTGTAACCACCTGACTATAAACTTGACCTCAGAGTTCCAGCAGCCTTGGCAGTCAGATGTCGAAGGACTGCCACCTGAGGAAGAAAGGTGCCCTCTGGAGCAGTGAGGCGCAGTTTGCCACCGACCTAGGGGAAGCTGCTTTTGTTTAAAAGTGACTTCAAATTCTGACCCTATGTGGGTGCTGCAGAGAGGAAATGGTGGTCTTCGTTAATGCAAAGATTAAATCTTTTTTTAAACTTTTTAAGAAGAAAAGTAAGTAGTTCTGGGTCGTGTGCGTGTGTGCGTTTGTGTGTGTGTGTGTGTGTGTGTGTGTGTGTCTGAGTGCTGAAATCACAGTGAAAGAGCTTAATGGCCTGAAATTAATCTCTGTGGTATACCAGGACATTGAAACGCCTTGGGCAGTATTATTTGCCTTTGGTCTGTCTTATTTATTTATGTTTGGGGTTTAACGTGGTTTTATTTCTTTTATCCTTCTCAAAAGAAGTCCTTTAAGGAAGGAGAAAGTCTTTGTGTTGACGCTGCTGTGATATACAGTGTGCGATTTCTGAGTGTTCGGTTGAGGTGCGAGCCAGTGTGTACTGGGTCACATAGTTCTGCTGGGGACGAATGATCCTCTAAAGCCTCCTGGAATTCTGTGTTAAGGATTTCAGAGCTCGAGGACAAACTGTCTAGACGGATGAATGTCATAAAGCAGGGAGCTTTTGTGTTGTGGCTTCGTTGTGTACTTCCTGTCAGTTTAAATTACATTAATCTGGGTGCTTCTTCATGCCCGTGAAAATTTAATTTTACAATGACATGGATTCTTTTTTTTTTTTTTTTCTTTTCTATTAGCTTATTTCTGTGTGGCTTTGTGTTGCCTTTTGGTCAGTGACAGGACCTGGGTGAATGCGTGCAGGGAAGGTCTCTGCACACAGGGATCGGAGACTACAACAAAGAACAACATTCTCTCATTCCCATTCTGCTTCTCTCTAGCTCGAAGCCTGTCTGCGGACCGATTGATACAAATCTGTCCTGGCAGGAGGCAGGTACAGTGGGAAGAGACGACTGCCCTTTTAGAGGAGCCAGTTAGTATCTGTGCCCTGGGGCTGATGGTATAATTACAGGGCCTCAGACGCCACCATCCCTTGGATTTGATTTGTAATGAGCAAAGAGGGAAATTTCCCTTTTTCCATCTAAGGCAATTAAAACTTTAAAATAAGTAGACATTAGCGAAAAACATTATAAGGAATTCTGTGCAATACTTCGAGGAACGTCTGGCTGCTGTGTTAGTCTCTGAACCAGTCAGCAGAGTGAAGACCGTGCTTTAGGAGTTTATGCATTAAGGCTGGTGGTGTTGGGAACCTTGCAGAATGCTTGTTCAGTATGTAAAATAGCAGGGGCTTAGTTTATAAACCAATCTTTGTCACACATTATAAACAGAAAACGGCATTTCTGTTGTTAACTTTATATCTGATTCTCAATGTTGATTACCATTTAACAATTTATGGAGAAGGCAGCTTCTGTCTTTTTAGATCCAGGCCTTTAAGCTCTGGTCACTGCAGGAAAACTTGTTAGTAGGGTGGGTTTTAGGTGTATGGGAATCAGCCTAAAGAAGGTTCTGCTCTTCCATGGAAATAGTTCTGGGGGATCCTTAAGAGTTCATTGTCTGGGTCACGGCCTTGTCTTATTTATACAAGTTATTTCATGAGCAACCTTAGTCTAGTTGGGCTCTACAGTAGAAGTCGTAATTACTGCATTATAGGGTAGGTATATTTAGTTAATTTTAAGTGTGTTCAAACAGAGTCATTAGTTCATCCGTTTTTCTTTTCATGTCGTTTTGAGATTGCGTTTTATCATCCAGTTCCCAGGTGTACACTCTGTTGTTCTGGGCAGCTGTCTGTCGCAGGGCACGGTCAGGGTAGACTTACCTCTGACTCATAGTCGTAACATTTCCTGACTTGTGTTATGAGTTAGATTTGCCACCCAGGTGAATGCTCAGTTCAGAGGCTTGCTCTTACGTTAGTCTAGTGCCTCCTGTGCATAAGCATGCAGCAGATATATAGAAAGTGCAGAAGCTGATAAATGCGTTTGGGTGATGGCAGCTTCTAGATGGCCACTCATACACCAGGATAGTCAGTGTTGACGGGAAATACAGAGCAAAGCGATCCCAAGAAGCCCTAATGGAGTATAAGAAAATCATCTCAGAGATTCGTCTTACGCTCAGTGTCTCTGCGAGTTTCCCTCCCAGCAAGGTTTTGGACTGTTTCGTGTTGAAGAATTTCAAGTGAATTGGTTTGTGTTAGATGATGTCAATTGCATTAGACATTTTAAAAACATTTAGTACGGAAGTATCCCATGAAAACATAAATGAGAGAATCGTATAGCACAGATGATGTTCAAACCGGACATACTAGGTTTTTAACGTTTTTATTTACACTTGTAACAATGGTGTTTTTTAGTTTACTTGATAGAGAAATATTTGATTCCATCCTCATGGTGGGGGAATTTGTTTCGGCCTTGTACAGTTGGTAAATTCGAGTTGGTTGTGTGCGGGTAAAGAGGAATGAGAGGTCTCTGTCAAGTTTTCCATCATTCTTCTAAAACAGGAACAGAAGAGGAGCCATGATTTGGGGAGGCAGGAAGCTGAGGAAACACACTATGAACATATTGTGTGGTAGATGGGCAGTTTTTGCTTTTCTCTACAGATGTAGCTAAGTGGATAAAACCCCTGAAGCCTGAGATGGAGTTGCACCAGAGGTTGCTCCTCTGTTCTTGGCAGACCCTTGCCTGAGGTGGGTGTGTGTGTGTGTGTGTGTGTGTGTGTGTGTGTGTGTTAAATACCACAGCCTTCTCTTTCTCTTGTTTTTGAAACATGGTCTCACTCAGTATTTTCCAGGCTGGCCTGGAACCCAGCATGTAACTCAGGCTGGCCTCAAACTTTGAGCAATCCTCATGCCTCAGCCTTGCCATGGCCATGGTGGGGATTAAAGGCGTGAGCCGCCATGCCTGTTGGCTGAGGCTTTACCTTAATGTCACAAATCCAGAGTCAACAGTTGATACGGGAATCTGTTCTTTTTCTTTATAGCGGTTTCCAACTTAGACGAGGAGAGTCGATGGACTGTCCACTACACGGCACCCTGGCATCAGCAGGAGAATGTGTTCCTTCCCACCACAAGACCCCCCTGTGTTGAGGACCTGCACCGACAAGCCAAGCTCAACCTCAAATCAGTGCTGAGGGGTAAGACAGCCTTCTCTCTGGGCTTGCTGGACTTGAATTGCTAATGGTTAGGAACTGACAGCATCAATTTAATCACTGTAAAAGAAGAGGTGTAGACACCAAATGTCTCCATAAATACAACGTTACATATGCCAAGAAGCTTCTGGTCCTCGTAAGACCCTGACTTTTTACTGGCTTGCACATCTGCCTTCAAAAAACCCAGTGATGCTTACAATCCCCTCTATGTGTTCCAACCACCAGTATTAATCTAATCCAAATAAACTTGTGCTGACATGGGATTTTGCCAATGCTTTTTAAAGCTGTTATAGGTATTGAAAGCAAATTTGCTAAAGCTGGTGCTTTTAAATGGTTTGTTCAATTTGGGTAATATTAGAAGACGGGGCAGGAGTGCTTCTATATGTAAATTTTGATGTGATGCTAAATAATTAAGGTATCAGAATTGAGTAATGCCCAGCAGGGCTCTTCTCCATAGATTGGCCTTAGATTCTGTGGGCTGGAAGTATAAAACAACACACCAAAGTTCTTACCTTTGTCATGGGACATTTGGGATGTAAATAAATCAAAGAGTATTTGTGATTTACTTGAAATGTAATGAATCTGAACATTCTATTGCCCAGTTGTAGTAAATTTGAATCCTGAACAATTCTCTCATGGACTCAAGAAGAAAGTCTTATAAGGAACCTCTGGCTTTATAAGATTACTTATGTTTCAGTCATTTGCTAAGTGACTTGTTTATTAATGTTTTAGCACAATGATACCAGTGCATGCCTATTAAGTAGTTTATAACAATGTTCTCAGCCTGTGGGTCATGACCATCAGGAAATACATAATTTCGATGTTCTCAGGTCAGAACCCCCAACCACAACTTTATTTTCATTACCACTTCATAATGGTAATTTTGCTGCTGAGCCTTGTCTCAGTTCCTAAGACCATCCGAAATGTGTGTTTTTCTATGGTCATGATGCACGGGTTGAGAACTGCTGTCTTTTACAATGCTAAGAACTGGTTTCAGCCCACTGAATGTCTCATCTCATTTACTCTTCATAGTTATTCAAGTGGTCACTCTGCACCTAGTTGAAGCAATAATTCACAAAGGTAAACCTGCCTTGTCAACCCAGAATTAGTTGTAACAACCAGGGCTTAAACTTGGATCCTTTTGGGCTGTTGAACTCTATCAAACTGACTTTAATAGCTGTTTATTGGGAATCTATTGTTCTGAAGCAAGTGTAGAATATGAAGGCAGAATCCTGACCATCCTGGAATTCGTACTCTGTAGTACAAATCACACCACAAAAAAATACTCAGGAGATATGCCCAAAACTGCTCTTTGGGAATGAAAAAAAAAAATCTGTCTGCTCAGAGACTGGCAGACAAGGAGTAGATTTGTCATAAAATTATTGCTGTTTTTTTTCTTCCTTGAATTATTTGTACGTTTATATGATAGATCATCTGACTGGTTATCTATCTATCTATCTATCTATCTATCTATCTATCTATCTATCTATCGTCTGTGTGTTTGTCTATATACATATATGTGCTAAGAACTGGTTTCAGCCCACTGAACCATGTGGTTCAAACATGTCTCATCTCATTTAATCTTCATAGTTATTCTAGTAATTCACAAAGGTAAACCTGCGGCAAATGTGCATAGGTCAGAGGGCAAACTGCTAACTTATAGAAGCAATTCTTCCCTTTCACCATTATGGGTCCTGGGGATCAAACTCAGGTCCTTAGGTTTAGTGGCAAGCCCCTTTCCCTTTCTTGCCCACTTACTTTTCCCCTTAATTTTCATAAGGAATAGCTTTTCTTGTGTGTCTTAGAGTATCTTGTTTTAGACTCTAAAACTTTAGGGCATTATCAGGTTCTTTTTTTTTTTAAACCAAAGTAACTCGTTCAATGACTTCAAGCTTAAATGAGAACAAGTGTTAGTTTTGCTCACTTGCAGGGCCTTGGAGTTATACTTTGAGCTTAAATCACCTTCATGATGCTGATTGCTTAGTGTACTTAATTCTGACCGTAGGGGAGAACTGTCCAGTCCCCAGTGGTTCATCTTTAGTCAGTCTCCGCAGGCAGCATCTCTACTTTATATAGCTTACCTTCCTCCGCCAGATAATTAATGAGACTGTGGCCGGGTGCCCAGGACAAATCCTTGAGGCAGTGCTTTGCCCGGATTGCTCTGCGCAGCTCCTGAGCAGCCAAGCACTGCATGGGCTGGCTTGTAGAGAGTTTTTCTGCCATGGTATGCTTGAGTCTGAATATTGAGACCCACCTGCTTTTTTGATTACTCTCCAGGAAACGATGCCTCACTCTCAAGTTCATGTATTTTCAAGCCCTACATCAGGGCTCTCCTTCCCGTCAAAGACTGAACATCTGTCTATGGGTTCTTCAGTGCCACCCACGGCTGGATAGGATGAAATGACAAAGGGCTACTCAGTTCTTTTGTGTTCTGTATTTACTTTTGGTCACTTTTGATCCACTCAGAACCTTGTGTCCCTCTCCCCCACATCATCTTAGCAAACTGAGAGAAACAGAAGGAGGGTGTCCATTGCTTCCATGCCAGTGAAGGTTCAGAGTAGTAGGGAAACTAGTGAGGACATCAGAGCATGGACACAGAGTATGGACACACTGAGTATCTCCACGTATGCATACTGTGGAAACTTGGCCTTGTATGAGCTATCCGTTTAAGTTAATTCTCCCAGACTATTTTTTTTTTTGCTCAAAAATATGGAAAAGTATAATTTTCCATAGTATCACTTCTCGGCCTTTTGGCTAAGATCAAGTGTAGTATAATTCTCTGTAGTGTACAATCTATTTTGTTTTCCCTCTAACTTCTCTGCGACCTTGTCTTTAATTTTAAAGATGTTCTAACATTTCATGTTTGCTAAATATGTGAGTGCTGTCTTGTTATCACTCAAGTACTCTTATGAGTACTTTGAGTACTCATTATTATTTTGTCCCTGCTGTATGAGAGGAAGCTGCACTTGCTTAGTTTTAAGGACTGCAAAGTACAAATGGCAGTGGTATAGTGAGTCCTAATAGGTTAAGAAATAAACACCAAGTGTATGCTTCTTAAAGTAACCTGGAAGCGCTTGGTGGTCAGTCCAATGGCCGAGGAAGGCACGCGTCTGTGAGAACTGTGCTATGCAGAAGTCAGGTTTAAGTTAATGTCTGAAGATGGGTGACTGATAGATGCTTGCCATCTGAGCGTCAGTTCTGTAACTTACTTGTTTGCTTGCTTGTCGGTTCGTTTTTTAATTTAGACAGCATCTTGTTTTAGAGTTTCAGAGTGATCTGCCCACCGGTTTAAGGGGCTCAGTTTGGTGTCCTAACTGCTCAGGTAGCTTTGTAAGTGAGGTGCAGCAGGTGCGGAGGGGATCTTGAAAACGGAAGTTCCTGGAGGCCTGTTCTCCAGTTCTCCATTCATCTCTCACTTGTTCCTTCGCTTCCACCCTACAGGGAGGGTGGTTTTTCCAAATGTCTAACACGGTGGGAGAAGCATCTGGAAGCAAGGGATCCCTTGTGTGCTTTCACTGCACTCAAAGTGTAGCAAAGATTAGTTGTGTTCATGGTCAGTCCCTGGACAGCTTGAGAAAACAGAGCGGACACATTTTTAGATCAAATATTGGTTTTGTTCACTTGCTGCTAGTGATTTAGGCTATGATTTACTACCCTTGAGGATATATGTTACCTAGATTTGAAAATAGTATTTTGATGTTTATTTGTTTCTTGGATCCTTTTTTTTTTTTTAAGATTTTCTTATTTTTTTATGTGTATCAGTGTTTTGTTTACATGTGTGTCTGTGGATCACATGCAAGCTTGATGCCTATGGAGGCCAAGCTAGGGTGTTAAATTTCCTAGAGCTGGAGTTATGGATGGTTTTAAGTAATTATATGGGTGCTGAGAACAGAACCATGGGGCCATCTTTCTAGCCCCTTGTTTCATTTAATAAGACATCTGGCTTACAGAGAATAGAGAGGTTTGAAGATAGATTCCATTATCCATGGAGAATTCTCTTAGCACTGTACTGAACTCCCAGAAGATTTTACCCCTTTTAACTCCTGTGACAGTTTGAAAATATATGCTTGGTTCACGGAGTGGCACTATTAGGAAGAGTGGCCTTGTTGGAGGAAGTGTGTCACTGTGGGAGTGGGCTTTGAGACCCTTCTCCTAGCTGTCTGGAAGCTAGTCTTCTTCTGCCTACAGATCAGGATGTAGATCTTAGCTCCTCCTCTAGCACCATGCCTGCCTGGACACTGCCATGCTTCCTGTCGTGATGATAATGGACTGAACCTCTGAACCTATAAGCCAGCCCCAATTAAATCATTACCTTTATAAGAGTTGCCTTGGTCATGGTGTCTCTACACAACAATAGAAACCCTAACTAAGACAACTCTGTAAGTACATGAACCGTTGTGACTTTACTGGAGACAGCTTTGATGAAAGATACCCTCTCGACAACCACATTTTATCAACACGGCCTTTAGCTTTCTAGAAAGAATCTCAGTTGAGCCAGAAGAAGGAATTAGAAGCTAGGGACTGACTCAAGAGAGGGCCCTTGTTTGTTTCTCTACAGTTTTCAGACTTCATTTGACAATAATGAGCATATTAAGGACTGAAATGAAGGCATCATGTTCAAGTCTCCAAAAAGCTCAACTTGGGAGCTATAAATACAGTTTCTCACAGTATGTTTAACAGACAGTTTAGTCACTGTATCTGTGTACACTGCTGCCTGAATTAGTTCACAGAGCATCTGCTGTTGGTATCAGGAATGTTCTCTGTAGTCAAAGTTCCTTGCTGAGAATTGCATTTTAGCAGGTCAGCCTGCTCCGTGGCTCTAGATTGGCAAGTGCAAGCACAGGGGAGAGCATGCAGTTTGGCCCATGCTCTTTTAAAGTCAGAGATGCATTATATCTGGAAGGGCAGAGCTGTGGATCTTTGATGCTATAAAGAGACTATTTTTCTCAGACGCTTAGAGAGAAGTGTATGTTTAAAGTCCAGTGTAGGATAGCTTGCTATGGACCAGGTTTCTGAGTAGATTCAGCCAGGTTTCTGGATCTAGTCTTTTCTCTGGATCTGATGCAACAGACCGTCGATTATATCCGTCTTCTTTGGGCACTTGGATCTCTGAGACCTAACAGATATATTTTGTGTCTCGGCCAATAGATAGATTCCTGTCCTGGAGACCCTGTAACAGGAATCTCAAAATACCTGCCCCTAATTATGGAAGAGGTGCTTGTGGAAGGAGGGGGTGCATTTGAACTTAGTATGGTGATACTTAGCGTTTGAACTTAGTATGGTGATACACAGATATAAGTGAGTAGAACATAGGCCCTTTTTGGAAATGGCTACTGTGGTTTATTTGGTACTAACTCTGAATGCTTTACTCCCATCATGCACTGTGGGAGGAGGAGGGAGAGAGGAGGAGGAGGAGAGATATAGCTATAGTCATGATGCTTTGGTTCCCGTCCTCCCTATCTCCCAGAAGCCTTTGAATAGCACCTACTGTAGAGATCTGGTAGGTGCCCATATGTCCGATGGTCAGCTCTCTTGCATTCTGTGGATAGACAAACCAAAGCCCAGAGGAGCTGAGGGATGTCCACTCTGCAGGCCTTTTGTGACCTCAGTCCCCTGGGCATCCTGAGGAGACTTGGAGAACTGCTGTCAACTTCCTGAGAGTTCACAGGGACAGGGCTCTGTGAGTGGCGAGTCCTGAGGCAGTTCATTTAGGAGATGCCGATGAGCTCACTGCTGCCCAAGGTAGCTTCACAGTTGTTCGGGGTTCTTCTTTTCACTCACCCAGAGTTCATTAGCCTTCAGATTAGCCCAAGAGGCACAAAGAAGCACTGTGTGGTGCCAGGTGTGACTGGTGCATCTTAATGCCGTTTGGTGCTTGTTTCTGAGGTTGTATTAGGCTCCAATACCTCAATAGACTTAAAATATATGAAGTACAGATTACAAGGGTAAATTATAAAGGCTTGGAAATAATAGGCAAATGATTTATTACTTGTACTTGGCATTCTGCCTGGCTTCTTACTTCCTGAAGAACATTGAAATATGAAAAAAGAAAAAGAAAGAGTATTACTAGCTACAGAAAAAACATGTTAAATTCTATGAGCAAGTAATTTATTTACAAATTGTTCAAAATTGTGTTCTAGGGTAGGTTTTTTCTGTTTGTTTGTTGGTTGATTTTGTTTTTTTTCTTTTTCTTTTTTGAGATAGGGTCTTTACAGTCTAGCCTGGGTGTGAACTCACTATGTAGTTCAGGCTAGTCTCAAAGTCATAGTGAACACCCTGCCTCAGCTTCCTGAGTACTGGGATTTTAAGTGCACAACACTATGCCTGGATGCCATTTTTTAAATTTAAACAAAAATGGGCGTAAAGTTGGGACAGAGGTGGCCATAAAATATTAGTCACAAAAAACCCCCACAGAGCACAGGTATGAAAAACAACTCTTCTATTTTCTTCAAGCATTGCAGCAATGGATTAGAGTCTTGCTCTGTGGTCAATAAATACTCCAGAAACCGAGAAGGAAGACTAAGGTTCTGATCTCAGAGTTGTCAGTACACAGCAAGGCCATCTTGGGAAATGTATCTCATTGTTGGTCTTGGCTTCTGGAAAGCAGCTTATGGTTTATCTCTCTGATTTCTCCCCAAGCTCCAGAATTCTGATCGGCTCGACTCTGTAAGTGTGATAAATGTGCGGATTATTGTCACAGAGACATACCAACTGCTGCGCCTAAGTCCTGACAAATTGTCTAAAATCCAGTTTCTGTTCTCATAAATTTTTTTCTAGGCCAAGTATTGCAAGTGAGTCACTGGGCTGGATACTGCAATAGAGCCAACGATGAGTAACTGTTGTTTCCTCCCAGCAGTCAAGCCGGGCAGAGAGATAAGTCTGTAGCAATAGCTGCTATGAGGTTTATGCTGGTGGTGTTATTGATCCTTACCCCACCCTTAGGCGTAGGCTTTGAAACATAGATGCAATCATTCCTCGTCTTCGTTTGACATTCTTTTCTAACTCCTGTTCAGACCTTTAATACGATAACCTGTGTGAAGTGACCCCTGTTGTCTAAGTCCCTGTACGAAACCACCTGTTCTCTTTCATGTACCTCAGGCCCTCTTGTATGCCCTTTACCTTATCATTTTTACTGGGAAGTTTGATAAGGTTCTTTAAGAATCCCAGTTTGCCCCAACCCTCACCCCCAACTGTGTGTTCCAATCCAGTCTTTGCCCTTCTGAACCATGACCTCTCTTACCTGGCCACTTCCCACTACACCTCTGTGATAGTCCCATGCGTATCTGAATCTCCACAGGGCTCTTCTGGATGACCCAGTGGCCCTTCTCTGCCCTTCCACGCGTTTCCACAGAACCTCCATGCAAACAGGTTTAAAGCAGTAGAGTAATGGCGTTTCCACATGTATTTACCCCCTAAACCAAGAACTTTAGTAACAGGACTTTGTCCTGGGTATCCTCAGCCCACAGTCCAGCATATAAGACTAGAAATACTACTACTCCACCTGTGGAAGGCCTGGTCATCTGCAACTACAGGGAGCTGAGTCACAGCCAACAACTGTAAGGTTGCGGTAGCAAGAGAGGGAGTGAAGGAGACTGGGGGAGTGGATTTCAGTTAACCCTGCAAGCCTAAATTATATATATATAAAATGTAAGTACACTGTAGCTGTCTTCAGACACACCAGAAGAGGGTGTCAGATCCCATTACAGATGGTTGTGAGCCACCACGTGGTTGTTGGGATTTGAACTCAGGGCCTCCGGAAGAGCAGTCAGTGCTCTTAACCACTGAGCCATCTCTCCAGCACCTAAATTATATTTTTAAAGGGCCGCAGCTGTAAAAGGTGCAAGAGAACAACTGTGGAAGGAGAAAGTCACGGGGATGGGGTGGCCATCCCGGTGCTTCTGGACAGGAAGGGTTTGAGGCTGTTGGGTGGGTTACTGGGAAGCCATTGGTAACCTTTGAAAGAACAGTTGAATGGCGGTGAATTTGGGAACAATGTAGCGCCAGAGGTGTGGCCTGTGCCTTCTTAGGGAATTGGAGAATGGTGGTTTGTGGTGGAACCAGAAACCCTGTGGTTCCCTTAAGAGAGGTGCTGGAGGCCTGGCGGAAACATGGCTCCACTGTATGAATTAGCCGGTTGGTGAGAAAGATGACTTCGGTCGCTAATCTGTGTCCAGTGCTTACACATTGAGTTAGGTTGACTTTTCAAAGGACCTGATCAATGTAACTGAAGCCATTCCTCTGTTGTAGTGTGCTTGGCATTCCTTAAACGTGGAATTTTTATCTGTAGGGGAAAATGCTTGACTTGAAACAAGGCCTTAAATCCCTTATTAAGAAACAGAGAAGAGCAAAGACGGAAGTGCGGGCTAACAGAATGGACATGGTGGACAAAGCACGCTGCTTTCCGCCTCCCATTGGGCTCGCTGCCTTCTTCTAATAACCACTTCATACACGGCGACCATGATGGTGCTTTCCTTGATGTAACCTGTGAAAAAGAGAGAGAGAGATCAGGTGCTGAGAAAAGCTAACCATCCTTGCTTTCAATAGGTAACCATTTTAAATGGTTACTAACATACAAAAGATAGACCCGAGAGTACAGACCTGCAGGTGATCCGGGTCTGAACAAAGCGCCTTGGATTGTTTAAACAAAGGCTTTTTATTTTGTTTTTTGTCCACAGCCTGTCTGCTGTCTCAGCAGTTCTGTGTTCACTCCTGATAAAGTAACTTGAGTGGCTTCTGTGCTTTCAGTCATCGTGGCAGAAAAAGGCTACATTGAAGGTCCCTAGATAAGGTCTGCCCCACTCCCCATACAGCCCCAGGGTCTGGTGTTGGCAGAGAGTCCCTGTGGGCTACTTGATATTTAATCTTCTGCCGATGGTCCTCGGTTGCTGTGATAGCTGCCCCGATTCTGACGTGAAATGAGATCTCCTTCCCCGTGGCTTTTCTGGCTGTGCCTGGCAAGGTCTCCTGACTTCCACACACACAGTCGCTCACACTCATCATCGTGGGTGCCAGCCAGAAGCTTCCCACCCTCACTTCAACCAGATTCCATTCTGAAAGCCTTCTTAAATTAATTTGGGCATGCGAAGAGCAGAGGCTGTTAAAAGACATTTTAGTAGTAATGCTCTTGATGGTGTGTTTAAAAAAAAATGCCGAGAATTAATCCAGTGGCTTAGGTACTGGTGTTTTCTTGCTAAAGTCTTTTGTCTGCCTCATTAACTATATGGGGAGATATTAATAAAAATGGCATTAAAGCCTTACTGCCACATACTTTCTCGTATATCTGAATTTAAAATTGCTTATGGATATATGTGTATGCATATATAAGTATGCATGTGTATAAAATTATTTGTGTGCCTGAAGTTAGTTGCCTGTGGTGATTAATGCCAGGGAGGGTGATATTTGTCTCAGCACACAGGATAATAAGTGTGTGTTAACACATGAGTGAGCAAATTCTCTTTAATTTGACTGTTGAACGGATGACCAGCCAGCAACGTGTTCTACCTCTGGGACGGCTGCCTTCCCCATCCTACTCTGTATTTTGTTGAATACTCTGCGTAAGTTGAAACAAGAAGTCATGTGGAATTGGGTAGAAATATGTTTTGACTTATTTCCCGTAGCAGAAAGAGTCACCTATTTTGTGGCAGTCTGTCATTCTCTTTCCCCCTAGCCTTATTTTTCACTTAAACTTGACTGATGTTTTCTCTGGAAGTGTGGTTTTCCCTTGGACATCTGTCTGATCTGGCCGGCCAGAAGCTTCCGGGATTTACCGGTGATGCAGCCGGCTGTTTAGTTTCAGCGTCTGGGTGCTTGGTGTTTTGGTTTTTCATCACTGTGACAAATTGCCTGAAGTTAAAGGACTTAGGAAGGACAAGATTTATTTTAGCCCAGCATTTCAGAGGGCTCAGGTCTTGGTTGGATAAAGGCATGTTTACTCCCTAGGCCAGTTGTCAGGTGGAGCATTTTGGTGACAAGGTGTTTGGAGCAGGCCTCTCACCTCCTGGCTGAGAGAAACAGGGAGAAAGAAAGAGGCTAGGAAACAAGCGGTGCCCTCCAAAAGTCATCTTGTGCCTGGAGGAATCCAGTCAGACCCCACATTTCACAATTTCTACCTCCGAAATAGTCTCTTCCACAATGAACCAATCATTGGATTATCCCCCTTTGGTTAAGGTGGATCCCCCATGAGCCTGTCATTTTCCTAAAACCCTGTCTGGGGACTAGTCCTTTTAACATATAAGTCTTTGGGGACATTTCATTCCCAAACCATAATCATCTAATTGAAATTCTGAGACTCGATTTCTCTTGGTAGATAGACTGACCGAGCACTGAGTGTCCTTACCCCATCCCACCTATCTTGCTGTGTTCTTCCTCTACTATAAGCTTTGAAAGGCCAACTCACTTGGAGGTTATTAAATTCCACATTGATCCTTCTCCCAACCTGTGCCCTTAACAACCCTGAAATGTAGCGTCCCGAGAGACACCAACTAGACACACAGGCCATATGCCTTGGGTAAACTAGGGTAGAAAGTCTAACCAAGGACAACATGTAATGAGCGATGGGTTGAACACCTCTCTTGTGGTTCTGTTCATTAGCCTTTTAAGGGTACACTACCAAGAGAATACAAGACATCTTTTCTATATTTTATAGCTTGCTCAGTTCTGAGCGAGTTCACTTAGAACTTAGAGATCTTAGAAAGACTTTGGCATTTCCACTTAGAACATGGAAAGCCACTGGAGACATTGAAACGTAAGAGTCATATAATCTGACTCATTGTTGCTAAATGACTCCATTTAGTTCTGTGTTGAAGGTTTGTAGATGGGGGACAGAGGTGAACAGTTTTCAGGGAAGGTATAATAGCCTTCATGAAGCTGCCCCTGTGTTTGGAGTTGAACTGGGATATTCAAATCCAAGTTAAGACTACCACACATTTGAAGGACATCTTGACATATAAAATACCACTGTAAGCAACAGAATTAAAGCTGTTAATCTTTTTTTTTGAAAGAAAACAGGAAATAAAAGTAGGTGTCAGAAAAAAAGTTCGTCTTCCCATCCTGATGGGTAGCTTGTTAAGTGAATTCATCCTCCATCTTTGTCCTGTCTTCTTGCTGGGCTACTGAATGCTGTAAGCTTATCTCTCTCCTTTTGGGACCTTTAAAAGTTCTCTCTCTCTCTCTCTCTCTCTCTCTCTCTCTCTGTGTGTGTGTGTGTGAGAGAGAGAGAGAGAGAGAGAGAGAGAGAGAGAGAGAGAGAATTTTATGCATGCACAGTCTTGCTACCCTTCCCCCCTTGAATTAATTTCTTACATTGAAATGTATACAAAGGATGTCTCCAGCTATAAAAATCCTATTGTTCTCTTGAGAGGTCCCAACTTGATACCTCTTCCAAATAGAGAAGACCTCCCCTTCTCTCTCTCTCTTCTCTTTCCCCCCTCCCTCCCTTCCCCCCTCTCCTTATCTAAGTGTGTCACCACACCAGCCACCTTTAATTTTGTAAATAGTTACCTGCCTCTGAGCCATGTTCTCATACAGTGGTCATGGGCTAGTAGCCTGGACATCACCTGGGGGCTTGTTAGAAATGGATGTTCTTGGGCTCTGACCCTGACCTAAAGAGCATTGGGAGCAGAGCTGACAATGCCTTAATGAGCCCTCCTGGGGATACAGAGGCACCTTAGTCCTGAGAACTATTGTCCCAGTAAGGTGGCCTTACTTACTTAAACAGCTAAATTGTGAGTGACTTGGGAAACTGAACTTTTTTGTCTCTCTGAGTTGTGTCTGAGCCTACTTACTCTGTTTTTCCTTCAGTTAACATAGCCTCGGGTGTAGAAGAACAGTCAGAGGCTTATTAAGAAATGGGTCAAGGGGTGGTAATCGATGACCTGAGTACACAGGTAAAAAGCTGGATGTGCATGTCTGTGATCCCAGGGTTGGGAAGGCAGAGATAGAAGGGCCCTGGGCCTTGCCAGTTAGCCAGTCTGGCCAAACTGGTTTAGTGGGAACTCTTATGACTCAAAATTTTAAGATGGAGAAGTGATTGAGGAACATAGTTTTCAACTTTCAACCTCTGTATACAAATGAATCTACATATAAATGTTCTCTGTGTGTGTGTGTGTGTGTGTGTGAGAGAGAGAGAGAGAGAGAGAGAGAGAGAGAGAGAGAGTGTGTGTGTGTGTGTGAGAGAGAGAGAGAGAGAGAGAGAGAGAGAGAGAGAACCTGTTAGAATCATAGAGCCCCATTGTATGACCCCCCTTCCCCTACTTTTCTCCAGAAGCAGAGATCTGGTGAACTCTCCACCCCCCTCTTTAGATAATGTCAGATTCATTCCTGTCAGGAGTCTCCTCCTCCCTTGACGCTTGGGCCAGAGTATCCTTCTCTCAGATTGGCCTGACTTTCTTCACCCAAAATTAAGCAGATCCTACTCTGCCTTTGTACGCATCCGGATCAGACACTTTTAGAACTCTAGAAAGGCTGGACCAGAAGCCCTTCCCCAAAGTCATACCTTATTTCTTTTGTTTGTTCTCTGTTTCTTCTTGTTGCTTTGGATGTTGAGTATCATTGAAGTGATGATCGCTGACTATAAAGGATTGCAAGGTAGCGCGCTGATTTGAATACTTTGAATGCAAAAGCGTGCTTTGATGCCCTTGTTAAGTATCCCTGTATAATTGCATAACAGCTCTTAACTGAAAGTGAGGGAAAGACTGACCTAGCAGAAAACCAAAAGGGTATGTTTATTTGAATTCTTAGCATTTAAAATTTCTGTCACATTATCTAGAAAAATACCTATGGACAAGATGTATATTAAATTCACTAAGTGAGTGAGTGAGTCACTTGGAAAATGTTGGCACATCTATGGGCTTTTAAATTATCTTCAAGTTTGTTGGTGCTTGAAGACAATTTAAATAAATTGACATTAACTGCTTTAAAGAGTTTTTGGAAAAATCCAAATGTATTTTGGCAAGTTCACTATCCATAAGTGGCGTTTGAAATCAGTTAGATTTCTTTCTCTATTTTGATCTTGTCAAAACCCAGTAAATTAATGAAACGGCAGGTCAAACTAAAAACTGTATTTTGGGTTGATTTTCACTAAGGAAACATTTTTGTATACTTACAAAGCATAATGTTTAAGTGCACTCAGTTTCTCCTGTGTGCTTCCTTACAAGAACAAAACTAAATTCTATTAGCTACATCATGCCTGGCACAGTATTGGGCTGGAATTGATTTTATTCTAAACCTAAATGCTTTATTCTCAGATCCCTGGGCCGAGATGAAGATGTGCTGGCTCTGGCCCTAGACCCTGCTGTTCTTAATCTAATGAAAAATAACTGGGGTAGAACTGTGGAAATGTGGATTATTAGAAACATTGCACCCAAGTTTCCTGATAGAGGGAACAGATCAAATAGACACTTTCCTTTAATTCACACACAATAATTTTAAACACAAATCAAGTAGTGACAGCAAAGGGCTTTCTGATTTTCTTTTTTGTTTTTAATGTCAGGAGTATTGGCTTTAAAAATCAGCCATGTGAAAACAATGAATGTTTTAGCTGCCGGCTCCTGGTAGGGCACTTCGCTGAGCACCTCGTTATGGGCACCATCCTATAATTAACGCTGGAACTGGAGTCCTCCCAAAGTTTTATGAGTCCTCCCAAAGTTTTATGACCTTGAGTTCTAGTGAGAGGATTCTGAAAGATTTAATAGTATTCAAGATACCATAGTCAGATGTTAAAATATGGCATGTCGGGGGAACCCTGTGCTGCTGTGACATCCGGGATTCTTCTCTGACCCCAGCACCTCCAATCTTTCCCTAGGAATGCCGACTCATATGTGCTGTTGCTACTGTACTGGCCTGAAAAATGACAAGGTAGAAAACTGACTGGGTCCTTTTGGCTTTATGCTCGCAAATTATTCTTTCATTACCCAACAGTCTTCTCACTGCGTTTAGTGAGCCAGTAAAATTTTTTTTTTGGTATTGTTTTAGAACCACCTACTTAAATTACTTTATTATCTTCTTGGAGAATAGGAAAACCGTCCCATTTTACTCCCAATATGCATCCAGTTTCTGTTTCCTCTTCTTCCCTATAATACCCAGCATCTATCTATCTTTCTTTCTTTCTTTCTTTCTTTCTTTCTTTCTTTCTTTCTTTCTTTCTTTCTTTCTTTCTTTTTTTGGGGGGGGGGGATTATGGGATTTTGGGATTTTGATTTTTTTGAGACAGGGTTTCTCTGTGTAGCCCTGGCTGTCCTGGAACTCACTCTGTAGACCAGGCTGGCCTTGAAGTCAGAAATCCACCTGCCTCTGCCTCCCAGAGTGCTGGGATTACAGGCGTGCGCCACCACCGCCTGGCTAATACCTAGCATCTTGTATGAGGGGAGGTTCTAGGTTTTTTTATTTCAGGCTAAAGACTGAACCTATGCTCCGTGAAGACACAAGTATTCTACCACTGAGCTGCACCTTCAGTCCGAAGTCCAGGGCATTAGCTATCTACTGAAGTTAAAAACTTATTTTCAGACCAATTCCAAATCATCATGAGAATATTTTTAGACGTTTTAAGCTTATCTTATTGCATGTGTTTGGATGTTTGGCTGCATGCATATTTGTACACCATATGCATGCCTGGTCCCTGAGGAGGCCTGAAGGGGGCACCAGCATCCCCAGAACTGGAGTTTCAGATGGTCGTGAGCTGCCATATGGGCTCTGAGAATCAAATTCAGGTCTTTGGGAGAGTAGCCACTGCTCTTAACTGTGGAGCCCTCCTTCCAGACTCTAAGAAAAAAAATTTAATACATAGCAGACCTTCTTTCAAGGGATTTGTGAATACAGACAAGCAGAGCTCTCACCTTGAAGGAGTAAGAGGGTTTGTTCTTTAGTCGATGCACATGACCACGGCCTGGGCACAAATACCACAAACGCCATGCGTCAGTGTGAAAACAGTCTCGTGGAGGTTTTAAAAATTAAATTAATGATGTTTACTGTAGTGGGGGCAAGGGCGTGTGTCCTACAGAGTAAGTAGAGAAGGCAGAAGGCAATCTTGTGGTGTTGGCTATCATTCGCTACCTTGGTGTGAGGTGGTGTGAAGATTAAGACTCAGGCCGCCAGGCTTGCACTGTTGGGAGGTGAGAACCTCTACCCACTGAGCCATCTGGCCAGCCCTTCATGACATTTTTATAGTAAAAGAACAAAAAAATTATGCACCAAGACTTGTTTGGTTTTTTTTTTAATTTTTTTAATTCGATATAATTTATTTACATTTCCCCTTTTCTAGCCCCCCCACTCCCCGAAAGTCCCGTAAGCCCCCTTCTCTTCCCCTGTCCTCCCACCCACCCCTTCCCACTTCCCCGTTCTGGTTTTGCCGAATACTGCTTCACTGAGTCTTTCCAGAACCAGGGGCCACTCCTCCTTTCTTCTTGTACCTCATTTGATGTGTGGATTATGTTTTGGGTATTCCAGTTTTCTAGGTTAATATCCACTTATTAGTGAGTGCATACCATGATTCATCTTTTGAGTCTGGGTTACCTCACTTAGTATGATGTTCTCTAGCTCCATCCATTTGCCTAAGAATTTCATGAATTCATTGTTTCTAATGGCTGAATAGTACTCCATTGTGTAGATATACCACATTTTTTGCATCCACTCTTCTGTTGAGGGATACCTGGGTTCTTTCCAGCATCTGGCAATTATAAATAGGGCTGCTATGAACATAGTAGAGCATGTATCCTTATTACATGGTGGGGAATCCTCTGGGTATATGCCCAGGGACTTGTTTGTTTGTTTGTTTTTTCTCCCAAATACACCGCTAGATGAGTGATGCACGCTGGGGAAATCTCTTCTCACCTCAGATGCTATCCGATGGCATTCTTAGATTTGGGGTTGGCAGATGTTAGAGGACTCTTTGCACATTCCAAAAAGACATACTGAAGTGTGGCATCAGGCTCTTAGGTTCCAGGTAGAGGTGGGTGATACGGCTTAATTTGAGCGCCAGAAATAGCCCAAGATGATATCTGAGGGAGCTCTCCACGGTCAACTTTATAGAATGTTCATACAGCTGTGCCCCACCACCACCAGCTCGTGGTCTCTGCTCACAGATTATATGACAAAGAAGTCATTTATGAGGTGTAGACATTGGTAGTAAATGCCAGGTGCTGTTCTTGGTCCCACTAGTGACTTCTTTTATTTGGACTTTGTGTGTCGACATAGTCTGGAAGAATCCCCGTGCTTTAAGGCTGGAGCTGGTGAGGAGAAGGTGGTGATGGCAAGTGCAGTCCCGTTACCTCTCTGCTCTGAGCTACCCAAGGCTACTCCTGCAGCTGGGCTTAGAAGGCGGAGTTCTGATGGTAGCTCACAAAGCCCGGCACTGGCTGTCCCTCTGTCCTGCCAAGGCTAACCTCCCTCCTCTGACTGCCAAGGTTAACCTCCCTCCTCTGACTGCCAAGGCTAACCTCCCTCCTCTGTCTCCCCAAGGCTAACCTCCCTCCTCTGTCCCCCCAAGGCTAACCTCCCTCCTCTGACTGCCAAGGCTAACCTCCCTCCTCTGATTGCCAAGCCAAGGCCAACCTCCCTCCTCTGTCCCGCCAAGGCCAACCTCCCTCCTCTGACTGCCAAGGCTAACCTCCCTTCTCTGTCCCTCCAAGGCTAACCTCCCTCCTCTGTCCCCCCAAGGCTAACCTCCCTTCTCTGTCCCCCCAAGGCTAACCTCCCTTCTCTGTCCCCCCAAGGCTAACCTCCCTTCTCTGTCCCCCCAAGGCTAACCTCCCTCCTCTGTCCCCCCAAGGCTAACCTCCCTTCTCTGTCCCCCCAAGGCTAACCTCCCTTCTCTGTCCCCCCAAGGTTAACCTCCCTTCTCTGTCCCCCCAAGGCTAACCTCCCTTCTCTGTCCCCCCAAGGCTAACCTCCCTTCTCTGTTCCCCCAAGGCTAACCTCCCTCCTCTGACCCCCCCAAGGCTGACCTGCCTCCTTCTTGTTCTTCATCCCTTAGTCTTAACCACCATCACCTCCAATTCTTTCTCCAGGACGTAGAAACCAGCTTCCTTCCTCAGATGTCACGTTTCCTGAAGCCTGTACTCCCTGTATAGCATCAACCCACCACACTCTCGTCCTTTTTCTGCCTTATTGCTTTTTTTTTTTTCTACTAGGGACCTTATTATAATAATCTAGTTTTTACTTGTTGCCTGTGCACATGTCATAACATAGGCTCTGTGGACTGGGGTCTTTTCTGTTCACTGTGGAAATCTCCTCTGCATGTGACAGTGCCTGGCAGGTGGCAGATGCTTCAGAACTGTTTGTTGAACCAATAGGTACTTGGAGTAGGGATGCTGTGCCCTGAAGTAATCATACCTAAGAGGAAACTGTCTTGAGGGCTGGTGACTTCCTGTAGCTATGATTAGCCTCTTTGGCAATAGTTCCTCTTGTGTGTCCATAAACTTATCCTTCTTTCAAAAGGGCATAGTTTGAGATTTTGTACCATGTGAGGCACAGTAGGACCTATGAATGTGTGAGGTATGGCTTCTTCCTTTTAAAGACCCTAGAGCCTAGAAGGGAAGGGAAAATGTATATTAATGAAGACAGGTGATTACAGTGACCTGGGAATAGAAGGCAACCATCATGAGAAACGAGGGTACAGAGTCAGACCACTGTAATACTGACAAATTCACGATAGCACAAGGGTGGTGGAGTGTTAGATGCAGGCCTGCATGTGCATGTGCAGTTAAGAGAGAAGGCTTTGTGCGGCTGAGGATTGGAGGTCAGCCTTAAAGGGGCAGATGACATTTTGCTTGTGGTTCTGAAGGCTGGGAAATCCAAGATCTGATAAGAGGCTTCTTGCTAGGGTGAGTGACCCAAAAGCAGAGAGAGAGAGAAAGAGAGAGAGAGAGAGAGAGAGAGAGAGAGAGAGAGAGAGAGAGAGAGAGAGAGATACAGAGAGACACAGACAGACAGACAGACACACACACACACACACATACAGAGAGAGAGAGAGAGAGAGAGAGAGAGAGAGAGAGAGAGAGAGAGAAGGGGAAGTACCTGCTACTGTATTTCCTCTCCAGCGTAATGGTGTTGGTCTATGAGAGTGAGGCCCTCATAAGTGAGACATCCTTGCATCTCTTACAGTCCCCTGCTCCGGGACCATCGTGTGACAGTCAAGTTGCAGCGTGAGTTTGGTAGGAGCCTTGCAACCATAGCAGAGGTCCGGAGAGAAATGAAGATGATATAATCTCTCGTCCTAAGCGGCGCGGTCATGCATGATATTACTGTCAGGAGAGAAGATGAGCTCTGGGGCCAGAGCACCCAGGTTCTAATGGTGGCTCTACCACATGCAGCACATCATGCTACATTTTTGCCTCTTTAACTTTATATGTGACAGCCTACTTCCAGTCCTTAGAGCAGTGACACAGGAAGTCCTGGGTTCCATAAGAGAGCAGGCTGAGCAAGCCAGGGGAAGCAAGCCAGTAAGGAACATCTCTCCATGGCTTCTGCATCAGTTTCTGCTTCCTGACCTGCTTGAGGTCCAGTTCTGACTTCCTTTGGTGATGAACAGCAGTGTGAAAGTGTAAGCTGAATAAACCCCTTTCCTCCCCAACTTGCTTCATGGTCATGGTATTTGTGCAGGAATAGAAACCCTGACTAAGACAGTGCCCAAGCAGAGGACTGGAAAGTATTTGAACTGTATTGGAATCTGAGTTCCTGGGAGATTCACGTGCTGCTTTCTAGAGATCACATATAGTAAGCTATGTGGAAAGTCTGTCTGGATACCCAACAGCTGCTTGGCTGCGCTAATGCATACTCCTAATAACGACTAGTCATCCTTTACAGAAACAAGAGGGTTGGTTTTAACTGAAATTGCAGCTTGCTTGTCAAAAGGCTCTGCTTCCTTTCGAAGGGTTGGAATACTAATGCGCAGAGGCAGGATCTGGAGACCTAGTGCCAGTCTTCCATTTGGTAGGATCTTCTGAGTGATTCTGCCAGAGGTAGGACTGCATTTCCCGTCTTCCTTGAAGCTATATCTAGTTGTCTGGCTTGTTTCATCCAACAACACTGGAGTGGATGGAGCTGCTGTCACTTCTGCGCAGAAGAGCCAATGTGAGAATCTCCAGATTCTCAGTCCAAGCACCCAGTGAGGTGGACCTCCGTCTGTCTTGACTTTAAATGGGTATGCAGAGCAGACCTATAACTAGCTCTGATCGTATGAGGGGGGAATGTAAGTACTCTTGGCCTCTGAGATTTTGAAATTGTTGTGTTAAGCCACTGAGAATCTGGGACTATTTGTAGCTGCTGTATGGATTCTAGTTCATAGTGACCGCCTATGTAAATTTAGAAACAGTAACCTCAGAAGAAATTCCTCAAGAGTGCCCAGAGAGAAATGAACTTTGAAAATATCTATTGTGGGGCTGGAGAGATGGCTCAGCAGTTAAGAGCACTGACTGCTCTTCTGGAGGTCCTGAGTTCAAATTCCAGCAACCACATGGTGGCTCACAACCATCTGTAATGGGATCTGATGACCTCTTCTGGAGTGTCTGAAGACAGCTACAGTGTACTTATAATAATAAATAAATTTTCTAAAAAAAAAAAAAAGGAAAGAAAGAAAATAGCTATTGAAAACATAACAGATTATTTTTCAAATTTTATGAGGGATGTGTGTGCATATGCACGGTCTTAGTCAGGGTTTCTATTCCTGCACAAACACCATGACCAAGAAGCAAGTTGGGGAGGAAAGGGTTTATTGAGCTTACACTTCCATGTTATAGTTCATCACTAAAGGAAGTCAGGACAGGAACTCAAGCAGGTCAGGAAGCAGGAGCTGATGCAGAGGCCATGGAGGGATGTTTCTTACTGGCTTGCTTCCCCTGGCTTGCTCAGCCTGCTCTTTTATAGAACCTAAGAATCCCAGCCCAAAGGTGGAACCACCCACAAGGGGCCGTCACCACTTGATCACTAATTGAGAAAATGCCCCACAGCTGGATCTCATGGAGGCACTTCCCCAACTGAAGCTCCTTTCTCTGTGATAACTCCAGCCTGTGTCAAGTTGACACACGAAACTAGCCAGTACATGCACCATGGTTGTGTGTGTGTGCTCACATGAAGATATATGTAAAGGCAGAAATTGGCATCAGGTATGTTCAGTCCGTGACTTGTTTGTGTATGTGTGTGTTTGTGTGGTGTATGCAGTACATATGTCCCTATGTACATATGTATATGTATATATGTACCTATGGAAGCCAGAGAAGAATGCCGGGTGTATTCCTCTACCAAGGTCCACCTCATCCTTTGAGGCAGGATCTCTGACTGAACTTGACGGTAAGTATGCATGCATGGTCATATATGCATGCACGTGTGTTTGGGGAATACAAACACAGGTCCTCTCTCCTGTTTAAGAGAGTGCTCTTACCTGTTGAGCATGCCTCTCCTCCCTTCCCTGTCCCATATGTTGTTGTTGTTGTTTTTTTAAGATTTTTATTTATTATCATATGTAAGTATACTGTAGCTGTCTTCAGGCACAGCAGAAGAGGGCATCAGATCTCATTACAGATAGTTGTGAGCCATCATATGGTTGCTGGGATTTGAACTCGGGACCTTTGGAAGAGCAGTCAGTGCTCTTAACCGCTGAGCCATTTCTCCAGCCTGTCCCTTATGTTTTGAGACAGTCTTCCATTGAAGCTGGAGCTCACTGGCTGGCTAGACTCGGTGACCAGCAAGCACTAGGGATCCTCCCGTGTGCCTCCTCAGTACTAGGATTTCAGGTGTGCATGCTTTTCTTATTTATGCCAGGGATCTGATCTGAGATTGTACCTCTTCCTTGCAGTAGAGTCTGTTGCCATTTCTAACTTAAATTCACGAGATGGTAAGATGGCTGTCTTGTTTATGACCTTACTCTTTCCTTCTAAAAATCTAGCTCACTGGAAATACTTAGACGCTTGTTCCTTACACTAAAGAACTTATTTTTCCTTTGGGAAAGGAAAGGAGGGAAATTTCGTAGCTGGGAAAGCAGCGATCTTTATCCAGGCAGTCCTTCAAGAACAATAGGTCAGTTTTAACCTTCATTTTCTATTTCAAGAGCCGGTGCTGAACGTGGGCCTGCTGTTACAGTTAGGATCTCGTTTCTGTCTTGCAGTTGCTGGTGTAGTCCGACTGTAAATTACGTACTGTGTTACAGTTAGCTAGCCTCTCATTATTGTGGTGGAAGAGCCTTTGTTTACTCGCCGTGCTTTGTTCCGCTCCTATCCCGGCCTGCACTCAGTATATCCCGTTCTCATGAACAACGCCATGGTTTTAGAAGCCAAGATCCACTGCAAGTTGATAAAGGAGATTCTCTTCAATTTCCCCTAGGGCTGGAATAAGTGACAGTGGAATTTTGTTAGCTTGCTTCATTTTAGGAATTGGATAAGAGGACAAAAAAGGTCACCTGCCAATTCCTAAACTCATGTACCTCTGTTAGTCTCGGGCGCAGTACTCTATTGCGTTTGTTCTGTGAGTGTTTGTCAGACCTTACTGTATACATTTCTCTGCTGTGAATGTCACGACAGGAAAAACATGCACTGCCGTTCACACTGGGGGACTACAGGTACCACGCACTGGAAGTACGAATTCACGGTCGTGAACCTTGCATGGTTTTTCAGGAACGGGTGGCAGCTCTGAAGTATTTGGAGCCTTTAAGATTTAACATGTGTCAATCATTTTGGCTGTGTTTAATATAACTGTTAATATAGCCATTTCTCCTAAGAATAAGAAGTCATATCACTCTTAGAAATAGGCTAGTCCAAGAGTCCATACTTCTTAGAGAAAAAAAATTATGTTTCAAATATTATCAATACATACAATAAAAATTAAAGTTTTCTTCCTCCTGTTTCTCCTCTTCCTCACTCTCTTCTTCCTTTTCTTTCTCCTTATTCCTCTTCCTCTTTCTTCCTCATCTTCCTCCTTCTTCCTCCTCTTCCTCCTCGTCTTCCTTAGCCCAGGCTGGCCTTGAACATGTGTTCTTGTTTCCACCCTCTGATTGCTGGGATGGCTGGCTTGGGCCACCATCTCTACTCTTCACGTGGTTAATTAGTGTGTCCAGTGAAGAAGATTATGAACAAACTAAACAAAAGAGTTTAGTTTAAAGGCTTTGGCTTCGATCTTTATCTTCCCGTATCTGTCAAGTTTTTGATAGCCTGTATTGTACAGAGATTAGTAGCTGTAGGTGGGAATGGTTGATAGTGGTTTATCTTGCAAGGTTTGTTCCAGCCCTTAGAAGACTCAGTGTTACCAAGATGGTTGGGACAGCTTATTTCTAGGGCTAAAGGAGAGTGAATTTAGTAGCAAAAATTAAGTACTGAACACACTAGGTTGTGCTAAGAAATGGTATGTAAAATTATTGGATTGAGTCTTACTGCTTTTAACTTTCCCATAAGATAGGTATTAAAAAAGAAAATCAAATCCCAGTAATCTTCAGAGAATCCCATTTGGAAACCACTCTCCATGTTTCCCATGATGTAATCTCAGTAGAATGAGGGTATACATCATTTGGATTTATCCTAGAAACAGTGATAACTGTTGGGGAACTGTTAAAATATTTCTCTGTCTATGGGGCTAGATTGCATGAGTGAAGTTTCATTAACGCAAACATAATAAATAAATGCGTACGTAAATGTAATTTTAAAAATTCTTGGAAGTTTCAGGCACTTGAAGATTGCTCTCCTGAATGTGGTAGCAATGGCTGCCGGCCCATAGCTGACTGACTGTGTGACTTAGCTCTCTCATGACATTCAGTGTACACTCTCCTTGACATTTTCAGAGACCTCCAGTACTGTTGCCCTGACACAACAGTGGGTTTTTTGTTTTTTGTTTTTGTTTTGTTTTGTTTTGTTTTGTTTTTTTGCTTTGTTTTGTTTTTCAATTCTGAATTACAGTTCTAAACTAGAAACTTCCTCCATCCACTCCTCCTTGATAAAGAATGAGGACTTTTGGGGCTGGAGAGATGGCTTAGTGGTTAAGAGCACTGACTGATCTTCCAAAGATCCTGAGTTCGATTCCCAGCAACCACATGGTGGCTCACGACCATCCATAATGAGATCTGATGCCCTCTTCTGGTGTGTCTGAAGACAGCTATAGTGTACTTACATGTAATAAATAAAATAAATCTTAAAAAAAAAATGAGGACTTTTATTCTCTGAAAACAACAACAACAACAACAGCCTCATGTTTTTCTCTCTCACAGAAGTGCCTGCCCTTCTCGATTGAGAGTTGTAGATCCTGTATTACACAAGTGCTGTGGAAAGGCATTAGTTTGGTGCTGGGCCTTTAGGTGTATGGTTTTAAAGAGCTCTGGAAAGAGAAAACTTTTAGAACAGCACATTGGTTTTTGTTTGTTTGTTTTTGTTTTGTTGTTGTTGCTGCTGCTGCTGCTGCTGCTGCTGCTGCTGCTGCGGCTGCCATTGGAAGTTGCTCCTGTGATGCGTCTGGGCAGCAGCAGAACGGGCCTGGCGCTTTGTGAAGCCTCCACTGCTTTCCCCACCCGCTAGCCCAGATGAGGAGAGTCCTCCCTGCAGTGGTTTCCCTTTGAGAACACAGCCTGTGGCCCCAGCCCCCTGCCGGTCAGGGCCTATGGACCCTACTGTTGTCAGACACTCCTCTGTGGCCCGGCAGATACTTCAGGCTAGCACGCCGCTTCCTATGCAATGCCCCACAACAAAACTGATATCAAAATTAACTTGCAGGCTGAGTGATTATGGCACCTGCTTGGCATCTCCAGAGCCCTGTGTTTCATTTCCAGTGTCCTGGGCCTCCCCTCCCCCAACCAACTCTCCCCCATTTCTTCCCCGCCCATCTCCCTCCCCTCCCCCACCCCATCTCCCTCCCGGTAAAATAAGGGAGATCACATTCATTACAGGATCTCTCCTATCACTTCTCCTAAGTCCTAGAAGCAAAGGAGGCTTGGCCATCGCAAGTGTTTTAGGTTTTGAAAAGCTGTCAACAATATAATCAGTCCGTCTCTGACAATTATAGAAGAGTAGCTAAGGCCCAGGCCTTGGGGTAAAATTCTGAGTTCACCGCTTCCTTGCCTAGCATACGGGACCTGAGTTTTAATTATGCTAGCCTTCAGTTTTCAAGAACGAACACTTGCGTTGCCGACAAGTGTCCGCCGTCTAGTGTCATGGTGCACTCTGAAGATCTACTTAAAGTGCATTAAGGTAATATTTCGTGCCTTAATAATCCATACTCATTTATATCATTACTTTGAAGTTCTATTCTTCTTAGGAGAATATTACTGGAAAAGTTAGCTAAAGTGGACTGGAGAAGTCCTGCCTTCTAATGATTCCTTGCCCTCGCTGCCTGTCTTCCCTGCAGAGTGTGACAAACTGAGGCGTGATGGCTGCCGGAGTTCTCAGTACTACTCTCAGGGACCCACCTTTGCAGCCGGCTGCAGCCCGGGCGACGATTATCAAGATGAAGATGCAGAGACAGACCGAAAGGTGAGGCCTACACGTTCTTCCTTTTCTTTCCTTTTTAAAATTGTAATGCTTATTTACGATTGTGTGTGATTGTGTGTGTGAGTGAGTATATGTGTGTGTGTGTGAGAGAGTGTGAGTGAGTGTGTGTGTGTGTGAGAGAGTGTGAGTGAGTGTGTGTGTGTGAGTGTGTGTGTGTGATTGTGTGTGTGAGTGTGTGTGTGATTGTGTGTGTGAGTGAGTGTGTGTGTGTAAGTGTGTGTGTGTGTGTGAGAGAGTGTGAGTGAGTGTGTGTGTGAGTGTGAGTGTGTGTGTGTGTGAGAGAGAGAGTGTGAGTGAGTGTGTGTGTGTGTGAGAGTGTGAGTGTGAGTGAGTGTGTGTGTGTGTGAGAGTGTGAGTGAGTGTGTGTGTGAGAGTGTGAGTGAGTGTGTGTGTGTTTTTGTGAGAGAGAGTGTGAGTGAGTGTGTGTGTGTGAGAGTGTGAGTGAGTGTGTGTGTGTGTGAGAGAGAATGTGAGTGAGTGTGTGTGTGAGAGAGAGTGTGAGTGTGTGTGTGTGTGTGAGAGTGTGTGTGTGAGAGTGTGAGTGAGTGTGAGTGTGTGTGTGTGTGTGTGTGTGTGTAGATGTGTACACACACCTGCAGAGGATGGATGGAACATTTTTTGGAGCCCTCTCCTTCTACCAGAGGCCCCACCTTCAGGTCATCAGGCCTGCGTGGCAAGTGCTTTGACCCACGGCACCATCTTGCCAGCCTCTTCACCTGTGCTTTTTTCTATTTCGCCAAACGGACCAGAGGCTCCTGGCATTGCAGAAGAGCTGTTTGTTCTCTGAGGACTTTTCTAGGCTGCCTGAGTCCCAGATGGGAGGAACGCCTGCACCACAGCCCCTTATTTGGGCTCTCAGGAACACAAACAGCCATCTTAGTTCTTTGCTCACATAACGTTTTGCTACTTTGTGATTTAAACAGGTTAATACTCCTTTCCGTGGCTCAATATCCTTGGACTTTTAAATATCGATGGTATTTAAAAGGAACTGTTCTTTTCTTGTTTTTCAATCTATACTATTACCACTTTTTTTTAAAAAAGTTGTTGGATCTAAGTTTTATCTCAAAGCAATTTGTTACAAAGTTTGCTTTAAGGCTAAAAAAATAGTTTAGAGGTAGAATACTTGCCAATAACGACCAAGGTCTCCCGCTAAAGAGAGATCATGATAAATATGTTTCAGAATAATAAAAAAAATAGATATCAGGCTATCTTCTGTTATACAGTGTGTCAGTGTTAGTTAGGATAACATATTAATTAGATCACAACTAACAAATCATGCCACCTATGTCGGTTTCCCTTCTCGTCGCTGTGATAAAAGTGCCCTGACTGAAGAAACATACGGAAGGTTTTACTTCAGGTCACGACCATCATTGTGGGGAAGAGCTTCGGTAGCTAGTGATGTTGCATCCACAGTTGACAGCAGAGTAAGGCATGGCTTGCGTATGCGAGTTCAGATCACCTTCCCTGCTTTTACTCAGTCCCCTGTGTGGGAAATGGTGTCACCTGCAGTGGGTGGGACTTCCTCCTAATTGAGGTAATCCTTCATAGACATGTTCACAGGCTAACTTAATGCCGACAGTCCCTCGCTGAGACTCCCTTCCCATGTCACTCTAGCTTTTTGGATTAACAACTAGAATTAACTGTGCTGCCGTCACATCAAACCTCTGTTTTCTTTTTTTTTTTTTTTCCACTTTTTTAAAAACTAACTTTTAAACGTTAGGATATGAAGTAGTGGGTTACATTTTGGCATCTTCATACGTGTGTGTCGTTATTTTTATTCCCATTTGTCCCAGTCTCCATCTCCTTACCCAGCATCCTTTTCCATCTCCCGTTTGCTTTTCGTCCTGTCCTCCATTATCCCACCCTTTAGCTTTTTTTTTTTATTATCTTCAGTCTTCCCTTCTTCTCTTCCTTTCCTCCTTTCTTCTTCCCTTAGCGCCCACTGCTAAATCATTCTGTGTTGTATTAACTTTCGCAATTTCTTGATTCTGTGAAGCACAAAAAACTCACTTGGGGCTGATGAGCTGGTTCATCGAGTGAAGGCGCCCGTCACCAAGGTTGATGCCCTGAGTTCGAACCCCAGAACCCACATGGTGGGAAGAGAGAATAG
This sequence comes from Apodemus sylvaticus, assembly GCF_947179515.1. NCBI lineage: Eukaryota > Metazoa > Chordata > Mammalia > Rodentia > Muridae > Apodemus > Apodemus sylvaticus. The sequence goes on along the minus strand of NC_067494.1, from coordinate 20,759,176 downwards.
ACTCCCACAAGTTGATCTCTGGCCTGTGCATGTGTGTGTATCCACACAACACACACAAATACACGCATGCACACAAAGATGGCAGTGAAGGACCTCAGACTGATTGCTCCTAGGGAAGCAGAGGAGGGAAGTGATAGGAATTGCTGATTAATGTAGTTTATGGAGATGTGGTCTTAGGGAGTTGATGACTGATGCAAAGAGCCCAGACAGTAGGCTACTGCGGGAATCCAGGGAAGACCACAGGTGGAGACAGGGACAGGAGTGGCAGTGCTAGAGGTTCTAGGTTTATTTCTGAAGTGTGGCCTATGGGATTTGCTGTAGTTAAAGCAGTTGCGGATGGACCTGTATTGTTCGTCTCAATCCTCCTAAGTGCTCATTACAGAAATCATTTGCATCGCTGTTCCTCAGTACTAGGAGGATCTAACAACGATGATGCAGGGCTCATCCCCATCTCCATCTTTGTGTGTTCTTTCGACTCTGCTGCTGTTTCTACTGTCAGTTACCAGCAAAAATCTCACCTGCTTAACTCAGGGCTTACTCATCAGGGCTAACGAAAGGCACCAGGGCGTGCTAGTTGCGCTAATTATGGGTGGCCATAGCCTAAGCCCAGCATGCTAACTCATTCTCGAATTCTGCTGCTCTTTCGTTTGTTTTTTGTTGCTTTGTTTTTTCGAGACAGGGTTTCTCTGTGTAGCCCTGGCTGTCCTGGAACTCACTCTGTAGACCAGGCTGGCCTCGAACTCAGAAATCCGCCTGCCTCTGCCTCCCAAGTGCTGGGATTACAGGCTCTGCTGCTCTCTCAAAGCTCGGTTGTCGCCTCTTCCACATCTCCAAACCCTGCGTCCCCACATCTGGTATAGCGTCTGGAAAACCAAAGCAATCATGAGGCATCCTTTTTACAAACTGTGCGACTGCCCGCACCGGTTCCTGTATACACTCAACCCTTTCCTGCCCCCACAATGGGTAAACCGTCCCTAATCCTTTTCTCTCCCATTATATCCCAGGTGACCAGGGTAGGGCCTGGCATGCAATGGGCACTCAGTGTCTTCCCAGTGGAACAAGCAGAGCCAATCCCTACCCATCAGGCGTGCGATCTCCCCCTCCCTCTTTGGCCTAATGGGCTCTCGATTGCATCATAGCCATCATTATGTGAACACACCGCGTTTTCTTTCATCTTGAAGGAACCTTCCTTTGGCCTTCATCTCCCTCCAACTCCACCAGAGTTTCCTTTCCTTTGATTTCTCCAAAGAACTGTCTAGACTAACTGTCTTCACTGCCTCTGTTCAGTCTCCTTTGAAGCCCTCCAAACCTCTATCCTCAGCTCACTACCGAAGCTACCCTCCTGCCCAGTAGTCACTTCCATGGTACCAAACCAGTGGTTCCCAGAATTCGTTTCCTCTCAGCAGCAGCGTCTGCGGATCATCTTAGAACATTTCCTTAGCTTCTGTAGCACCACACTCCTTCCTGGTCCCTTTGTCTTGTATTTTACAGGACCTCCTAGTCGTAGGTTCAAATCATGTGCCTCTGCTCCTCTGATATAAATTCTTGTCTGGAGTAATCTTAATGAAATCCTCCTGTTCTAAATCCCATGTATGGAAGTTTTCTACATTTCTATTTTTCTTTTTAAAAACAGGGTCTCCCATTATAGCCCACATCCACCTGGAATTCATAGTGTAGCTCAGGCTGAATTCCAATCCCTGACAATCCCTTTGCTCTCTGAGGACTTAGTACAGGTGTGTGCATCCTTAACCAGATTTAAATATACAGATTTTTTTTTTTTTGCCTGAACTTAAACATTTATCTGCTAACTGTCCCGGTTTCCCTTACCACAGACTTGTCCAAATCCAGTTATGTGATTCTCAGAACCCTCTTAAAAGCAGAACAGAAGGAAACTCAGTTGCCACAGATTTCTCCATCTCAGTGAACCCACACCACTCTGCCAGATGTTCCAGAGCACACTAGATCATTGCCTCCCACTGCCAGAAAGTTTTGCCACTCAGAGTGGAAAAAGGAATAGTAGGAGAAGTGATCAGACTAGGGAGGGAGGGAGGGAGGGAGGGAGGGAGGGAGGGAGGGAGGGAGGGAGGGAGGGAGGGAGGGAGTCAATGAGTTTTACTTGTTGCAAGGTATCTTAGTTAGGGTTTCATTGCTGTGAAGAGACACCATGACCAAGGCAACTCTTCTAGAGGACAGCATTTGATTAGGGCTGGCTTACAGGTTTAGAGATTCAGTCCATTATCATCATGGCAGGAAGCATGGCAGCATGCAGGCAGATATGGTATTAGAAAGCTGTGAGTTCTACATCCTGTTCTGAAGGCAACCAGAAGACTGACTGCCAGGCAGCTAGGAGGGTCTCAAAGCCCATCCACACGGTGACATACTTTCTCCAGCAAGGCCACAACTACTCCAAATAATGCCACTCCCTCGGTCAAGGATATTCAAACCACCACACATAACTACTAGGAAATCACTCACTTTTTTCTTTTCTTTTTCTTTCTTTCTTTCTTTTTTTTAAAAGCAGTGCTTGAAGTGGAACCTGGAGACTTGACCTACTAACAAACTGTCTACTTCCCAGCTGAATTCCTGACGCAGCAATTAAACATTTTTTAAGGGATGAAAGGTGATTGCAAGAATAATTTGAATAGGTCACCTTTTGTTAGATGGAAGAGATATAGGCAATTTTAAAAGTGATTATTTAAATTTATGTGATATATCAAATCTGACCCCAGAAGAGAGGGAATGTTTAATAGTCCTGTCTTATGGGAAAGGGGGCAGGGACAGGGTCCAGTGCTTGAAACAGTTCCAGAGCAAGAGGAAAAACTCAGTTCTTTTTCCAAGGATTTCTTTATTTTTATTCCGTGTGTTGGAGTGTTTTGCCTGCGTGTATGTATGCTCATGATGTGTGTGCAGTGCCACAGAGGTCAGGAGAGGGCACTGGATCCTCTCGAACAAGAGTCTAAGCCAACTGTGAGCTGCTGTATGGGTTTTGGGAACTAAACCCAGGCCTTCTGCAAGAATAGTAGGGGTTCGTAATGCCTGCACTCTCTCTCCAGCTCCAAGTTCAGTTCTCTTTAAAGAATTTAACACAAAGCCAACACTTGCCAGAGACTGTAGGAAGCAGGTTAATTGGCCAGTGCGATTGATGAAGAACAGTTTTACCAATCTTAAGACATTAGGAAACATGACAGGCAGCTCATTAAAAGAAAATTTCTTCACTGTCCACCCACAGGTTACTCCAATGGCAATGTATGGACTTAGATAAAAGATGGCAACTGACTATTAATATTAAATATATTGATAAATCTGGGGATAAAACGTGTAATTAAAATAGTAGATATTGAGCCGGAGAAATGGCTCAGCAGTTAAGAACACCTACTGTTCTTCCATAGGTCCGAAGTTCAATTCCCAGCAACCACGTGGTGGCTCACAACCATCTGTAATGGGATCTGATGCCCTCTTCTGGTGTGTCTGAAGACAGCTACAGTGTATTCATATAAATAAAATAAATAATTTTTCAAAAAAAATAGTAGTTTTTAACAAGATATTTAATACAGTTTAATAGCCATTTCTGATTAAACAAGAAAATTTGGGGCTGGAGAGATGGCTCAGCTATTAAGAGCACTGACTACTCTTCCAAAGGTCCTGAGTTCAATTCCCAGCAACCACATGGTGGCTCACGACCATCTGTAATGAGATCTGATGCCTTCTTCTGGTGTGTCTGAAGACAGTGACAGTGTACTCACATAAATAAAATAAATAATTTTTTAAAGAAATTGTAGATATTGACAAGATATTTAATACAGTTTAATAGCCATTTCTGATTAAACAAGAAAATTGAGACGAGGGCTAGGGAGACAGCTCAGAGGGCAGAATGCTTACTGTGCAAATCTGATGAGCTGAGTTCTACCCCTTGAAGCCAAGATAAAAGGAGAGAACCCAGCCCTGACTGTTGTCCTCTACCTTGCTGTGTGTAATATTCCCATGCACATAAGGTTGGGATATAGAAGGTAGTAGCTGCGGTATTACTACTTACCATGGAATGGAAATAACCATGCTGCACAATTAGAAAAACACTATCTCCAGCAGGAGCTGCCCCCCAGTGACTGCATGCTTGCTTAGCTCTCCTGTGAGATCATGGGTACAGTGGTACAAAACAAAAGTTGTATCCCATATAATAAGCACAATATTTGGAAAGTCTGTGCTTATATTACATCTCTTGGCCCACTTACGTATGTATACCTGATAAATTCAGAGCCATACAAAATTTGAATTATCATAAATAATGTAATTCACTGATTTAGGAAGGTGCCGAGTTAATGTGTAGAAATCAGTAGCTTTTGTATTCACAGCTGGATTAAGAGATAGAATTTTAAAATTACTATAGTAGAGAAAAGAACCAAGTTTAGTAAGGAACTAAATTTAGTAAACTTAGTAAGGAACATACATGGTCTGTACAAGGAAACTGTAGCATAGCATGAAAGAGCAGATATATGACATGAAGAGATACATGCTCTCAGGACAGACGACTTGGTGTACAAATACTGCTGTCATTTCTTCCAAAGTGAACTTACTAAGTTAGCTCTATAGAGAAGTGGATTTGCTCTGCTGTGACTCGGGACTATTGGAAGAGGACCACGGAGGCTGGGTGCGAGCATTCGTAGCTAGGGTGACTGGGAAACAGAAGAGCAACAGAAGGGAAGCCATTTGTGCCGATTTGCAGGCAGTCAGGATTCTTGCAGTGTGGACTCTGAACGCATGGGCCAGCAGAACCCGATACCAACACCAGAGTATAGTTTAGAAACGGACCTCGGTCTTCACTGGGTGTTGTGGGATCATTGAGCTGGTGCTTCACGTCAGATGGGATCCTGTAAATGTAGAAGGCTCTCCACACCAGCAGTCTGTTACTTCCATCTTAAGGCTCAGCTGCAAAGTGTTTAAAATATATATTTATTCTCAAAGCCATTCCAAAAAAACCTTTAGATTTTTCAGAAGAAGCCACTCTTGATGGCAAGTTCTACTGGGAAAGCCCTTTTCTGTTTTCTAGGGAGGTTTGGGGCAGCATTGTGTGAGAAGGGTGAGAATATAGAAAGTTCGCAAGTTAACAAATGGCTTGGGCTGTACAAGGTCTAATGAAGAGCGTCTGATTTGCATCCAGCAAATATTACACTTCCAGAAGTGCTTGGGATGGGAGCTCTGTCCTAAAATGAAAGTTGTTGACAGGGCAGAGGGCGAGTGAGCGTCATCCATTAGAAAAGACAACCTGAGGGGCACTATCCTGCTTATTTCCTCTGGCTAATTGTGCTAGAATAATTAGCCTAATTATCCTTATGCAAGAACTTGTACCAAGTGTAAGGGTTTCCAATATGTTTAAGGGATGAAGAAAGGTAATTTGCTAATGGGAGCCACAGATCCTTGATGGTGAAAGCTGTAATGTAGTGTGGCAAGAAAAAAAAAGAGATTATTCCCAGTTATTTGTGCTGCGGATCTAAAAAGCAAACAAACATGCCCTGAGGAAGAGTGCTGTCTGCAGAGTGGATTTTGAAATTCTAGAAAAAGCCTTCACGCCTCATGATGCAAATCATAGAACAAGTCACTGCTCTTGGTCCTTTTTCCTTCAGCGTCCAGAGCATGTTACCTTTGAAGGGGGAGCAGTTACAGGTGCCAAACTGCTTCCTGCAAGTAGACAGGGGGTTCTCCAGGTGCCTTTATGAGAAGCTGCATTTGATGGTGTGTACATAGATTCTGGGAAACACGCACAGAGGCCCCATTGTCTCAGAGAAAGGGCACCGGGTACCAGTTACTCAACCTTTCATATAAAATGTATCCTTGGAGTGATGCGTTGGATTGGAATTTTGGCAATAAATGGTTGGCCTTGGTGGTAGTAACAGAAACTGGAGTTGTCTTTCCTATTTCCTGTTATTTTTTGAACTGGCACCCCGGGGGCTGTTTTAGGCTTTGTTAAAGGAAGTACTTAAATCAAAGGAAGACTTTGAAGAAAGCAGCCGGAGCCTCCCTCCTTGCCTCTACTGTGAACCAGAGGCTCATTTTGCTCGGTTGGTTTGAACACAATGCGGAGATCACAGGCTCAAGGTGGCTTTCCCACCTGTTCAGGCCGGTTCCTTTGCTTCCTTGCCTGAGCTTTGGTTTCTGTAACTGTAAAGAGATGAAACCACATGCGGTTCATGGGGGACAGCCCTGGCTTGCAGCTGCACTCCTGTGTAATTATTAATAGCCCTGCTCTTGCTTTCAAAAGTATTGGAGTTTTGAGGCAGATGATATCACTGTGCTATCCCCCCACCCCCCACCCCTCGCCCCGTCCTACCCCCAGAGCGTTCGTTATAAGGTTAAATTATATGAATGTCTGTGAAGCCCTGTGTATAGTGCCCAGGACAACATACCTTGTGCCTGGATACTGATGCTTTCTTTTAGTAAACATTACAAGTTGAGACATCAAAGAAAGTGCCACAATAGACAAAGTCTGTTTTATGAAAATTTGGCCACCCTCCCAATCATCCCGTCTCTGATTCTGCCCTCGTGGAGTTTTCTGCCCAAAGCAATGGATTTAAGTACTTTTGTCAGCTACTTAAAAAAAAAAAAAAAGGTCTGATTATCCTGCTTTCACAGTCCTCTAGGTATACAGCTCTATCACGAGGCAGGCAGCTCCTAACTTTATAATCCTAGCAACCTTTTTTAGAACATCTCCAGAATTTGTCCCCAAGTCGTCTTCCAACAAAGACAAATTTGTCCATTTTCTGTAGGAATCCCACGAAATAGGTACTTTAATACTTGTTACTGATGTTTCAACGATTTGGAAGCTGCGGCTCAGAATCGGAATACTTTGAAATAATGGCATAATTACTAGACACTGGCAGGGAGGGGATGAGTCAAGAGCGTCTCAGATTCAAATTTGTTTCATTGTAGCATGTTACTTATTAAAAGGGTAACATTACTAACTGTACTCCCCCCCCCCCCATTTCTTCACGGCTATATTGCCTGCTTCTGATGTCTCTCTATCTTTGGCTTACCTGATATTCATAGTAAGGATTCTGGAGGGTTAATTTAATACTAAATTAAGGCACTACACTGTGCCTTACAGTCTGTAAAGAGAATATATCGCTGCAACGGGAGGCGCAGACATGAGTGATAAAAAGCAGAGGGAGGAGAGCCCAGTTATGGACTGGTGCAGTAACCGGGGTGTTACAAGACTTTTATTAGTCATTGTACTAACTAGTTTTGTGGATCAACTTGACACAAAATAAAGTCATCAGAGAGAAAGAGGCCTTAGTTGAGGAAACGCCTCCATGAGATCCAGCTATAATACATTTTTCTCAATTAGTGATCTATGGGGGCCCAGCCCATTGTGGGTGATGCCCTCCCTGGACTGGCGGTCCTGGGTTCTATAAGAAAGCAGGCTGAGCAAGCCGAGGAAGCAAGCCAGTAAGCACCATCCCTCCGTGGCCTCTGCATCCTTGCTTATAGCTTCTTGATCTCTGTGTGAGTTCCAGTCCTGACTTCAATGTGGAAGTGTAAGCTGAATAAATAACTCCCCTCACACACACACACAACTTGCTTTTTAGTTATGGTGTTTTATTGCAGCAATAAAACACAGACTAAGATTGTCATCTTCCATTCACTATAGCAAATACTAAATGGACTGTTTGTAAGGGGTCCTGTGGGGGTGTGGGGGGGCCTGTGGAGAGGCAACATTTCACAGCATCAATGAGGAATGCAACAAAACCATCTGCTTGTGGCCAGAAGGCAAACATTCCAGAAAAGGAAGGGACCAGAGTTCCATTCTCTCCTTTGAGGGCATCCTTACCACAGTCTACCTCCTAGCAATCCCATACTCTTTGACGGCATGAAGCTGGGAAGCAGGCCTCTGACACACGGTGTGGACATTGTAGAGAGCATGTCCTTCTTAGCAGAAGCCATAGGAAAGACTGTCCCTGAGACTCAGCAGGGTTTTCCTGGTCCCTGTCGTGTTTATAAACAGATTGGGCCTGCGACTTGGCTCATTCTGAAAGTCACCCACCCCTGGGCTTTTCTTTGGTAGATGGGGGTACTGTGAAACAACCACATTTGCATAGTGATTTTGTATTCCGCTTGCCTGGGAAATTTGTTCATCGAGAAGAGAGAGCTCTGGGCGTTTGGTCAAAAGGATTTACTTTGTGAGTGAGTTGTCACACTGCAGCCTACTCTGGGATTCCTCCCGTGCCAACCAAAACCGTAGGGAAGTTCTGCCTCCCTGTGAAAGCTGTGGACTCTGACATCATCAGCCAGCTGAGAGGAAACTAGGTTAGTAGGCCTGCAGAGCCTCCTCAGGGTGCTAAGGAGACAGACTAGGGAGGGAAGTGGGGGGCAGGGTTGTCCCCAGTCCTTGGTCGTGTCACATAATAAATGAGTTCCTCTGTTCTCCATCAGTTAAGACCTTCACTTTTCCTCCGTTCACGGCTTTTTGGGGGCAAGAATTGGTTTTTTTTTTCTTTCTTTCAGGAATTTGTTCTTACTACCTTCCAAATTTAATGCTGTATTTCAAAATTTCAAAAGCTGTTGGTTTTGCTTGAGTGAGCTTCTAACTCACTCAGATTCTGCACCAGACACATAGCTTCCATACGAACTGCCACGAAAATTCTCAAATAAAATTAATTTTAGTATGCATTTGCGTGTGTGTCTGTACCTTGCAGAAAGAGAACTATGGATCCTTAGTCAGAGTTAGCAAGATTGTCAAAACTGCAAAAAAAAAAAAAAAAAAAAAAAAAAATGGAACTAGTGGATTTACATCCATGGTTTCAACGTCTGATACATCAGACACCCATTTGGTGATCTTAATACTTAATGTTTTTTATTTTTGTACGTGTGTGAGCAGCCACGGCCACGGCGTGCAGGTAGAGGTCAGAGCACAAGTTGCTGGACTCAGTGCTTCCTCTCATGGGGGTTCCTGGGATTGAACTCAGGGCATCAGAGTTAGTGGCAAGTACTGAACCATCTTGCTGGGAAGTTTCTAAGGGAATTTTGTCGAGATCTGTGTGAGGTCTCATCGGAACAATGCTGCCAAATTAGTTGTCGGGGACACATAGTTTACACATTGAGTGTATTTTTCAAGTTGCAAATATTAACCCACATTTTCCCTGGAGGGAAAGGAAACCAAATGGTCTCTCTGTGTTTTGTAAGGTAGCAACAGTAAAATAGATATTGAGATATTTAATGATATTGTAAGACTCTGGCGAGCCTTAACTTACCAGAAACCCCTGAGTGAACAACATGGAGATGGGAATCGATGCAAAAGCAAGAGGAATTTTATTCAATCCAGCATGCTGGGGTCACCCTGCACATGGGGAGAGAACGACACACGCAGCTTGTCCAGCGGGCCTTTATACAGTCCTCAGGGCAGCCGCCATTAGGGAATGAGGTAGGCGGCCAATGGTCATGGGATAGCTGTGGGCCACCCTGCCCGCAGGTGGCCAGCGTTCAGTCCCTCCTCCCTGTGGTCTGAATGTAACTAGCCCCTCCCTTCCAGAGGGGAGGGGTGCCTGGGCTCTTTATGACCTCTCTCTTCGAAGAGGGGAGAGGTCTGGTGGAATTTTTCCAAAGTTCCTGAGCTGACCCTTTCAATACGATTTATATTTTTTTATTTCCATGATTATTATTGTCCTTGCAATGAAAGAAAAATTGGTGCTTGTCAATCCATGGGTTTTGCTTTTCTAAAGTTGCATTTCTGTGTCTGCCGGGCTCACTGGCATTCCACTTAGCAGCCATGACCATGCATTTTCATTATGACCTAAGAGGAGTCCCTCCAGGTGCAGAAGGTAGGCACTGTAACCCCTTTCTAGCAAAGTGAAAAAGGGGAAAGTTTCAAGGGAGGCTGGGTCTTTGGAGCATTGAGTATGTCCCCATGCTGGTTTTCAGATTTGTGTCATTCAGCTAGTCACAGGGATGGGTATTTTGCAGGAAGCTTGTTTTATAGTACTAAACAGTGGTGGCCATGATTTCATGTCTGAGATGATGGAATGACGTCTTTCTGTATTTCTATTTCATCTGTGTCCCCTTAGAAACCTTACATGCCAGAGGGCATCCAAGCATACCGTTGAAAACTAGACAAATCTCCACAAATGCAACCAAGTCATGAGAAAGAGAGCTGACAGTCTGAGTTCCTTTATCAAATAACATGAAACAAAGTTCTGTATTAGTTTGGGGTGGATTGGCTGAGAGAGGTTGAGTTGATCTGGGAGTTGCTTCCAAAGGTCTACTTTGGGATGGTTCACCACCCTTTAGTCTTCATCAGAATTCCTCGTAAACACCTTATTTCCATGGTGGTACTTCAGTTTAAGCTCTACAAACTTGATTGGTCCTTTGACATTTAGTGTGTATCTTAAATAGCTTTCTCCTCGTAAGAGCCAGTGTTCTTTTGGCCTTGCTCATTGTTCTTTTGGCTTTTCATTGTTCTTTTGGCCTTGCTCTTTTTTTTTTTAAAGGGACATAGAGTGACTTTTTTATTTATTTATTTTTTTAAGATTTATTATTTATTATATGTGAGTGCACTGTAGCTGTCTTCAGACACTCCAGAAGAGAGCAGCAGATCTCATTACGAATGGTTGTGAGCCACCATGTGGATGCTGGGGTTTGAACTCAGGACCTTGAGAAGAGCAGTCAGTGCTCTTAACCGCTGAGCTACCTCTCCTTGCTCTTGTTCTTAAGCATGGTGTTTCTTTTGAGTTCTTGCGTCACCCTCATTACAGAACTGGCTGCCCACAAGCTCTTGTGAAGTCTTGCATAAAATGTTTGCCGACGCAGCTTTCTGGCTTACACATCTTCAGGCGTTGCTGGAGGGGGAGGGCACTGAAGAAGGAAGGGTTCTTTAGTGAGGATGCTAATCTGTTTCAAAGATGGCACAGCTAAAATATTGTCACGGAATTCTGACACTTCAGTCAGCCTCTTAAAACTTAACAATTTCACACTGATTTTTTTTTTTTAAATCCACAGAGATGGCTTTAGAATCGCACAGATAGTTGAACAATGAAATGACTCCGTCATTTCAAAGCGATGCTTGAGGTCAGAGTCTAAAGGAAATAAGATTGAAGCTAGAAATTACTTTGAGGGAAACTGAATTTGAATACAAATAGAAACTAGTGGGCTTAGCTATGACTCTTCTCTGGGCTTCTAATGTTCATCTAAGTCCATATACTTTCTAACCAGTGCACTGCTAAGAAAAACTGGAAGGCCAAAGTCCCTGCAGGTCAGCAGAACCTTGTGTTGTATCGACATTTTGCAGACCTGGGGCAGGGTGGATCATATATGTGGAAGGTCATGTGCAGGAGAAGATTGTTGCTCTGTTCTCAAAAGGAGCTGTTCTTGGACTTGCTATAAATTAGTCTAATTTTTAAAAATAAACTGTATTTGTAACTTTTCCTGCTAATTGCTTACACACTTTCTCTCTCTGCAGTGTTCTCTCTCTTCATCTGAAGAAGAAAGATATATCGGTATCAGGAGACCTAAAACGCCAACCTCAGGTGACTTCTCCGACATTCATACTCAGACGAACTGGACCAAGTCCCTGCCGCTGCCAACACCAGAAGAGAAGACCCGGCAGCAGGCCCAGACGGTCCAGGCCGATGTGGTTCCTATTAACATAACTGGTATGCTTGTGGTGTGGACGGAGTCAGGATGTCCTTGGGAGAGCGCCGGTGGCTTTGTTTGCTCTGTGTCATGAGCATTTTCTTTATGTTTCTGGCCTCCTGTTCTTTGAGGGAGGAAACGCCCGAGCTACCTATGTGTGTGCATGAAAAGCACCTGTTGTTTGTTAGATAAGGAGACTGGACAACACATGTTCTGTCAGAGCACACTGTGGCTCAGCCATTCATGTAGAAGATGGTTTCTGAATGGCTCTGTTCTTACCTAAGATTGTGGTTACATAGGAATATCCTCTAACTGTGGTCCTCCGTAGCAAAAAGTATATACTCCCATATGAAATATTTCTAGATGTGAAAAAGCAATATTTTGTTGTTTCTGATTTTTTTACCCTTTGTCTGTTCAAATAGAAAAAGAAGGAAATTCTTGAAAGAAAGGAATCTAGTAAATTAATAACCATATCTTTTTTTAAAAAAAAAAAGCCTTAGTAGAATGATAAAAGTATGCCTTGGTCCTATAATTTGAGTCTTAAACCTCAAATAAAGATCCATGTCTGTCAAGGGAACTACTTTAGGAATTGGCGCATTGGCTGTACTGTGGCTACTAATTGCCAATTTGAATTATCAACCTTTTTTGATGATTAAGGCAACAAGTTACAAAACACACAGAACCCCAAGCTGATCTTCACAACATTAGAAGCAATGTTAAAAATAATCAAATTTGTCATCTTTATCCCTTCTGCAGTCTGCAAAGAGAATTGGTCAGTGGTATGGGAAGGACACAGAGTACAAAATGTTAAAGAGTTGGTGGTAACTGGACAAAACCCCGAGTGTAATCCTCAGGGGACACACACACACACACACACACACACCATCTACCATCTATACACGTATGGTGTAACATGTGTTACATAACAATAAATAGTGTCATATAGACAAAATCCACACACAGTCTGGTCCCTATGTCCTTAAATCTGCCTGACCAAAGGGAAACAGTTTCATTAACAATTAGGTTGAAACCCCATAGCATCCTTCTGTCTGCCGAGGCTATTGCTGTTAGAAGGCTTGTTGCCATGGTGCCCATAAACTTGCAAGGGCTAATAACATTTAGATATGATGTATTTAAAAAAAAATCTTAAGAGTATATTTGGAAATGATGTTTAGAATCTACATGGAAACTTGATTAATAAGTACATGAATTATTTTCAACCCCATGTATACTTCTTATATATATATATATATTTTTTTTTTACAAACTTAAGCCTTAAACAAACAGTGTGACATTTTAATCCATTTTCTTTGTAAATAGCATTGCTGGCCTCCATGAGCACACCTGCCTTTCTCCTCATATATAGCTCATATCTTTATTAATTTTTGTAAGTGGCTGTGCTACAGAACAGTGTGGTTTTTATTGCCTATTTCATTAGCCATCAATATGCTTCTGTTTTCTTCGAAATGATTAAATGAAAAGACATTAATTATACACGATTAAAGGCATCAACATAACATTATAAACTATGCATATCGTGCTGTGAAATATGACAACCCTTAAAGGGATTGGAGTCAAGGTCCCGCCTTGAAATGGGGCTAGGGAAAGTGGTTTTCAATCATAAAAAGGTGTTTGTAGTGAGAGACATCCTTCCAGATGGATCACGGAGATGATTCTCTGGGCTTTCGATCTTACCTGTTTGGAAGCTGAGTAGATTTGGATTACGTAGATATCAGAGGAGGCTTTTGAACGCCACTCGCACAGGGTGAATGAATGCTAACAAGGATTCAGCGGGCAGCCGAGTCCTAGAAAACACAGTCTGTTTTTTCATTGAGTCGTTAGCATTTCCGCAGACTGTCAACGTTGATTTAACAGTTACATGCATATCAGTCTGTTTTCTGGGTCTGTGTGTGCACAGAGACTCGGGAAATGCTTCTAAAGTATGCATTTCTCTAGTCTGGTCTATCTTTCTAAAATTTCATATTTCTTTAGACAGAAATGCTGTTGCTTATAGGAAAAGGTGGCATACTTATTAATTTGGGTGATTATGACCCTCTAAGTTGACTTTTTGGTAAGGCTTTGGAAAAACAAATGCCAATACATATAAGGCTTCAAATCCCAGAGTCAAGCCTCCCAGGCCTAGGAATGCAGAACCGAAACACAGTGAGCCACTGGCCTGGAAGGGGATCTAATCCCTTTAGTTACAGTCTTGTAGAGACTTGGTATGCTCTAAAGGTTCAGGAGGGGAAGTGTTTTAAATAAAGAGAACATGTGAGTATATCCCATCATCTGGCACGTGGATCAAGTCTTCTACCTAAAAGATAAGTGTACGGGTCAACACACTCAGAGAGCATTCACAAACTGTTTCACACTAACGATTGAGCTGATGCTGTGTAGGAGAGAAAGGGAGCAATTCAATTGAACCGGTAATTATCTCCTAACTACATGGTACTGGACGTTAGGTGAGTGCAGTTGAGGATGTGGGGGTACAGAGGTCAGCTTCTGCTTAATGAATTGCGAAATAGCCTTTTAAGGTCACAATGTGAATGTCGTAGATGGAATTTCATCCTCATGTTTGCTTCATCATTTTCTTAGTATGATAGATTTAGCCCCCTTCTCCATAGTGGGGAAAATGCCTGCAGACCAGATACCACTTTCTAGTAATACTTTTGCCCGTTTTTAATGCCTCTTTAGAAGGAGTATCTTTTTTCTGCTGCAGGAAACTAATAAAACCCTGAACAACTTCTGTTTTTAAGCACTGTTTGAGGTGGTGTTATCTATGTGGCCTGTTGATCACAGAACAGTAACTACTGGCCTGCTCTGAATTCCTTGTGTTTTTCTCTATTCAGAGAAAAGTTGCAAAGATTTTCAAATTTACAAGTATTTATTAGCTCACTCTTCAGTGGATGGTATGTGTTTAAAAATTAGCTTGTTTTGATGAGACCAGGTTCACACATGATTCCTGTGCATATATATCTACCACATATCCACTCTGAAGCTATGATAGCATTACTAAACAAGAATGGCAATTTTATATGTTTCTCATGCTTAAGGTAAGGATAGAAGTATGTGAATATATGTCTTTTTAATCTTATTTTAAGATAGTAACTATGTAAAAAGGCAAAATACTGCAAAACTTCCTTTAATCAAAATGTTCAGACCAGTCTGTGACTGATTCTGTCAGGGACTTTACTGTTTTCTAGTCTCCAATAATGTGTTAATCTGCTTGAACTCTGGGAAGACTGTGGATGTGGTACTGGGGTCCCATTGCCTGCGATGGGATTAACTTTAAAGGATGCTGATGGGAAGTGAGGCTGCAGCTCATCGACAGAGCGCTTGCCTATCGTGTGTAGGACCCCAGTGGGTCCAAGCCCCAGCACCTTATAAACGTTATGAACAAGAAAGGAAGAGGTCGGCTTTGACAACAGCAGTGTTGCTGGCCCTTATGTGGCAAAAGTACTTTATCATTATAAGGCCTTTGGTTTCCATTAAAATTGCTTCTCATGCTATAAATACAATGTTTCTCAACCTTCCTAATGCTGCGATCCTTTAATACAGCACCCCATGTCGTGGTAATCCCTAACCATGAAATTATTTAATTTGCTACTTCATAACTGTAATTTTGCTACCCTTATGAGTCATGGTGTAAATATCTGATATGCAGCCCCCATGGAAGAAAGGTCATTCAACTGACCCCAAAGGGGTCACAGCCCACAGGTTGAGAACCACTGCTATAATGATTTCATACCCCCATCCAAATGGTTATCCTTTTTGACCAACATTTGGTAAGCTCAAACTTTGACTTGCCATGATACCAGTCTCTGTGGCATGACTCGATGAATACAACCTCCCTATCGCCATTAATACACACGGATGCAAAGATTGATCTTTGTGATCCGAGTGCTTTATGGAGCAGTCACTTGCCGGGTGATTTGCTCTTAAGTGACGAAGAGTCATTTTGCAGTGTGTTATTACCACTGGAAGTGAGCGGACGGTGCCTTCGCCTGAAGGGCACACAGCAGACCCTGGAAACAGCCTTCTGATGATAATGTGCTTTTCTTCTTCTTCTTTTGCTCCTCCGCCTCCACCATTCATGTGACCGGCTAACCTCATTATTAATACTTTCTTATCATTTTACAAGCGTCTGGAAGGACGCGCGTGGTGTCAGCTTGCTTAACGATAACATTGCTTTGCTTGTTCTACTATTCTACATTAGGGGAGAATTTCGATCGTCAGGCCGGCCTTCGGCGGTCTCTAATTTACACAGACACTCTGGTAAGACGACCGAAGAAAGTCAAAAGGAGAAAGACTATTTCAGGAATCCCTGACATCCTTCAGAAGGAGCTAGGTATGACTCGCCAGCATTGCATTCTGTCGCCTTCCCTTGCTGCTCCAATTTACCACACTAACCTCATGTGGTCCTGATCGCCAGCTTCCGGAAGCGGTCTTAGAATGTTACATCCTCTGCCGCGTAGCTGCTTTGGAAAGGAAGCATGGGGAGAGAGGTTATGGGAACTTAGAATTTCATCCTCATCTCCAGGGACCTTGGTTTACTAAATCTATGATTCAGTTTATTGTTCATCTAGGTCTTTTATTTGGATCTTGGGTTCTCACAGATGAAAACTGCATTCTAATCCAGGCAATGCTGGTGGCGTGTCCTCTTTAGAGGTAGCAGTCTGAGGTGATTTAATGGTAAATGTCAGTGCTAGAGAAAGTGGCTACTGACCTGGGTCTGATCTCTGGGACTAACGTAGCTAAAGGAGAACTGACTCCCGAAAGTTGTGCTCTGACCAACACTTGTAATAAGTACATTTGACAAAAGTATAAAATATGATCATATACGTTTGATAATACCTCCATCTAAGGTAAACAATTTCAGTTTCTTTTGTTTAGCGTAGAAACCAAGCAGGCTGGTGGAGTTGTTTGCCTCCCTGTTGCTTCCCAGTTATGTTCACACTTGTCTCTCCATATGCGCTCTCAGGCACCTCCTGCAGCAGGAGAGTCTGCAGGGCCAGCCTAGCGCAGCTCCAGCAGGGGTTTGAATCCTGACTCTCATTTGTTCCTCGAAGAGTCACTGTCCACACATAATTCCACCTCTCCGGACCCCCCTTCTTCATTCTACAAATGGGATGGTGACCTTAACAGAGTTCATTGTTGGTGGACCAAATGAATTTATTTCCGGGATGTACCTGGTTCCTGGCACACTGTAATGGCCACTGTTACTTTGGGGCATAATGTTACTGTCTTGAAATTCACTTTTGTCTAGTCTGTGGCCTTCCTTCATAATATTTACTTTAACCTGATGGTCTTTTGTTTTGTTTTTTTTAATTATTTTTATTTTATGTGCATTAGTGTTTTACCTGCATGTATATATCAGTATGAGGGTGTCATATCTTGGAGTTACCGACAACCGTGAGCTGCCATGTGGGTGCTGGGAATCGAACTCAGGTTTTCTGGAAGAGCATTCAGTGTTCTTAACCGCTGAGCCAATTCTCCAACCATCTAACGTGATGCTTTAATTTACTTTTATTGACTGTGGAAGGCTACACTCGAGAGATGCAAGAATCATTATCTCTGAAATTGCTTGCAAATCTTTTAGTCAAAATGAGCTTATCCTAGCAACACTGATATATTAATTACAGCGCCTTGAGATCCTGTTTTAGCTTCCAAGGCTACAGAGATTGCATGCATCCATTTTCCTCCAGGGTCACAGTATAAATATCCTTGGAGGAGGAAAGGCACACCCACTCTTTCTTGACTGGCATTTTCTCCTTATTGGCGTCAATTCCTAGAGTATTTACACTCTCCCTTCTGGGTAAACGCTTGGGTAAGAAGACTAGCACTTTGCTGATGCTACACGCTTAGACATACACGCAACACCAAAGCACATAGAGTTACAACGTGTTGTTTAGGAAAAACAAGATAATTTCGCAAAATGAGGGATTTCTTCTCATCCAGATTAAGTATTTCTAATACATTCGTGGTTGTCTTTACTCTGCAACACTGTATTTCCTTAAAATGTGGTATTTGCACATATAGTTCTGAGAGAAAACTGTACAGTGCATTCTCTGTGGAAGATACACGCTTAGACATACACAGTGACCTGCTTCTACTGCAAGAGTTTAAAACCAAAGTCAGGGTCTGGAGAAATGACTTGGAGGCGAAGAGAGCTTAGCTCTTACATTTGCTTTCGCTCACACTGGGTAGCCCGTAACTGCCTGGGATCCCTACAGTTCTGACCTCTCAGGTACATAGCCCCTGCATGACTACACCCCACGCAATAAAAATAAAGCAAGCAAAGAACAGCAATAACAAATGAAAATAGAACAAAGGCAGAACCAGGGGTAGTGATTTATAAGGATAGTTTGGCCACAATGAGGATGCATATCCACACAAGTATTCTGTATGAACTGTCCTCTGATGTCTGTTATATGAAACCTTAAACCTGAGAGGTAGGAATTTTTTTGGGGGGGGGGATTGACTTATTTTATTATTTTATGTATATTAATGCTTTGCCTGCATGTGTGTACTCGAACAACATATATGCCTGGTGCTTCTGGGGGTCAGGAGAGAGTATTCCGTCCCTTTGGACAAGAGTTCCTTTAGACAGTTGCAAGCTGACATCTAGGTGATGGGATGGGATTCAAGCCTCGGTGCTGTGTAAGAACAGTGGGTGCTCGCAACTGCAGAGCCAACTCTGCGGCCTGAGAACTAAAAGTTAGTTGTTTGCATTATTGAACCAATCAGGAAGAGGCAATAGCTCAGCTGTTTGATCTTCTGAAAGTATACATCCATCAAGGACAGTCCCGTGTTCTGCCATCCGTTGTAACATTGTTTTTAATTGATAAAGAGTTCCTTTCTCTTTTGCACATGACGCGGGGAGGGAAAACTGCCCCCCCCCATATTGTCTGTTTTACAACCTGTGCCATGTGAAGAGGCAACTGTATCACCGGAGGGTCAGTGCTTGGATGGCAGCTAGTGAGGTACTGGGTACTAAAGCCAGTGGCACAGGCCTGAGACCTTGCTCCTCAGAAGATCTAGGCAGGAAAGTAACAAGTTCGAGGACTACAGGGAAGTCGAGGCTGTTTAGATAGCTTAGTGAGACTATCTCAAAGTTAAAGATAACGAAAATTAGGTGAGGGGACCTGGGACTGTAGCTCAATGTTAGGGGTCCTTCCCAGCATGTGCAAGTTCAGGGTCACCTCACCAACCCAGAAAGTGTGAGGCAAGTCTTGAGCGACAATTGGAGGAAACTGGTTATAAAGAAGCAATTAGATAGCTGGGCGGGGATGGCACACGCCTTTAATCCCAGTACTTGGGAGGCAGAGGCAGGTGGATTTCTGAGTTCAAGGCTAGCCTGGTCTACAGAGTGAGTTCCAGGACAGCCAGGGCTACACAGAAAAGCCCTGTCTCCAAAAAAAAAAAAAAAAAAAAAAAAAGAAGAAGAAGAAGAAGAAGAAGAAGAAGCAATTAGATAACAATTCTTTTTTGTTGTTGTTTTATTAATTAATTAATTTATTTTTTACACTTCATATTTTATTCTGTTCCCCCCATCCTCCGACTCTTCCACATCTAGTACTTCCTCCCCTCCCCTGTCTCCATGTGGATGTCTCCACCCCCACCCCACCTGACTCTAAACTCCCTGGGGCCTCCAGTCTCTCAAGGGTTAGGTGCATCATCCCTGAATGAACCCAGACCCAGCAGTCCTCTGCTGTATGTGTGTGGGGGGCCTCATGTCAGCTGGTGTGTGCTGCCTGGTTGGTGGTCCAGTTTTTGAGAGATCTCTCGGATCTAGGTTAACTGAGACGGCTGGTCCTCCTACAGGGTGGCCCTCTTCCTCAGGTTCTTTCAGCCTTCCCTAATTCAACCACAGGGTCACAGCTTCTGTGCATTGGTTGGGTGCAAATATCTGCCTCTGACTCTTTCAGCTGCTTGTTGGGTCTTCTGGAGTGTGGTTTTTGTGAGCGCTCCATAGCCTCAGTAATAGTGTCAGGCCTTGGGACCTCCTCTTGAGCTGGATCCCACTTTGGGGCCTGTCACTGGACCTTCTTTTCCTCAGGCTCCTCTCCATTTCCATCCCTGTCGTTCTTTCAGACAGGAACAATTATGGGTCAGAGTTGTGACTGTGGGATGGCCCCCCTCTCCCTCACTTCCTGCTGTCTTCCTGCTGGAGGTGGACTCTATAAGTTCCCACTCCCTACTGTCAGGCATTTCAGCTAAGGTCCTTCCCTTTGTGTCCTGAGAGTCTCTTACCTGCCAGGTCTCTGGTGAATTCTGAAGGGTCCCCCCAACCTCCCACCTCCCAGGGTTACCTGTTTCCATTCCTTCTGCTGGCCCTCAGGACTTCAGTCCTTTCCCCTCACCCAATACCAGGTCATGTTCCCCTCCCATGCCACTCCCTCCCCAGCGTGTCCACTTTTCCTCCCAGGTCCCTCCCTCCCTCCCCATTTGTGATTGCTTTCTTCTCCCTCCCAAGTGGGACTGAGGAGTCCTCACTTGGACACTTCATCTTGTTGACCTTTTTGAGTTCTGTGGACTGTAACAAGGACATCCTGAGTTTTGCAGGCAAATGGATGGAACTAGAAAATGTCATCCTGAGTGAGGTAACTTAGACCCAAAAGGACAAGCATGATATGTTCTCACTAATAAGTGGATGTTAAAAAGTACAGATAACAATTCTTTTAAAAAAATGTTTAGTTCTTAATTTTTTTTTCATAGAATATGTTCTGATTGTATTCTTCTAGAACCTCCCTGACTCCTGGTTCATGTTCTTTCTCAAAACAAAACAAAGTGCATATGCGTGCTTACACAGACACACAGACACACAGATACACAGATATACACACAGATACACACACAGACACACAGACACACACACACACACACACACACACACAGAGTCCATTTTGTGTTGGCTGACTGCTCCTGAGCCTTAGTGACCCATTGTCTATTAGAGAAATCTGATTTTCCCTCCCCTACCAAGTATCAATTGCACATAGCTTCTTAGTTGGGTGTGGGAGCCTGTGTCCACCGCACCCCCCTCGGTGCTGGGATCCTATCTGTCTTGGACCTGTGCCGGCCCCTTGTCTGCTGCCAGAGTCTCAGTGAGCTCACGTGTGCATCGATCCTGTTGTGTCTGGAAGACATTGTTTCCTTAAAGACAGCCATCACTTCTGGTCCCTACAACCTTTCTACCTCCTTTATTGAATAGCTCCCAGGGTGGGTTTTTTGGGGGCGGGGGTGTTGATGAGAACATTTCGTTTAGGACTGAGTTTCCAAAGTCTCTCCCTCTGCATATTGTCCAGTTGTGGGTCTCAGCGTTAGTTTCCGTGTACATCAAGAAGCTTTTCTGGTGTGGACTGATGTCTGTGAGTGTAGCCGTATGTCAGTAGGAGTCATTTACTCGCTGCATTCCTTTAGCTAGTAGTAGGTATTCGAGGCCACTTCAGCCGTGTCAGGTATGGGTTCCCTCTCATTCTTAGATCTGGTCAGCAAGTGCTGGGTTACTCTCATAACATTTACACCAGCGGATCTTGCCGTTCTCGCGATTGTAGCTCAGAGAGCTCATGGCTGGGTGACGATGCTGAACCTTTTTCTCCAGGTAGCATGTATAGTACTTTACACTATAATCACTATCCAGGAAGGGTGACAATTCTAGTAGGGCACCAGCTTGATTTCTCCCTGTTTAATGACCTAAGTCTGTAGTGTCTTCAGCAGCGGGGGTCTTATCTTCAAGATGGAGAAGGCAATCAGTGATATTGGCAGTAGCCTATGATGTTTATTAGGGGTAGAGGGTCTGAAGGGCGCCTTTGGCCAATGACTCAAAACGATATAAGCAATTTCTGGTACTGGGATTTTTAACTGTTAGTCTATGATGTCTATGGGGCATTCTCCTATATCATATGGTAACTACATTTAAATTATTCTTAAATATCTTTCTGTCTATCTCTCTACTACTTCTACAGTAGTAAGTTTTGGCTTTTTAAAATGCCTATATTACATTCTATTCTTAAATATTGGTTAGAAAGATTGGTGCATGGAATAAGAAGTAACACTTCTTTTTGTTTGTTTGTTTGTTTGTTTGTTTTGTTTTTTTCAAGACAGGATTTCTCTGTGTAGCCCTGGCTGTCCTGGAACTCACTCTGTAGACCAGGCTGGCCTTGAACTCAGAAATCCGCCTGCCTCTGCCTCCCAACTGCTGGGATTACAGGCATGCGCCACCTCTACCCGGCGAGAAGTAGCACTTGTTAAGATTCTCCTTAGCAAAAATTCTATCTTTATATATTTTAAATTAAAATAAATTCCATGGCACCTGGATAGCTGACCTTTATTTCTGCTTCTCCATTTATAGTTAGGTCTTGTCTTTATTTCTTCTCTTTCTTTCTTTCTTTCTTTCTTTCTTTCTTTCTTTCTTTCTTTCTTTCTTTCTTTCTTTCTTTCTTTCTTTCTTTCTTTCCTTCTTTCTTTCTTTTCTTTCTTTCTTTCTTTCTTTCTTTTTCTTTCTTTTCTTTCTTTCTTTCTTTCTTTCTTTCTTTCTGTTTGTTTCTTTGTTTAATCACATAGCATTCATTTTTATAACATGTTTAGGAAAATATTATTTTAATAAGAATGCTATAACTCAGCTATAGATGATGAAGCATTGTCTGTAGCTTTGTTTTCAGGAGCCCAGGATGACTTCACACCTTTTATCCTAAGGCATCAGGTTTTTGTTTGTGTGGCATTTGAACACTGCAGTGGTGGTGGCTGAAAATCTACCACAAACCTATGCAGATTTACAGGGAGAGAGTTGCATATTTTAATACTCTTTTTAACCGCCCTCCCCCACCTCCCCACACCCCTGTACTAACAGGAATCAAGGCCTGGGCTTCATATACTAGGAATGAAAGAATTCTATCAGCAAGCTGAAACTATATCTACAGCTGACTTCTGTGGTATTGAAGGCAAAGGATCTGGTATGAGAGGAAATTGGGATTTCCTTGAATGTTCAGAATCAAGCTGTTACCTATCTGGTCAGCCTCCTGCCTTTCACATCACCAAGTGCTAGACATTTTTTTGTACCTTGTAATTTTCTATCCTTAAAGTAGATATTTTCCTTCTATTCCTGCCTACTTGCCCCCCTCCCTCCGTCCCTCCCTTCTTTCCAGGAATAAGAAATAGTTTATCCAAGATACAAATTTAAGTGACCATGGCCCAGGAACCCAGATCTAGGCTACCCTAGATTTCATGTCCCAACATGGAAGACGTTTCATGAAGTTTTATACTTTTACAGAATAAAGAAGATTTCCATGAATCAAGCCCAAGTTTACGTCTATCCGTGAGTGTACCAGAGAGGTGGCCACACTGCGTAGGGAGCCCTTCTCCCTATGCCTCTCTTGTTGTCTTTCTGGTACTCTTAGCTTTGGGGTTGGTTGAAGTGAGTGGTTTGGTAACTTAATAGATCCCAAAAGTTTTCATCTATTAGTCCCAGGGTGTTTGTTCCAGCACAGAGACAGGCAGGGAATGACTGGCTGGCTGTTCACGGGGCTAAAACTTGCTTAAAATGGGGTAATTAGCTCCTAGATCTGCGACATTCTGACCTCTCTGCATCACTACAGTTGATCCGTTTTTGCAGATATAGCTTCTTTCCATGAACAGTTTGACTCATTGACCGAGTACCACATGTTGAGCGTGCTGGGGCCGTATATTATTTATCTCTTAGCCAGGAGGCTCATTCCAAGGGCCTGAATGTCCATGAGGTTGAATTGTATTACCTGCCCTCTTTCTGAGAGAAGCCTTTATGTATATGTCTGTGTGACTGTTTTAGGTGGCAGAGGGTAGAGAAGGGTGACAGGCTGTCTTTGCTAACAGCACTGGTGTAAAATGAGTCCCCGTTGTCACAGTGAAGATAGGGCTTTTTTTGTTAGGGGAGTCTTCCTTGCACTGTGACATCTCTGAACTTGATATATGATGGTGATGTTTTGTGGGGCAAGGGGAAGGAATTCTTATGAACCCTATCCCAACCCTTGTCCTTTTGTAGGTCAATAGTGCTCAGAAAAGCCTGGGTCTTGATTCCTTTAGTGTTTATTTCCAAAGCATACCTGATGACCTACAACTTGTTACATTCCGTTTAATTTGAGTAGGAAAAGAGTCACTTTTTTTTTACTACTCTATTTTAATTAAACTTACCTTTTAAATTTTTATATGTGTACTGTATATACACTCTTTACCCCTCCCTCTTCTCCTTCCAACCATTCCCATGACACCCATTCCAAATTCATGGTTTCTTTAAGTAAGTGTGTGTGTGTGTGTGTGTCTGTGTTATACTTATATGTAAATGCATTCTGCTGAGTTCGTTTAGTGTTGCTCTTTCATATCTTTTAAGGACTGACCCCTTGGTATTGGATAACCACTTGGGGGTTCATATATGAGGATAACTCCCTTGATAGTCATTGATTGCTCTTCATCTAGGGCTGGAGCCCCTTGAGAGTTTCCCCACCCACATTGGCATGCCAACTGGTATTCTCATTGTTTGAGTTTTATTTAGGCAGTTATGTCATTGAGATTTCATGGGTGAAGCAGGACATATCCTGAAGCAGACTTCCTGGTCCTCTGGCTCCTACAACCTCTGCTCTCCCTCTTCTTAGACGTTCCTGAGCCTTGGTGGTGTTGTATATGTGTATCAGCTGTGTCTGGGCTTCCCACAGTTAGTTGTTCTCTGCATTTTGACCAGTTGTGGGTTTCTTTAATAGTCTTCTACTGATACAAAAAGAATCTTCTTGGATATGAGCTGCTACATGTATCTGTGGGTATAAGGTATTTAGAATGGAATCAGTAATTGTATCAGTTTAGGGATGTGGAAACAGTAGATTCTCCTTTAAAATCCATGACCTTCACTAGTCACAGATAATTGATTACACTGACAGTATTGGTTCTCAGCTCCTTCCTGCTGAGTGGCCCTTATGACCAATGAGACAGCTCTTGGTTTCCACTAAGATGGTAGTGCTACCATTGCACCTTTAGGGATATTTTGCCATGCTGATTTTTGTCGTGGTTTGTTAAATACCACAGTTCAGTAGGACTGTCGATTGCTTTTCTCCCTTGGCAGCTTGCATAGCAACATTTCAGTCCTATGAAGGGTGGTCCTCAAGGAGGCTTTCAGTTTAATTCTTCCAAGTCCTGTGTTCAAAGTGTGTGATATCTCCAACAATAAAAACTTCAACTTCTGAGAGGCAGCCAGAGGCAACAGCAATATCTTTTATTGTTTGGGGAGTTACTTGAACTCCCAACCAAGAGTTTGAAAGGTTTCTTATACCTGGTCCTGAGGATTTTGTTAGTCTATAGCTCAATGGGAGAACATTATTACCCCAAGTAATATATGTGTGTGTGTGTGTATGTATTACATTATATATGTTTTATATATAGTACACATATATAACACATGTTATATATAATTTTATATATAATATATATACACATATGTATATATAATATATGTATATGTACATATATGTGTACATACATGTATATGTATTACATTATATATATATGTTTTATATATAGTACATATATATATAACACATATGTTATATATAATTTTAGATAAATCTAAAATATGATATGGCTATTTCAAACGATGTTGCCTCCCCTCTGACTTCCAGGTGACAGAGCAGAGAACTGCATCTTAGTGTCAAGATGCAAACACCAATCTTAGTGTTTTTAATATTTCCTCTCTCACCACTTAAAGCTCCTTCTGGCTGTCCCTAGTCCCCCTTCATATGACCTGTAGCCTTCAATCCCAAGATGATGCCTTGATTCACGCCAGCATCATGTTCGAGAATGTTCATATTTTACACTCTGATAGAAGAATTAGTATTAGTATTAGTATTAGTATTATTTGGATTTGGTTTTTTCGAGACAGGGTTTCTCTGTATAGCCCTGGCTGTCCTAGAACTCACTCTGTAGACCAGGCTGGCCTCGAACTCAGAAATCCACCTGCCTCTGCCTCCCAGAGTGCTGGGATTACAGGCATGCGCCACTACCGCCCGGCCTCTGATAGAATTATTGTGTTGGTATATGATTATATTTGTCTGTTCTCCCCGTACATATTTCTTGTTGAATGAAAAACAAAATGCTGAGCCTGGGGGTGGGGGGGTGGGGGGCGGTGGTGGCACATGCCTTTAATCCCAGCACTTGGGAGGCAGAGGCAGGAGGATTTCTGAGTTCGAGGCCAGCCTGGTCTACAGAGTGAGTTCCAGGACAGCCAGGGCTACACAGAGAAACCCTGTCTTAAAAAAAAAAAAAAAAAGAAAGAAAAAGAAAAAGAAAGAAAAGAAAGAAAAACAAAACATGGGACTGTGGCTTTGCCCCTATTTTTACAGATTTGATTTGTACTGAGGATTGATTTATTTCTTAGTGGGTTTTGGATAAGTTCCTGGCTTTGCGACTTTTTTTTTAAGCTCTGTTCTTTTCTGTGTAGCTTGTCATCTGTTTATTTACAGCTACAGTTTTTGTCGTCTGTCCACTTCTTGTTTGATCACCGCTGGTCCTTCTTCCTTTCTCCTTTGAACATACCACTCACTGGTTGGTTGTAAACTCCAAAACATAAATATCCCTAATTTGAGGAAATGTTCCCTGGATCTGTTCCGTAGCTCTCCCCCCAGCCAGAACACACAGCAGATTGCTGTTGAGTTTTGAATGTCACCAACAGACAGATGAGAACAGCTTAAGATGGATCATGAGATGCCTGAAACACGGATGGGCTCATAAATCAATTTTCTTTTTCATAGGACTTCCTTCTGACACAAAGAATCAATGTAATTAGCACTGGTTTCAGACCATCATATCATCTGAGTGGTATCTCTGTGGCCCCATTACCTAGCAGGCGCCATTTATTGGATGCCTGCTGGATGTAATACTTTGATCTGTCACTCGGTGGGAAAAAGGCTACATTGAAGTCTTTACTAATAGGTAGTTATTTGGGGGGTTGTTGGTGTTGGTGTTGGTGTTTTATGTGTGTGTGTGTGTGTGTGTGTGTGTGTGTGTGTGTGTGTCTGTGTCTGTGCGCGCGTGTATGGAGAGGGGTTGTATGGAGATGTAGTGTATATATATATATAATATATATATAATATATATATTATATATATATGGAACCTATAGGATCCATCCACCTTGGTTATTGAGACAGGTGTGTCACTGGTCTGGAGTTTGCCAGTAGGCTAGAGTGGTTGCCCAATGAGCCCTCTCAGATCACCTGTCTTCATCTCCCTAGCCAAGATTGCTATGCCAGGCCTACCTTCTTGGGTTGTTCCGTGTGTTTGTAGGGATTGAAGTGAGATCCTCAATCTTGTGTGACAAGCAACTTTACTGACTTTGGGTCCTGTTTGTATGCAGAGACAAGGTGTCACTGTATATAGCTCAGATGGTCTCACCACTCAAGGTTGTCTGCCTCTACCTCCCCAGGATTGGGAATATAGGTGCATATACTTCTACACGCTGCAAAAATTAATTACTTGAAAAGCAAATCTTCTCCAGTACTCAGTAACCACGGTCTTTAAGGGGGCACCCAAGAATTCCATGTGCGTTATTCATGTAATAGGATTTACAGTGCAAATTAGGGAGAAAAGTACATGAAATTGAGGGCAGAGGCTCTAGGAGATACCAGGAATAGTTAAGCTCAATTGGGTACTGAATCCAATAGAAAGGCGTTGTAGGGTTTGTTGCTGATATTGTTTTTTATTATTATTATTATTACAACACAGTCAGAGGGTGCTGAGGGTTCAGGTGATATTAACCTGTGGGTTTTTATTTTCAGATAACAGGCCTCTTTCTGCTTTATCTCCAGCATCAGCCACTGGCCCAGGTGATGAGGGTAGTGCCCAGTCGCTGTACGTCCCAGACCACTACTCTACACTAGGAAGGCTTGATAGCTATCGGTCCAGCGGGCAATGCTTGGAAACCAGGGACTCCAGCTGTCAGACCGAAGACGCGAAAGTCATCCCACCATCAATGAGAAGGATCAGGGCTCACAAGGGGGTCGGCATCGCCGCCCAGATGAGCCACCTCTCAGGTTCCTCCGGTAACATGTCTGTGCTGAGCGACTCAGCTGGCATCGTGTTCCCATCGCGCCTCAATAGCGAGACTGGTTTCCACAGTCTTCCACGTACTGGCACAAGAGCAAGCACCTATTCACTCGAGGCAAGGACGGGTGCCCAGGGCTCGGCTGAAGACACGGATGACACTTTCCCCTACCCGGGGGGTCACTCCCAGGCGCATGAAAACTTTGCACATTTGGGAGGTGCCTCGAGTACTGGGATGCTCTCGAGGCCCAAATCCCAGCAGCTGAGGTTCTTGGAGAGTCCAGCATGTGTGGTTTCGCCTCATGCATCCTACTCTACCAGCGTTATCCCAAATGCCACGCTACTGTCCTCTTCAGAAGTTATCGTCATTCACACTGCTCAGAGTGCAGGCCAGCTGGACAGTAGGACTCCCGGCTCATCTTCATACTCAAAGATAAAACCCAGAGACCGTCCCACACCCAGATGTTCTGTGAAAGATGACCATCATTCCCCCCGTCATCATTGGAACGAGGGTCATGTGATTCATTCGCAGGCTTTAGCCTTCCCTGCTCCAGGTGCCACCACACTGTCATCCCTGCGTGACTCAGAGGTCTCTCTAAATGCCCCAGCAAATAGGGAGAATGGATCCCAAGCCTCAGCCTATCCTTGTAGAAATAGCCTGAGCTTTCCCGCCGCTGCCACCCCTCCAGATGTGGATGGCAAGAGTGAGAGTAGTTATTCAGGGGATAGGGGCAGTTCTGAGCCCTGGGAATATAAAGGCTCCAGCAATGGGCGGGCATCCCCGCTGAAGCCACACCCGGCAACTCCTGGTTGCTCCACTCCCACAAGTAACATGAGTAGCTGCAGTCTGGACCAAACATCCCTCAAGGACGATGCCAGGTCCCTGTATTCAGAGGACCACGATGGTTACTATATGACCACTCCCAGTGATTCGAGACACGAGGCTGGGAACTTGTACAGTCTCAGTGATGGCTTTGGGAACCCCAGGCACAGCATGGTCAACGTTTTTGATGGCAGGGCTCAGAGAAGCCATGGGGATCAGGCCACTCCCCAGGATAAAACCCTTTCGAGAAACATCTCTCTGAAGAAAGCAAAGAAACCACCTCTGCCACCATCCCGGACTGATTCTCTGCGAAGGATTCCCAAGAAGAGCAGCCAGGCAAACGGGCTCAACGAGAGCCTGATCGCCTCCCTCCAGCATTCCCTGCAGCTAAGCCTCCCTGGCAAGGGCGGCAGCTCCCCCTCCCAGAGCCCCTGCAGCGACTTCGAGGAACCCTGGCTCCCCAGGTCCCGAAGCCAGAGCATCATTAGCGAGGGCAGTAGCTTGACGTCCACCACCACTCCCAACGTGTATTCTCTGTGCGGGGTCACTCCATCTCAGAGCGACACGAGCAGCGTCAAGTCGGAATACACGGACCCTTGGGGTTACTACATTGACTACACAAGCTTGCAAGAAGATCCAGGGAACCCCACGGGGGTCTGCTCAGCCACCAGCAGCAGCGAGGCGTCAACTGGAAACGGGCCAGTCCGCCACATCCAGGAGGGCTCGAGAGTCCCCGTGCCCCAAGGGCCGGGCTGCTCAGTTAAACCAAAGATCACCTCCCCGGAGAAGTCACAGAGAGTCACCTCTCCATCCAGTGGGTATTCTAGCCAGTCGAATACACCCACCGCACTCACCCCCGTGCCTGTGTTTTTAAAATCAATGTCACCAGCAAATGGGAAGGCGAAGGCCAAGCCCAAGGTGCCAGAAAGAAAATCCTCTCTTATCTCTTCAGTGTCCATCTCTTCCTCGTCCACCTCTCTCTCCTCTAACACGTCTACCGAAGGAAGTGGGACCATGAAGAAACTGGATCCAGCCCCGGCCTCGGTGCTTGCCCCTCCCCCTCCCCCTCTTCCCCCTCTGCCTTCTCCATGTCTGGCAGACAAGTCCCCTTTTCTTCCACCTCCCCCTCCCCTAGCCGATTGCTCGGAGGGCTCGCCTCTGCCTCCCTCTCCGGTGTTCCCCCCTCCACCACCAGAAGCCCTTGTTCCCTTCTGCTCCCCCTCCGACAGGTGCCTTTCTCCTCCCCCCACAGCAGTTAGCCCCTCTCTTCCAAGATCTTCACCTCCTTTGCCAGCGCCTCCACCTTTCTTGCCCTCATTAGAACCCCCGCCCGCTCCGCCTCTGGACCCCAAATTCGCGAAAGAAAACAGACCCCCTTTCAAAAACTCTAGCCAGGCCGAATCCTCTAGGGAGGCCCACAGGCGGCCTGCCAACAAGGAGGAGGGCTGCCGACCCCCCATGCCCCTGATCACCACGGAAGCTTTGCAGATGGTGCAGTTGAGGCCAGTGAGGAAGAACTCAGGCGCCGAGGAAGTCCTGTTTTCTGAACCGTCAGCTCAGGAACAACGAACTCCGACTGCTCCACAGTATCCCTTAAAGCCATCTGCTTTCCTCAAATCCCGAAATAGCATAAATGAAATGGAGAGTGAAAGCCAGGCTGCCTCTGTGACGAGCTCGCTTCTGATGCCTGCCAAGAGCCAGAGTCAGGGTGACCATGACAGTGCAGTCGAGCGTGGCGGCCGTCAGAGCTGCAGCGATGGAGCTCCAGGCCCGGGTCCCAGCCTCAGGACCACTCTGCTCCCAGACTCTTCACCCAGCAGGAAGCCACCCCCCATCTCTAAGAAGCCCAAACTGTTCCTGGTGGTACCACCTCCGCAGAGAGCTTTTGCAGCGGAGCCCACAGAGAACGGGAGCGAAGCTTTCCCAGGCGTGCCCAGCCCTACCAGGGCAGAGGGAGAAGGTGCGCAGAGCCAAGAGGAGAAAGCCAGCCCAGCATCCCGAGCTGGCTCTCAGGCTACGGCCCCCACCCCCAGCAGTCCGGCTCTAGAAAGAGGAGCTGCAGGGTCCTTGTCCCCTGGCATTGTGGAAGCCAATGCCCCCATGGTCCAGCCTCATACGTCGCTGGACCCCACCCAGGAAGAGTCAGGAGAGACCAGCGTGGATGGTGAGAGAAATGCGAAGAGCTGCCTGTCTCAACCGGGCAGAGAAGGTAAGGCTGGCAGCTTTCTGCCGCACTCTTCTGATCCTCTCTGGAGGTGAGCCAAATAGGGCTACTGAACACTCCCGGAAGCCGGTGAAGTAGCCTGGACTTCGGCAAAAGCCGGCAGTGTGTGGGTTTCTTACACCTCCTTACCCAAGCTGCTTTGTGAAAAATTTTTAAAAACTCTGGATCCAAGAAAAGAGAGGGAAAAAGAGAGGGGTGGGGTGGTGGTGGAGGTGCCGGGAGGTCTGAAGCAGGCTTGGTATTCAGTAGCCTGGAGTAATCTCCCTTCGGAAGGGCTATAAAGAAATGCTCTTAACCAAATTTAAGAGCTATTCGGTCCGAAGTCTGTAGCAGGAGAATAGCCCTGGCTGTCCGGCTAGTGAGTATCATTTCTATCTCTGTAAAAACTCAAAACTACAGAACCCCGGGGCTTTCGCGTGGTTCCCACCCTGTCAGAAATGGCAGCAAAGTGGCGGACTTCCGAACCCGGCAAAGGACTGAAGTGCTAGTCACAGCGTCTAGTGTTTGCCTGTCTGTCTTTCTTCTCTCTAGCTGGGTGGCTTGACCCCAACACGGCTGCTTCATCTTCAGACACCACGGACTCAGCTAAGGAAGAAGGAAGCGACGAGGTGCTGACTCCCACTAAACCCAGGACCACAGAAGACCTGTTTGCAGCCATTCACAGGTACCCCAAACTTTCGCCATATTTTAATATACTTTATAATTCCTTCCTTCTGGACGGGCTCCTCTGCTTTCTTGAGGTTTTGTCTGTCAGCTAGCCACGGTTTATTTAACATTACCCATTTTTTAAGTGTCTTTCTTATACTTTAATTACCTTTTAAGTTCGGTTTCTGTTTCACTCTGTTGCGTTGATGTCTATGATGGTGTGGAGGACAGACTGTGATGCCTTCTGGTAGACGCAGCTGTGGCTGGCAAGACATGTAGTGCATCAGTCATGTGACTGAATGTTTATAAGATTTGGAACCCGTCTGGGGCGAGGAATGCTGTGTTCTGTGGACTTATGCTACACAGACTAGCTCCACACAGCCACCTTCCTAAGAGTGCTGCAGTTGATTTATTTATTGTTACTTTTCCATTTGTCTGTTTAGAAAATCCATAATTTCATAGTGCTTTTTGTTTTGCCTTCTTCAATATTCTATCAAGACTTTGTTTCTTTTTTGTTTCTTGTCCCCCCAACTCCTCTCAAATGTACTCCTATCCGACTTTATTCTCTCTCTCTCTCTCTCTCTCTCTCTCTCTCTCTCTCTCTCTGTGTGTGTGTGTGTGTATGTGTGTGTGTGTGTGTGTAAAATTAAGAGCCTCTAAAAGCCATGGAATCCAATTTGTGTCAGCCAGCTCACCTAACTGCTGTCCTGGAATGTGATGTGAAATACCTAGTAGCACTGCCTGGAAGAAAACTGATTTTTTTCTTCCCAATAGTTACCAATAGTTATCATTTGTGAATAGCTTCTTGATGGGGGGTGGGACGGGACTTTGCCCTCACTTTTGCTCCTTTGTGCTGGGATTTTATCTGAGCTTACTCTGGTCTTTTAGAGTTTGTGAGTTCATTCCTATGTCTATCTTGCCATGTCCAGAAAATGTGATTTCCCCTAAAGTTATCCACCACCTCTGGTTCTAACCGTCTTTCCACCCACTACTTCTATATCCCAGAACTTTGCAGGTGAGGATGCAGGGCTGAACCATTCAATGTCTCCCAAGGAATAATACCTCTTTGGCAGGAAGGAGACCCCCCCCCCCCGCCCCTTTGAATTTGTTACTGTATTCTCCTAGCGCCATCTGCTGGCTTTTCAAAAAAACAACCATTTGCTTTGTCGAAGGGAACTGCTTGTTACTGGTAACAAACTACTGATGGTTACCTTTGAGTGTAACTGATTTAGTAATTCAGCCTTGCTTATTACATCACTTGGCCATATACAGGTGAGTGTGCCCCTCCCCCACAGCACCATCATAGTAGAAAATGATACGATTCAGATATGTACAAGTTGTTCAGATATGTACAAGAACCAATGTTGTGTTAGGGAACCCTCTTGCTGCTTAGATTTCCTTACTACCAGGTTTCCAGATAGTCCATGAATATTTCTCTGCCATTAAGACTTTGTTTAGACCTGAGTGACCGTCCTTTGTTTCCCTTCTGAGACTAAGTACTCTATAAAATCATTCGATTTCCTGCATAAATACTGTGTCAGAAAGCTCTCACATTCTGGTGTTTCTGAGTTTAAGTGAAAAGACTGTTGCATGTGGCAGAAGAAAGCCCCCATCCTTACCTAACTGTGTGCAACACAGGGACATGACATGCAGGGCAAACCACGCTGGAATGCGAGTTAGCGCACTGAGTTGACAACGGTGTGCAGGTCTCTTCTTGGCTTTGGTTGACCTGTCACCTGCAGAATGGGTCTAGAAAACCCTAAAGACCAAACCTGTTGCCTCATTGGTTTCTTTGATCTCATTAGAAATAGAAATAGAGTGGGGTGGGAGAGATGGCTCAGTGGTTAAGAGCACCGACTGCTCTTCCAGAGGTCCTGAGTTCAAATCCCAGCAACCACATGGTGGCTCACAACTGTGGAATCTGATGCCCTCTTCTGGTATGTCTGAAGACAGCTACAGTGCACGCATATTGAATGAATGTATAAATAAATAAATATATTTCTAAATAAGAAAATATTTCTAAAAAAAGAAAAAGAATGTTGCTATCTGGTTCTTTCTTTTAAAAAAAAAGGAAATGAGAAATGCATCTTTTGAAAATAAGCAAATAAAGTCACATTTGTAGAGGTTTACACCAATATTCCTAGCCATAGCGGTGTTGGACACATAATAAATACTCAATAAATATTTTCTGAATTAAATGAGACCAATTGGAACTTAACTGCCCGGACATTCTTCTGAGACTTTAATGTCTTTCATTTAGCATGGAATGCACCGAGTTTCTAAATATACAGGAATCTGTATTTATGATCACAAGCCGCAGAGAAGGGTGTCACCAAGTCGCTGTGTGTACTAAATACTCCGCTGTAAGGAAACCCAACTGTTGCAGAGCCATGGTTACCGCAGATTTTTTTCTAAAAATACACCAAAGGGCTCTTCAATATTTTATTTTGGCAGCCTTCAGAAGGCATTAAAGAATGTGTGGTTTCTGTTACAGAGACAGCGCCATCTATTACAGATATAGAAACCATTCAGATTCTATTATTCGCTGTACATACGGGAGAATTAAAGGCCAAGCAGCCTTAGGAATGGATTGAGAAGGAAAAGTTCAGTTACTGGCCAGGTTCTGTTGTGGCGCTGATCCTGAACTGGCCGGTGTAATCAGAGCCCATCCGCATTCTGGGTCGTTAGAACCTTCATGTCCCGAAGCACCGACACTCACCGACACTCATGGAGATCCAAACTGAAGCATAGCTTTCGAGTTCTATAATAATGCAAATTAATTCTCTTCAGATTTAAAGCCAGATGGAAAGCGTAGAATGCCAGTTGAGGTGTGAAATTTTTATATTTATTGAAGTAATTAGACTTTAAGCCGTTGTTAACTATTTAAATGTTCATCTTTAGAAACACACACTGAGAGAGAGAGAGACAGAAAGAGAGACAGAGAGAATATGCAAAGATATCAGAAGTTAAAATTTTGTTTTTTTTTTAAACTTGCCATCTCTTTTAATTCTATATCTACAATTAAATGCCCTAAATTTTATAGAGCATCACTGTATGTGTGTGTGTGTGTGTGTGTTTTTTAATCTCAGCACAATCAAACATTTTACCGTAGGCAGGCGTGCGGTCCTTGGCTGAAATACCTAAAAGACTGAGAGGACAGAGTAGGTCTCTTGGGTAGTCATTCATTCATTGCTCTTAAACATTGAGTAGAGCGGTTGAAGAAAAATACTTTTGGCCACATTCTGCTGTCATGGCGGATCTGGTGCCCTGACTTTAGAGGTAAATAATGTCAGAGAAGCTCTTGGGCTCATCTTTAATGATGGTGTGTGTGTGTGTGTGTGTGTGTGTGTGTGTGTGTGTGTGTGTGTTCAGTAAGTGGTTACAGGAAGATGACAGGGGATTGCAGCAAGGTTGCCAAGGACTGACCGTTATTTTAATTTTGTTTTATTTCAGATCCAAAAGGAAAGTCCTTGGCCGGAAAGACTCCGAAGACGATCACACTCGAAATCACTCTCCCTCCCCGCCTGTGACCCCTACGAGCGCTGCCCCTAACCTGGCCTCTCCAAAGCAAGTAGGGTCCATCCAGAGAAGCATCAAAAAGAGCTTCACGAGCAGCGACAGCTTCAAAGCTCTGCTGCTGAAGAAGGGGAGTCGCTCGGACACCAGCGCTCGCATGTCCGCGGCGGAGATGCTCAAGTCCACGGACCCTCGATTCCAGAGATCTAGGTCGGAGCCGTCGCCAGACATCCCGGACAGCCCATCCAGCTGCTCCCCCAACAAGAACAGGAGAGCTCAGGAGGAGTGGGCCAAGAATGAAGGCCTCATGCCTCGGAGTCTGTCCTTCTCGGGCCCTCGGTACAGCCGCAGCAGGACGCCCCCGTCCGCGGCCAGCAGCAGGTACAGCATGAGGAACCGCATCCAAAGCAGCCCCATGACCGTCATCTCCGAGGGAGAGGGAGAACCTGCGGAACCAGCGGACAACAAAGCACGCAGGGCCCCCGACGCTGCCAGGCTATGCGCCCTGGACAGACTGGCAGGGCAGGAGATGGACCGGGACAGCCTGCTCTGTAGCGAGGAGCCTGCCTCTGTGGATGGGGTAGGAAGGGCTGAGGGCACCGGCCCCTCGGAGCAGTGTGTGATTGCTGAACACAAAAGTTAGTATCAGAACCTGCCTCTCGTGAGCGGGGCAGGAAGGTGAACTGTGCATCACTCTAGGAAGTCTCTGTGGCCTTTTCCTGGCTTGCGGGGACCCCACTCAGCATTGGTGTTGGGGAGGTCTCAGCCTTGCGGGGTCTCTTAGGGACACATTCGCCATGTGGCTTAAAAGCAAATAGAAGCTTCAACTTCTCAAAGTGCTTCCTGGGGAAGATGGTTTTGTTTTGTTGTTTTGTTTTGTTTTTTGTTTCCCAAACTGCTGGGTGTGTGTATATGTGTGGATTTTGAATACTCCATTCTAACAAATACACACACACACACACACACACTAACGTTATGTTATAGAGATCAGAGAAAAGGGCAGCGTTCAGGTAGACTAACGGAGTCCTCTGGACCAGGGTGGTTAACTGCTTTCGACGCATTATGGGTATGGGAATGTGTATGTTCACTAAGAAGAGGCTGGAAGTCGTTACTTCTAACAGGCAGTGTGGGCTGGTTCTAAGTATAGAACGTGGCTGTGTGTACACTTACTCTAGCTGAAGACACCCGGGAAACCATGAAGGGGCTGGGAAGTGGCTAAGCAACTCATTGGTTCAGGTACTTTAGGGGGCGGGGCGGCCTTGCTGCCTCCGCCTTCTCCTCCTCCTCCTCCTCCTCCTCCTCCTCCTCCTCCTCCTCCTCCTCCTCCTCCTCCACTCATGGAAGTGGCAAGGCTGTGTCCCGTGCCTACTGCAAATATTTCTAGCCCTGATGTCAGAAGAGTGGGTGGGTTTGTTTTGTTAATGAATTCCCTCCTGGAGTTGTTACAGAAGAGGCAGGGGCAAGAGAAGGGTAGGGGAGTGATTGATCCTGCTGGATTTCTTTCCTGCTTATTAAATAAAATATTTTCAGAATTAAATCGGAAAACGTGCACTGTAGAATTATGGGTGAAGCTTTTCTTTTAAAGCGTTGTCTCGTTTTACAATCAGAGTTTTGACTTCCATGTGATAGTTTGTCACTTGAAATGTGACACTTGGCACTTGGTAACTTTTGGCTATACCAAAGAAAAATAATGTGGCTACTTTTTTACCCCTGAACTGCTTACATCATTGTGTTTTAATTTAGAAGGTTTACCAAAATCTATTATATATATATATTATCTCACTTTGAAGATAAAACGCTGACTCTTGTTAGCAACAGAAATTGATGAAAATCGGTAGGGCGTGGCTATGAAATTAGCCCCGGGGAAATGAGTTTTTAGATTAAAAAGATTTTTTTTTTTTTTGCACCACTTGGTTTGTGTGATTTTTATATTTGTTTATGAGTTGAGTTGCTGAGACCCTTCCGAGGTTCCTCCCGTCAAAACTGCAGGCGTGCTTTCGAGTGGGGATTAAAGTGTGCAAACCTATTTATTTTAATATAACGTCCTTGTGAGCCTTAGCCGCTTCCAGGTTCTGCGTATCCAGATAAAGCACACTCCACCTTATTCCCCCAGTGGTTCCACTGAACTTCTAAAGCTGCGAAGAGTTGCCATTGACAACGTGTGCCAAAGCATCGCAAGGCTTCTTCCACAGGACCTTTGATAGCCATTTCAGACACACCTCTGAAGAGAGAATCTAGCCAGCAAAGCACGTCTCGCGGCCACAAATGACGACCTGACATGTGGCCACAGAGTTGAGTTTTGGTTTTTGTTTTAAATCCGCTGTGTCATTTTTCAACAGTGTGGGGCACACAGATCATTTCTTGTAAATCTTAGAAAGGCCATGTTGACATTTGAATACCTAAAAACAATTAGAATGTATGTGGATATCAGAAATCTTAAACTTAATATATCAATATTTGTTTGAAAGTAAAGCAGCATTAGAACTACTTATAAAATGATTTAAAATCCCTCATTTAAAAGGTATTTATTAGGTTTTAAGTTTGTTTTCAATAAAACAGTTGTAAAGCCAATATTTGAAACTTCTGTGTATGTGCATTCAATTATTTTTTTTAATTTCCTGAAAGTTTTTTGAGGGCGTCATATCTCATTATGGTTGTGAGCCACCATGTGGTTGCTGGGATTTGAACTCAGGACCTTCAGAAGAGTAGTCAGTGCTCTTAACCGCTGAGCCATCTCTCTAGCCCGTGCATTCAATTCTCTTAAGCTTTCCTAGAAATACATATTGTATATTGAACATTTTCTTTCTCACCCCCCTGTCCTCTTCTCTCTACCTCCTATCAGTTGCTTTGAATCCCCTAGTTAATGTCTACTTTTCATGTGCACACAGTTTTGAATAACCAGACGTTCCTACGACTACAGAATTGTTGAGTCCATCCATTACTGGATATGAAGTAACCAGCAGTAAAAACCCAGGCCATGTCTTGGGACACAGCTTGATATTGTTGGGAGACGAACATCACAGGCACTGGCTGGTACCTCTAAAAATACCATCCTAACATGTGAGTGATGGATGGCCCAGTCATTTATTTGGGGTGGTATGTGGAGGGAGAGGAGGACTTCTGGCAGGCCCAGGTGATACACAGGAAAGAAGACTCTAGACTCGTGTGCTCTCAGCTTTGCTGATGTTTGTTGTGTGAAGACCACTTCTGCTCATGGGCTGGGTCCTACTCACGGCTTCCTGAGAGCAAACCGCATGGCCCTTCCCCTACCCAAGATCTGGAGAAGCCCTGGGGTTAAACTTCTACTTCATTTTTCTAAGAATCAGAGAGAAATAAATGAGTATTTGCTTTGTCTGTTGGAAAACAGTCTTAACTTTGGTTGGCTTGTCATCCTCTGAGAATTTCTGAAGAATTTTAACTGAAACCTGTCACCTTTCATGTGGGGGACAAGAATGAGTACATATACATCAAATTATATAAGATAGGGCTGGAGAGATGGCTCAGCAGTTAGGAGCACTGACTGCTCTTCCAGAGGTCCTGATTTCAATTCCCAGTAACCACAGGGTGGCTCACAACCATCTGTAATGGGATCCGATGCCCTCTTCTGGTGTGTGTCTGAAGACCACAACAGTGTAGTCATATATGTTAAATAAATAAATATTTTTAAAATATATAAAATATATATTTATATAATAAACTTATTACTTATAATAGACATATTTTCCCTCATATTCATGAATTCTGTATCCATGAAGCCAACTAACTACAGATCAAATAATATTTGAAACAAGGATGGGTGGGCTTGCCTTTCATGTATGAGGCCCAGACCATTTTGTAACTGTTCATTTGAGAAATCACAGTGGAAAGAGAAAGGAGCATTTCAGTGTCTCCGTTGTCTTCATGAACAGGTGATGTGCAAACTCTGTACCTGATCCTGGCAGGTCAGATACATGGCGCACTAGATAAACCCCATCGTCTGTGCATAAATTTTGCTCAGCCTCCAAGTGAAGAAATGTTTATGCTGATGCGATTCCATCATTTGCATCTTATGGATGTTGCTGCCTCTGCCAACTTTATAACATGGTGGTTCTTATAGGATCTAAGGATCAACAGTTTGGGGCACAATGACACAGTCCCGTGGTTCCATCTCTCCTAGCATCTTACAGTATTCCAGAAGATATTCTTATGTATGTCTTATATAAATGTTTTTGTTTGTTTTGAGACAGGGATTCTCTGTGTAGCCCTGGCTGTCCTGGAACTCACTCTGTAGACCAGGCTGGCCTCGAACTCAGAAATCTGCCTGCCTCTGCCTCCCAGAGTGCTGGGATTACAGGCGTGCGTCGCTTGTCTTATATAATTCTTAGAGTTAGAACTTGCTTTTAGGAACCTAGGAACCTGCACTTCAGTTCTCCTATTTCATATGAGAGAGAGAGAGAGAGAGAGAGAGAGAGAGAGAGAGAGAGAGAGAGAGAGAGAGAGAGAGAGAGAGAGAGATCCAGATGTGCATGCACATGGAGGTCAGAGGTTTGATGTGGAATGTCTTCAATTGCTCTCCATCTTATTTTTTGAGAAAGGGTCTCTTCGCTGAAACTGGAGCTTGATGGAGCAAGGCTGTCTGGCCAGAGAACATCAGGAATCTGCTTGTCTCTGTGTCCCCAGTGCTGGGATTTCAGATGCAGAGCATCATACCCAGCTTCTTCCATGGGTGCCAGAGCTCTGAACTCATGCGTGTGTGGCGAGCACTTTACCAGCAGAACCTTCTCCCTCCCATCTGATCTTCCCACCCGCTACATACTACATGTGGTCTGTTGTTTGCTTTCTTTACTGGAAATAGCTCCAGTGCCACAGGATCCAGGTGGATCTGGTCCCTAGTTAGCGGTGCTGTGAGTTGTGTTTGTCATGGTGCTTTAATCACAGCAACAGAAAAGTAATGGAGACAAGGAGTTCAAAACCAACC
Source organism: Apodemus sylvaticus (assembly GCF_947179515.1). Taxonomy (NCBI): domain Eukaryota; kingdom Metazoa; phylum Chordata; class Mammalia; order Rodentia; family Muridae; genus Apodemus; species Apodemus sylvaticus. The sequence continues at coordinate 20,719,343 of NC_067494.1, read as the reverse complement.
TGGATTAGAGATCTGGTCTTTTAAACAAACAAACAAACAAAAAAGCAGGAAGATATCAGTCTGTCCTTTCTATGTTTCTAGTTCCCCCGTTTGATTCTGTGTAGGCATCACAGACATGGTCTGGTTGGACACTGGCTGGTAGTTAGCTAGTTTTAGAGCCCACAGTTGACCTTCAGATTTTTCTGCTTGGCTATGTGTTAAGGACTTGTAATAGTTGATTTTGCATCTGTGCCTCTATGTGCACACACATATTTGTGTGTGTGTGTGTGCATGCATGTGGAAGTCAGAAGACCACATCAGGTGTTATTCCTCAAGTATGACCACCTTAACTTTTTGAGACAATGAGTCCAATTGGCCTGAAACTCGTGAAGTTGGCTAAGCTGACTGACCAAGGCTCAACCATGTGCCTGATTCACCCCCTCCTCAGTACAAGTGTGAACCACTCCAGGGACATTTTAAAAATGGTTCTTGGAACTGACCTCAGATCCTTGAGATTTTAAGTCATTTGTTTTCTTGAGGTGCTGGAGATAGGACTTTGGCTCTTCAGTATGGTGGGCGTGCTGGCTAATCCTGGTTGTCAACTTGACACACTTGGGAAGAGGGAGCCTACTTGGAAAAATTGCATTCATCAAATTGATGCCTGTGGGCGGACCTGTCCGGGCATTTTTTTCTTGAATGCTGGTTGAGAGGGAAAGTCCCTGCCCACTGTGGGCAGTGACAGCCCTAGGCAGATGAGCCTGGGTTGAACAAGAACAGTAGCTGAACCATCCAGAACTGGCAGCAAACTCCCAAGCAGTGTCCCTCCATGGTGTCTGCTCTGAGTTCCTCCCTTGGCTTCCCTCTATGTGATGGGGAAATGCAAGCTGAAATAAACACCGTTTTCTCCTAGTTGCTTTTGACCATGGTGTTTATCACAGCTACAGAGAGGACACAGGCAACATTGTACCACCGAGCCCGTGTTTGTTCATGACTTACCTGTAAGACCTCAAACTAACTCAGGAACAACCATTCTAGTCTACTGCTCTTGTGTTTGTTATCCACCCCTTCTCCCCTGCCATGGATAGAACAATCACAGACCTGTCATTTTACTTCCCTGCACCAAAGACGCTACCATATCAGTTTACTAAGCAGACAGCTGTTGCTACCCGAGGCTGTCTACACCACCACCACTCCAAATGTTGTCTTTCCACCTATGGTCTTCAACTGTTCATACCTGTTAAACCGTTTTGGGGATGATCTGGAGTTAGGACAAAAATGTGTGGTGATGTCACACCTCTGAAAGGACAAGATTTAGAAGAGAGTTCTTTGCCATGCAAGCCCAACAGTTTCTCTACCAGTCCAGTAGGGAGCTCCAGAGCAAAGACTGCTTATTGGAGGAGTCCCAAATTGGGCAGAAATGATTTCCCTTTAGGATCTTCCCTTTAGGATTTCCCTTTAGATCAAGGGGGTCTTGTATCACCTCTTTGCTTTGTTATTGGTTGGAAGTTGGCAAGAAAAGTAAGCTGTTAGCCACCCCTGCCTTACCTGGTGATGAGCTACATACTTCCCCCAAAAGACGTATACCTGTCTTGGTATTGGAAGTGATTCTTAGAGAAGGTGACTGCTGGAGACCACCTGTCAATCAACCCTTCACAGCTGGGTAGCTAGTGCTTTCTTGAAGATCAGCCTGAACAGCCTATCTGATGGTGAATCTCTGCCACAACTCCAAATCTCAGCAAAGAAGTGACCTTTTTTTTTTTGTAATAAGTAAAAGGTAAGATCAATGCCAGTTTCATATCAGTAACCCCACTTCTAAACCAGGCCACTCTTCAGCATCTCAGCTCTGGTAACTGTATCTGCTCAGCTATAACTCAATCCCCAAATGCTTTAGACAGTCCTTTAATCACTGCACAATAGGTTTGCTAAAACCCTGTGTAAGGTCAGCAGCTTGCTTTATCCAAAGAGCCAGTGTCCTAGAAGCCCAACAGCCCCACCCAGCAAGCAGAAATGTACAGCATTTCGTAGTGGGCACTGACTGAATGCAGCCTCTTCCTTTGCCCACTGTCACGTCTACCCGAGATGTACCCTCTGGCCCCTGGCTTTCCTCATTCGCATTTCTAGGCTCTCTCCTTCAGGAAGACCTCCCCTGACCATGTTGTGTGACAGCCACGTAACCTTCCGTGCCTCTCTCTCACAGCCTCATTCCAATTCTTTGTGTGTATGTGCGTCTGTTCACATATGTACAAGCACATATGCATGTGGGAGCATTGTGAATATATGTGTACATTCGGAGGCCAGAGAACAGTCTTGGCAGTCTTTTCATCAGGGGATGTTGTCCACTTTGGTTTTTTGTTTTGTTTTTGTTTTGTTTGAGATTAGGTTGGCTTCAAATTCACCCAATAGGCTAGAGGCTGGCCGGAGGGCACTAGAGCTTTAGTTATCATGAGGTTTCTGAGATCTTCCTGTCTCCAGTTCTCCAGTATCGAGCTTCTAAGCATGTCACCATGTCTAGCTTTTTTGATTTTATTTTAATGTGGACTCCAGGCATTGGACACAGGTTGTACTGGCTGGTTTTGTGTGTCAACTTGACACAGGCTGGAGTTATCACAGAGAAAGGAGCTTCAGTTGGGGAAGTGCCTCCATGAGATCCAGCTGTGGGACATTTTCTCAATTAGTGATCAAGTGGGGAGGGCCCCTTGTGGGTGCTATCATCTCTGGGCTGGTATTCTTGGGTTCCATAAGAGAGCAGGCTGAGCAAGCCAGGGGAAGCAAGCCAGTAAGAAACATCCCTCCATGGCCTCTGCATCAGCTCCTGCTTCCTGACCTGCTTGAGTTCCAGTCCTGACTTCCTTTTGTGATGAACAGCAATGCAGAAGTGTAAGCTGAATAAACCCTTTCCTCCCCAACTTGCTTCTTGGTCATGATGTTTGTGCAGGAATAGAAACCCTGACTAAGACACAGGTCCTCATGTTTGTATAGCAAACACCGTAAGTAATGAAGGTATCTCCCCAGATCCTTGTATCAGTTCTTGAGAGCACTTGCTATAATTTCAGGCCATTTTATTTCAGTTGAACTTTCTCTCTCTCAGGATGCAAAGTCCATTCAGACAGGACCCCGGCCTGTCATGAGCACTACTCTATATTGTCAGCAGGCAGCTGGACTCAGTAGATAAATGAATCAAGTTGTCGGAGCTGGTGAATAGCAAGTCACAGATGAGGGACCATGAGTGCTAGGGACACAGTGGGGACTGCATAATGGCTTGAACAATGAAAATCAATGCCGTGTCTGGGAACCGTGTGTGTGTGTGTGTGTGTGTGTGTTTGGGGGAAATTTAAAGATTTTAAGAAGCTAAGTGATGAGTGAATTCTGTTAACTGCAGTTCTTTTAAAACCGTCCTCTGAGAGCTGAAGGGGTTTATAGCGTCATGGGAAGAACAAAGATGTCGGCCACCCAGATGCCCCAGGACTCCCAGGAACTAAACCATCAACCAAGGAGTACACAAGGTTCCAGCCAAAAATGTGACAGAGGAATGCCTTGTCGGGCATCAGTGGGAAGAGTGGTCCTTGGTCAGGTGAAGGCTCAATAGATGTCCCAACAAAGGGAAATCAGGGTGGGGGTGGGGGTGGTGGGTCGGGTGGAGGGGCATATACTTGGAGGCAGGGGGTGGAAGGAGGCGTTGGGGGGGTTTTCAGGAGGGGGAAACTGGGAAAGATTTTAGCATTTGAAATGTTAATGAAGATTATATTCAATTAAAAACAAAAACAAAAAACCCTGACCTCTGAAAACTTGACTGAACCTATAGCCCAAAGCTCCCAAAAAGCCTTTGACCAACTCTTTCCAGGGCAGCTGGATAAAGAGGCAGGGGGGCAGGAATGGGGCATGAGCAAGCAAGAAAGCTGGACTGTCCTATATGAAAGTCAAGAGAAAACCAACCAACCAGTGAGGATTTCTCGTCGGGGAATCAGATTGCCCAAATCAGACTCTGTTCTGTGTGCAGCAACTAGGAGTATTGAGTCTACAGAGAAGACAAGATCTCCTTCATGGACCCACATTAGACCAATAACAAAGTGGAAGGCTAAAACTTAGACAAGGCTGTCTAAACATGTCTGTTATTACAAGGGAAGCTTCACAGTCAGTGTCAGCTAGGAAATTAACAAATTTACTGCTGTGAGAAACGCTGCGTGGGTCTAGCAATTCGTGATTATTAAGGAAGAGGAGAGGAAAATAGAATGCATTGACCTTGAATGGGGCAAAAAATCAATTTTCTTTTTGAGTATCTTTCAGCTGTAACTGAATTTTGGCCATGAGAAATAGATTCCTCTTACTTAATTGCTGACTAAAAGATGCATGTTATAGATTAAAGGCTGCAGATTAAAGACTGAAAATATTTGCCTCCTAACAGCGGAAGTCAGTGTTCTGTGGGCTTCTCATCGGTAGGAGAGACTTAAAGGCAGCTAATGATCTATATCTATGTCTATGCCTATGTCTATACCTATCTATATATCCATGCTATAAAAGTAAAAAATTAATATGAAACTCAAGCAAATAATGCTGAGAAGTAAAGATTCTTATATCTGCAATAATTTCAGAACCAGAAATATGGCTTGTTCTGTAGCAAAAACGACCATTTCAAAGGTTTCTGTACCAGAAGCTTATTACCACAGTCAGAGTGGAATGAATGGAAGAACCAGGTCAGCCTCTGCCCTTACAGTTTTGTCTGGGGAAAGTTAACCCAAGAGCTCCAGTTTCCTCTTCTATAAAATAGTGGTGCTTAGTTGTGGATTAGTCTGAAGTTTGACTGTGAAGATTCAGGTGAAATAGAAGACTCTACAATGATACCTGTAACTATGAGGACAGATGTTGCTAGCACAGTGGTTCTCAACTTTTGGGTTGCAATCCCTTTTAGGGCTGAGCGACTTTTTCACAGGGATGGCCTAAGACCATTGGAAAACAGATATTTACACTGCAGTTCAAAAACAGTAGAAAATTACAGTTAAGAAGTAGCAAAAAAAAAAACCAATTTTATGGTTGTGGTCTACATCATGAGGAACTGTATTAAAGCATTAGGAAGACTGAGAACCGCTGATCTAGAGAGTTTAATTTTACAAAGATACCTCCTAACGTTAAAGTTGGAGGGATTTCACGTCTCCTTTAGCTTTATCCTTTAGCTTTATCTGCTGACCCTCAGTCGACTTTATGGTCTCTGCTTACACAGAAGTGGAAACTATGTTACTCGTGAACAGCTTTAATTATCATGAGGTTCCTAAGGTCTAACCTGCTCTACTCTCTCTTCTCAGAGCCATCGTCCCAGGAGCCTGCATTAACCTGAAAGCCATTTCTATAACAGCCGCCAGGGATCCGAGTGTGACTTGATCTTCCCAATAACAAGATTTAGACAGTGCAAGGAGGCAAGGCTTGATTATGCAGCAACCCACCCATGGAAAGACAATTTCCACACAACCTCTAGAAGGACTATACATAGTACTTTAAAAATTCAAGTGAGTCGAGCAATGGTGACACACACCTTTAATTCCAGCACTTGGGAGGCAGAGGCAGGTGGATTTCTGAGTTCGAGGCCAGCCTGGTCTACAGAGTGAGTTCCAGGACAGTCAGGACTACACAGAGAAACCCTGTCTCAAAAAACCAACCAACCAACCAACCAACCAACCAAAAGTTCAAGTGAATATTACAATTGGGTATCTGTATATTTCCTCAAAAGGCACACCTGTCAAGTAGCGTAGGCAGTCTCATCTTATAGAATTTATTTCCTGCCTCCAAATTTTGTCAACATGTTAAGGTAAGAACTTCCTTTGTTCAGGGAGCAGCAGTTGGATGAGGACACGGATCCAATGGAAAAACTCAACAGTGGAGGCAAGGAAGGTTTTTTTTTTTTTTGTAGCCAACATAATTTACTTCTACACAGAATACATCTTTACCATTTTCACTGCTGTTATAAGGAAGGGAGAGTATTCAAATGGTGTGCAAAGCTGCGTAGAGAGGCGAGATAACAGTGATAGGCCAATAAGGGGGAAATGCCACGGCATTGTCTGGGATCCTCTTAGAAATGGAGGTCACCTGAGTGATGACCCACTTACAGATTTGTCTGAGTACCCTGTATCTAAATAAAGCTACTACAAAGGCACACTGGGAAGAAGCACGATGCAGAGTGCTAGCCACTACACGCGTCACCTATGAGTGCTGTCAGCGTCTGCATTCAGCAGAAGGTCCGTCCCTGCTTCTTCGTGTCTTTGTTTCCTTATGTGTTCTCGACGGAGGGCTCATCTTTCTGAATAAGCCACACTTCGTTATCTCTATCAAGTAACTGGAAAGGACTGCTGTAGCCTGCAGTGTAAAAGACCTTTTCGTTGAAAACCTTTCCTTCTTCCCTCAGAATGTTTGCTAACGTCAAAAGTTGTTCTTGATTCTTTTGGCCACTGGAGAATCCGTCAAATGACCTACGGACTAGAAAGCGATTGCACATGAGTGACTTTACTACAGATAGCAACGATGATCTGAAGTGAGCAGCAGGCTCTGGGGCCCTGACAGCTGGATGAAGTGGCTTTCAGGCAGCCACTGACCTTCATACCTAGACTCATGATAGCTCACCTAGGAAGACAATCAAGTCCCATCCTTTGACAGATTTGGAACTTACATCTTCCCGTGTGGACTAATATCTACAAAATTCACCCTAAAACCTTCTGAAAATGTACATTGTGGGTGTCTAGGATACAGCCTGAGTGCCATTCCTGGGAACTTCCCAGAAATATACCAGTGCTGAAATTTAGGGAACCATTCAAAAGCCCCTCACATGCTTGTTCCTTTTCCACAGCCAAGTCCCCTGTCTCTCTCTCTCACCCCTTTCTTTTAACGTCCTTTGTTCTCTCCTATGCAATTCTCTCTGAAAGTCACCATGCAGCAGAGAGTCTTGCTATATAGCCCAGGCAACCTTTAGAAGCGCTGTGTAGCTGGGGCAAGCCTCAAACTCACAATCCTCTTAACTCACCCACTCCGATGCTCGTGTTACGGAAGTGCACCATCAAGCCTCACTTCATTGGGTTGTGTGTCATTTGTTCTGCTATTGTTGCTGCATACTTTTGAGATGGAGTCTTAGTTGCTTAGGTTATGCCTGAACTCTCGGGCTTAAGTTAACGTCTGTCTCAGCTTCCCAAGTGCTTGGTATCATGAGTGTGTCCACACCAAGTCAGACATTCACTAAAATGCTTCCTCCTTCTTCCTCTTCTGGGTCAAAGAGTACACAGTGGGTTACAGATAAACACCATATGGTTTTGGTGTCTATACATTCATAGCCCAGCGGATGAGATCAACATTTTGACAGCATTCTCTAAACACAGAGGACCAAAGGGCCCAGAGACATCCTAAGGATTCAGTCCAGGCTAATGGATGTCTTCTGAGAAGAATGCTTTTCCCAATCAAAGAAAGAAAAAATGGAAATGACAAAATTGTAAAGCACTGTCAGAGGGAGGCAGAAAATCTGGGCTAAAAGCAGATCCAAAGCCGGAAGCAAGAACATTACGTAGCAGCTGATGACTTTCTGGGATCACAAAACAAGATACTGAGCAGAAAGGAACCTGCTGGGATCTGGATATGAACAGAGGCCAAGAGACAGGACAGATTAGAGGGATAGAGCTGCCACAAGGCTGGAATGGGAAAGAGATTAAAAGTTTAATAAAAAACACACATGAAAGTATCCTTGGGAACAGTTGGAGGTTGGGCAGGGAGGGGAATAAAATCTGGAGTGTAAAAAATAAAAAATAAAATAAAAAAAGTATAATTTTTTAAATAAAGTATCCTGGGATAAAATCACACTAGCACACTGACCCGCAGAAGTACAGGACGTGTAAGAACCGTGAATTTTTACTCAGAAGGTTAAGGGAGAGAAGCAAAAGGTATTTTTAATATGCTTCATTGGTATAAGTGTTATTATAAATGTGCCTATGTAAAAAAAAAAAAAAAAAAAAAAAAAACAGTCTGGCTGCCCTTGACGAGAGCCTCCAAAGAAGAGCGAAGACCAGGTCAATTCTATTCAGCAATGTCTCCTGATACCCAGATGCACTTTGGCAGAGGGCAATATCGAGGGCTGGGCCATCCCAGATGCTCCCCACTGCAGCCTTCCCTAATGGAACTGTGGCAGAGGGGACACCAGATTAGAAGTGTGACTGTGTACACTTGTAGTCTGGTAGAATCTACAATGTAATTCTAAACATGACAGCTTTTCTGGGGGTGGAGGTACCCAAAGTCCCGAGATTAGGATATGTTGGGAATCGAGGGCCCAATTCCTGTCCAGGAGAGCTTTGGAAGTCCAATTCCATTCCATTCCAACAGACCCTGGCAGGCTGAGCTTTGAGTCAAGAAAGATATCTAAAGCCTCGATTGAGGCCCATTACCTTTTCTTCTCATATTTTCCATGTGACAGGCAGATGTTCCTCCCTTCCAAGTCACACACTGTTGTACCACTGAAGACCATAGCTTGGTGGACTTTTACAGGCCCACAGCTAAAGAGGATTTGCTTTGAGATAAGTCATGCTTTGAGTCTCAAGCCAGATTTTATTTGGATGTTATTTAAATGAGTCTTTTGAGTTCAGGCCAAAATTCTGTGGCTAGTAAAATGCGACTGGGTGCATTTGTTTGTAAGTAAGAAAGGCACGGAGTTTCTTCAATTAGGGACAGAATGCTGTGGACTGAATGCTTGTCTCTCTCAAAATCATATCAAACTCCTAATCACGAGTGGGATAGTTTTAAGAGCTCTGGGTGGGGCTTAGATCCTGGGGGATTGAGCTCTTAGGAAAAGGATCATCATCCTTAAGAAAGAGGGTCAAAGGTGCCTATATGAATCAGGAAATGGTCCCTAGCCAGTCACTAAAACTGTTAGTGCCTCGAACTTGAACCTAGCTTCTAGAAAGAACTATAAAAAGCAAACTTGTGTTTGTGGTAAGCCACAGAGTCTGTAGTATTTGTTGTGGCATCCCAAATAGACATGGACAGACACCATATGCTGTTTCTTGAAGGCATTATTGTTCAGGTCTATCTATTTTGTAAGAAAGGACAGTCCTGTGCTCTGAGTGATGTCATTTGTGGTGTGTTTTGTATGTGGAAGGTATACAATAGATTTCTCAATAACTGATTCTATCTTGCAATAGACTTCAGTGACATTTTAAAACCAAGGCAGTAGGAAAACATCGTGAAATATAGTAGACTGTCCTTATGGAAGGGTGAAAAGCTTGCGAAATGGTGAATGCACAACGGTAAAACCAACAGCCAGCAGGCCGGCAGTCAGCACGGCTGTGAATTATCTACCGCTTACCGCACGAACACCGTCATTTCAGCTCTGTCTTCAATGAAGACATCGGACTCTGAAGGCCTGGGTGGATCGGGTTGCTGCTCAGAGGGGAGGTACAGGGAAATCGTAATGGTAGACTCGCTGAAAGGACTTGAGCCGGGCTCCACGTAGCTTGTCACCGGAGCTGTCAGCTTAATTTTCATCTCTACGCCATGAGGAAAATGAAAGCAACTTTAGCGTGTTCATGGCTGATACAAAGTTTCTAATCTATCTTATGTGAATTTCTTGATTTCCTTCACAGTACCATTTTATATATATATATATATATATATATATATATATATATGCATGCCCTTGGGATGCCTCATCTTTTTTTTTTTTTTAAATAAAGGGGTAGTGGTGGAATGACACATTACATTAAACATTTTCTGTAGTGTGGTATTCTTGGGTTAATAAATTCTATATTTTTGAATATAAAGAAGAAATCACAGAAAATATGGGCCAATTAATTATTTTTCTCTATATCTCAGAAATTGTGGTCCTAAGGCTGAGAGACTTGCAAAATCACACACACACATACACACAAAATTGTGACTTGAGGCTCATGCCCTTGCACATTTTCCTGTCCCTTGATATCACTACCAGTCACTAATTATTAGAGGCATTTGGCACAGGAAACGACTTCTCCCTCGTTAGAGTCCCATTTCATCTAGCGAAAACTGAGCAAAGTATAGACCTTGACAAGCGGAACCGAGCAACACTCATAGTTACACCAAGGCTCTTGGAGCCAGTCGTGAATAAAAACATTAGTGTTTCAGTCATCCAGTTATTCGTCTATTACAAAACAGATTTCTTCAGTAGGCTAAAACTCAGTAATCTCAGAGGCTACTTTTACCTTTCTCATTTTTGCCTTGAATGTAGCCATTCAATTTTGTGAAACCAGTCTGGATGGCTGAATCCCAGTCCAGAGACTCCACACAAGTGCTGACCCACTTAGCTGGTCCGTAGTGTCGGATCTCATAACTTCCTGGCTAAAATGGTACAGAGAAAACTTTGAGAAGCAACTCGTGAACATCAGCAACTCATGAACATCAGGAGGTGAGAGCAATCCAGGAGACTGCCTGCGAAGGAGCTGCTGCCCCTCCCCCCATAGGTCTAGCCTGAGGTTCCGGTTCTATAGGACAAGCATGGAGTCTCCTGAAGTTTCCATACGGGGATCAGGGAGCAGATACTGCCCTAAGGTCACAAGCATTTCTTAAATCAGAAAGCGCTGGGTCTGTGTAGTAACCAGTTTTTCCCTACCCTGCCCCGCCCGCCCCATGACAGGAAGATGTATAGCTTTCTCCTGGGGTCAGCTAAACAACGCATCTCCTGGTTTGCACAGGACAGAAAATAGTACTTTTTTTTTTTCACTTAACTCTAGGGAACTCTTCATATCACAGTACACAGTAAAGTAGCCCAGATGGATCTTTGCGGGCCCTAGAAGACGCCTACCTGGGGGTCCATGTCCTCCGGAGCCTTCCAGCTCGGCATCTCCATGGCCTGCTCCTCTGAGTCCTCGGCCACCCCAAGGTCTGGCTCCGGCTCTTCTGCCATGGGTAAGGGCAGCTTGCGAGGGGCGCGCCCGGTCGGTGTTCACCGGCCACCTTGTTCTGAGTCCCCTCCCCACTGGCGCACGCACCGCCCTGCAGCCCTCACTGCGGGCTCGTAGGACATTCTCGGTCTGAGCCACAAGGCGGCGTCGCGATCTTAAGGGAGCCGAGTCCCAGCCTGGGGCTCCGGCCAGCCCCGGCCACACCCCTCTGCAGGGACGGTCCTGATCAGATGGCTGGTTAGACTGATCAGGATCCGCCGGCTGGCCCCGGGTCACCCCGGCCCTCTGCAGAGTCCCTGCCGCCTAGCTCGTTGTTTTGCAGAGTTGTTGTGGGCAGTGGTGGGCGGAGGACTGAGCGGCTGCTAGCTCGGTTTCTGTGGAACCAGTCCGGGCACCCATTCAGGGCGCCTCTCCCTAGTCTGCAAACGCTGCCAGCGCCTCTGCGAAATCAGTTTCCTCCCCACCGTCACAACAGAGAATCGCCTGCCCCAAGACTTTCCAGCTTAGCTCCAAGACTACTAGCAGCTAGCACTCTGACTCCTGCTGCAGATCCAAATTGGGATCAGCAAACCGATGTATACAAGAAGGGCCGCCAGGGCCCACAGTTTTCAGGTTTGCTCATTGTGGAAAATCAATGGAGACCCGGCGTCTCTGGGGAGAGTAGTGTGGGGGTGGGGTGGGGTGGGGTTGAGCTGTCTGCTTCCTACCCAACCATTAGCTTCTGGCATCTTTATTTACCAAATCGGAGCCAACTGGGGTCAGTGTCTTTCATGCAGACATCCGTGTGAGCAGGTTTGGGGACCAAAATTAACATTATAACACAAGCAGCATTAAGCCAAACCTATTTTAGGGAAGACGATATTTTATTGTGTGTGTGTGTTTTTTTTTTTTTTTTTTTTTTTTTTTTAGCGAGAAAAAGGAAGTAATGTACAACATGTTTTTTTTTTTTTAATTTTAATCTGTAGAATATCTTTTGTTTGGGAGGCAGACCTTTTGATTTTCAGAAAAGCAAGCCAAATTTGGAGACATTGCTGTTAACACTTGCAGAATATACAATTCATAGAATTGCCAGTAGGTGACTGGGTTGCCTTTCTATCTTTGAAAGTGGTGATCAGTTAGATGCACAAGCAGAAGAAAAGCAAGGCTTTGTTTCAAACTAGTGGGATTATATTTTAGCACAAGTTGAATAAAATCTAGAACATTCAAGTGATTGTTTTTTTTCTTGTTCTTCTTCCTCATCTTCTTCCTCTTCTTCCTCTTCTTCCTCTTCTTCCTCTTCCCTTCCTCTCCCCCTCTTCTCACTCCCCTCCCCTCCTCCTGAGCCCTCCCTTCCTCCTCCTCCTCTGCCTCCTCCTCCTCTTCTTCCTCCTCCTCTTCCTTCTTTTTTCTTCTTTCTTCTTTGAGACAGGGTTTTTCTATATAGCCCTAGCTGTCTGTCCTGGAGCTCACTCTGTTGACAAAGCTGCCCTCAAACTCAAAGAGATCAGCTTGCCTGGGTCTCTTAAGTTCTGATGTTAAAGACATGCACCATCACTACTTGATTAGAACAGTCAAGTTTCATAGCTCTATTACAAAATAATTATGCCTCTTACTGATAAGTTATGGTTAAATTATCCTATTGGCTTTAACGTAACCAAAGTTTTAAGTGACACTATGAAGTATTTCTTTAACTATGAAAAATGAAAGCACAGTGGGCCTCCTTTCTTCCATGGCATCTCCACAGTAAATCCCAGCTCGGGAAGGGAGTGCGAGGCACCTTTCAACAGCAACTATAGCTAGAAGATCTTCCTGTCCATGCTAGTCACACTTTACACAGTCCCCATGAGTACTGAGATCGGTGAATCCCAAGCCTTGTCTATAGGGCAATGCAGAGTAAGTTCCTATGAGCGTTTGGCCACAATACTTTTGTCAACTAATCAGCACCTGACTTGTTTTCATGTATATGAAAACATTCATGTAGAAAGCTTCTCTATTAAATATGAGTATTGTTGATTCATAGCACTGAATTCATGGCCAATACTATTTTACCTTATGCATGATGTATGAACCGAACCATGCATAAATCATGAATCATGGTTTGAGGAATGCTGGTCTAGGTGACTCTCTCATTTGGACATGATATAAAGTCTCACAACATTCGGCTATATATTAACATTAGGGTTGGCTCTCTGGACTCTTAGCTTGTATTTGTCCTCATGAAAGATTTTTCATATAGTACATGTAGTAGATTATACTTTTTAAAATATATTACTTTGTATTCATAATATGATACATACATCAATACAACTATGCAAATCTTATCTTCGTGTGATTATATTATTCATTTATGGTATGTTCAAGATGATGCCCCCATTCCTGGGTTGTAATTTGTTTTACAAATTGTCTGATATTGAATCTAATTAAGATTTTTCTTTAGTTTCTTCAGGCATGAGGATTTAATAGACAAGTGCAGAGAGCTGGAACTCTTTCCTGTGCCTTCGTAGCCTCAGTTCCATAGACCGCTCCTCAGAGTACAATATACTCGAAGCCACGCTTCTGTGTTGCAGTCCATACCTGTTCTACTTACCATACCCATTATTACAAATATCTCCTAATCCTTCTAATCTTTCCAAACAATTCCACGCCCTGGTGACTAAGCAGTCACTATATTAGCCTACGAGGGCCATTCTTATCCAAACTACAACAACAGTCACTCCCCTACCAATTGACAAGAAGTTGCTTCCTTCTTAACTAAAATTCACACTTAAGAATATATGTTTTTATTGAGACTCTGTTACTTCCTGGCTGTGTGGTTTTGGGTACATGATTCAGCCACATTGAATCTCTTTCATTTATACAAGTAGATGCTGTTGTGGATTGGATGTGAAATGTCGAGTCATGCTCCCTAGATGTCTCTTATATATACTTGGTCCCTAGATGGTTGCACTACTTTGTAAGGTTGTAGAACTTTAGGGGGCAGAGTCTGACTAGAGGAATGGCTCTCGTGGTGCATGTCTGGAAGTTTATAGCCCCACCCCTTTCTGTCTGCTTTCTTTCTAATTGTGAAAATAATCTGACCAGCCTCCCGATGCTCCTGTAGCCTATCCTCCCTACCATGATGTATTAGTCGGGGTTTCTATTCCTGCACAAACATCATGACCAAGAAGCAAGTTGGGGAGGAAAGGGTTTATTCAGCTTACACTTCCATGCTGCTGTTCATCACTAAAGGAAGTCAGGACTGGAACTCAAGCAGGTCAAGAATCAGGGACTGATGTAGAGGCCATGGAGGGGTGCTTCTTGATCATGATGTTTGTGTAGGAATAGAAACCCTGGCTAAGACAAATTGGCACCAGCATAGTGGGGTATTCCTGTGACAACCTGACCATGTTTTGGGGAGGACTTTGGAACTTTGGGCTACATGATCCATTTGGTGTAAAGAGCTCTGTGGGATGTTGTGTAGGAGCTTGGAAGATAATGTTGAGAACAGCATAGAAGATGGAGGCCTGACTTGTGAAATTTCAGAGGGAAAATTAAAGACTCTTACAGTGGCCATGTTTTGATTGTGAAAATTCTGTGGTTTTGCTTAGTTGGGGCTGAAGAAATCAGCTGTGATTAACAAAATACCAGAACCACTGAAGCAAACCTTTGTTTCTGGGATTATTGATGCTGGTTATGTGGAGCTAAGAAATTAGCAGTGATTAAGAAGAGACAAGCATCACTGAGGTGAAATCTTCTGGGAAGTGTTTTCTGAGAGCACAGAGGCTGTGTTCCAGAAATAGCCACGGTTGTATTTTGTGCTGTGGCTGGACTTGGTACTGTGTAAGAGTCACCCAGGTGGTACTGGTTTTGAAGGCATGAAGGGGTCATGAAGAGCAGCTGTGGCTCGGCACTGTGAGAGGCCGAAGAAGGCCATTGGTTAAGGGGCAGCCTCAGTTGCAATTGATGGCCCAGGACTTGAAGGGGTCATGCATAGAGCAGAGGCTTGTCACCACGAAGAGAGCCTATGAGAGGCTACTGGTGAAGCCTAGTTACAGTTAAAGACAGCAGTGTTTTGGAGACGCCAGCACCATACGATGACCACCAAGAACAGCAGCAACAGTGGAGTACAGGCAGCTGGAGCCTAGAAGACAAGCTGTGTGCTACAAAGGGCAGAGCTGGAGAAGTAACCCAAGCCCTTGGAGGAACCCGGAAGATCGTGAGTTGGGTCCCAAACATTGAACCATTAGAGTTTGAGTTTAGCTTTTGATTGTGACTGTGCCCTGATATTTTTCCCTCTTGAAGGAAGAAAGTATTTCAGTGGAGCCCACAGTTAAGACTTTGAATTTTAAAAGATATTGGACATTTTAAAGGGATTAAACTTTTAATATGTAAAGACTGTGAGACTTTTAAAGTTATTTAGATTTGGGGGATGAATAAGAAAGTAAGGGTTGAGGCTTAATAGTAATTTGTTTGTCAAGTTGACAAAGGGTCAATTGTACTGGCTGGTTTTGTGTGTCAACTTGACACAGGCTGGAGTTATCACAGAGAAAGGAGCTTCAGTTGGGGAAGTGCCTTCATGAGATCCAGCTATGGGGCATTTTCTCAATTAGTGATCAAGGGGGGAGGGCCCCTTGTGGGTGGTGCCATCCCTGGGCTGGTATTCTTGGGTTCTATAAGAGAGCAGGCTGAGCAAGCCAGGGGAAGCAAGCCAGTAAGAAACATCCCCCCATGGCCTCTGCATCAGCTTCTGCTTCCTGACCTGCTTGAGTTCCAGTCCTGACTTCCTTTTGTGATGAACAGCAATGTGGAAGTATAAGCTGAATAAACCCTTTCCTCTCCAACTTGCTTCTTGGTCAAGATGTTTGTGCAGGAGTAGAAGCCCTGACTAAGACACATGATAAACTGTTTTCTCAAACTGTGAGCTGAGGCACACCTTCTTTTAAGTTGCTTTTTTATCAGCAACAAGAAAAATAGCTTCTACAGATATTCATCTTCTGTGATTATCAAGGATTTTAAGAAGAAATAACAGTTATATCTTAACCTACTACTTTGCATGTTCTGTCCTGATGCATGGTGGTTATATAAGATAGCCTTTTATGAATAAAATCTATGGGTTTTTCCTAAGGTAATGCCTTAAAGATACTTTCTGCTTTGCTGTATCTAAGATGTACACATTCTCTTCAGTGGTTTGATTATATTCCTTTCCATTCTCAGTCTTATTTGTTTAGAATTATTTCTTGATCAATTACTCCTTAGCTGTTAATAATTTAGTGAATGTGAATTTTTTTCAAGTCTTTTTTTTTTTTTTTTTTTTTTTTTTTTTTGGAGTGAGAGCAATTAGTGTTACCAGGATGTCTTTGTTAGGGGTTCACTTCTGTGAAGAGACACCATGACAAGGCAAGTCTTATAAAGGAAAACATTTCATTGGGGCTGGCTTACAGTGTCAGAGGTTCAATCCATTATCATCAGGGCAGGAAACATGGCATCTTTCAGGCAGGCATGGTACAGGAGGAGCTGAGAGTTCTACATCTTGTGCTGAAGGCAAACAGAAGACTGTTTCCCATGTGGCTAGGAGGAGGGTCTCCAAGTTTACCCCCAAAGTGACGCACTTGCTCCAGTAAGGCTACACTTCCTCCAACAAGGTCACACCTCCTAATCGTGCCACTCCCAGGGCTATGCATATTCAAGCCACCACTGAGAGTTTGCCAGTTAAGTCAACATTTAAATAAGAATACAATGTGTGGTGGGCAGTGGTGGTGAACACCTTTAATCCCAGTTCTTGGGAGGCAGAGGCAGATGGATTTCTGAGTTCAAGGCCAGCCTGGTCTACAGAGTGAGTGCCAGGACAGTCAGAGCTACACAGAGGAACCCTGTCGTAACCCCACCCCCTCTCCAAAAAAAAAAAAAAAAAGAATATAATGTGTGTCCTTGCACCTAATACCTGTCTGAGACATTCTGGAAAGACCCTTTCCCATGGGTACTGGGCAGGTATAAAGCATTATTAGAGCATTATCTGCTGTAGTTTTGGGGGGTGGCTTTTAAGCCCTACCTTTAGCTGAGGGTTTTTGGAAGCTGATGGCTGCTGGGGAGGGAGAGCCACTTTTCTTTAGGAGTACGGCTCCTGTTAGGATGCCATGCCCCAATGGATAGCTAGCTCTATGTCTGCATGCACATGGGTAGCATTAATTGGACTCAGTGGGCTTAACTAATTAATTAATTATGAAAGGAAGAGATAAAGTTAAGAGGGGGATGTAATTCTTGGAGGAGCAGGGTAAAGAGTGGTACACTGAATACATGTATTACATTTTCACATAAAAATGGAAAAATGTTGTAATCACTGTCAGTGTTAATGATGAGTTTATAACTTTATATTATAAGCTTATAATAATAAATTTATAACTATATATTATATATCTGATGTTGATTTTCCTCTAAGAAAAGACATTAGCAGTGGGACAATTTGACCTCCCCAGTAGCAGCCATTAAACTTTCTCTTGCTGAGCCAACTGTCTTAAGAAATAGTCATAATCATTTAAAAGTCAGTCAGACTACTCTTGTGCTAGAACCAACTATCCACATCACCACTCTATAGTCCCCTTGAGATAATTATGTGACAGCCTGAAGTTGATTTCTCTGGCTCTTGAAGATGCAGCTCGGAGAGAAGACCGTGTGAAACAGCTGTACCAGACTTTTTGAAGCTACTAGATCAAAGACTCATCCCACCTTGGCCAGAAAGGGGGCCCTTCTACTGGAGACTGTTAGAATTAGTGGTATGGAACTAGCCCAGGATTGCATGAAAATACATTTTTCCGTTAATTAATTAATTCACTTTACATTCCAATATCAGCCCCCCTCACTCCTCCCACTGCCTTTCTCATACAGATCCTGCCCCCTATTCCCCATTCCTTCTCCTCTAAGAAGGGGGGGACCCCACGGGTCTCACCCCACCCTGGCATATCAAGATATTGCAGGATTAGGTGCATCCTCTCCCACTTACGCAAGACAAAGTGACCCAGTCTGAGGAATGGGATCTGTAGGCTGGCAACAGGTTCAGGAACAGCCCCTGCTCCAGTTGTTGGGGGACCAGCATGAAGACCAAGTTGCACATGTGCTATATATCTGCAGGGAGCCTAGGTCCAGCCCATGTGTGATCTTTGGTTGATGGTTCAGTCTCTGCGGACCCCCCCCCCCCCAAGGACCAAATTCGTTTACTTAGTTGGTCTGCCTGTAGAGTCCTATCTTTTTCAGGTACTTCAACCCTTCCCTCAACTCTTGAACAAGACTGAACAAACACTATCTAGTATTTGGGTGTGAGTCTCTGCATCTCTTTCCATTGGCTGCTGGGTAGAGCCTCTCAGAAGATACTTATGCTAGGTTCCTGTCTGCAAGCATAACAGAGTACCATTAATAGTGTCAGGAATTGATTCTGACTCATGGGATGGGTCTCAATCTGGGCCAGTCATTGGTAGGCTATTCCCGCCTTCTCTAATCCATCTTTGTTAGCATACATCTTGTAGGCCAGATGCATTTGGGGTCAAAGATTTTGTGGTTGGGTTCCTGTCCTTATCCCTTCATCAGGAGTCCTACCTGGCTACAGGAGGTGGCCACTTCAGCCTCTCCACTATTATGAGTCTCTACTAGAGTCACCCCCATTGACTCTCTGGAGCCTCCCTGTCCCAGATCTCTGCCACATCCTAGGATGCCCCCACCTGCCCACTGCCAATTTTCCTTTTTTCTCCCCTGTTTTCCCTACACCTGGCATCCCTGTCACATTCTCCTCCCCATCCTATGTCCCATCCAGTTCTCTCCCTCCATCCACCCCCAACACTGATCTTATTTCCCCTTTGGAGAAAGATTCAAGCATCTTCCCTTGGGACATCCTTGTTATTTGGCTTCTTTTGGTAGTGGATTGTAGTGTGGTTATGTTGGACTTTATGGCTAATATCCACTGAAAAGGGAGTACATACTGCACATGTCCTTTTGGATATAGGTTACTACACTCAGGATGATATTTTCTAGTTCCATCCATTTGCCTGCACAATTCATGATGCTCTTGTTTTGAATAGCAGTATCCCATTGTGTAAATGAACCACATTTTCTTTATCTATTCTTCAATTGAGGGACATCAAAGTCATTTCCAGTTTCTGGCTATTACAAATAAAGCTGCTATGAACAGAGTCGAGCATGTGTCTTTGCAGGGTAGCGGCACATCTTTTGGGTATATACCCAGGAGTGGTATAGCTAGATCTTTAGATAGAACTTTTCCCAGTTTTCTAAGAGGCTGCCAAATTGATTTCCAGAGTGGTTGTGTAAGTTTGCACTCCCGTTAGGAATGTTGGAGTGTTCCTGGTTGCTCCACATTCTCACCAGCATGTGCTGTTCCATGAGTTTTTGATCTTAGCCATTCTGACTGGTGTCAGGTAGAATCTCAAAGCCACTTTGATTTACATTTCCCTGATAAGTAAAGAAGGGCTTTGAACATTTCTTTAAGTGTTTCTCAGTCATTAGAGATTCCTCTGTTGAGAATTCTCTGTTTAGCCCTGTATCCCATTCTTTAATTGGGCTATTTGGGTTGTTGGCGTCTGTCTCCATTGAGTTCTTTATCTACTTTGTATATTAGCCCTCTGTCAGATGTAGGGTTGGTGAAAATATTTTCCCAATCTGTAGGCTACTGTTTTGTTTTATTGAAGGTGTCTTTTGTCTTATAGAAGAAGCGTTGGAATTTCATGAGGTCCCATTTATTAAGTGTTGATCTTAGTGACTGGGCTATGGGTGTTCTGTTTAGGAAACTATCTCCTATAGCTGTGTATTCTAGGTTATTCCCTACTTTCTGTTCTGCTAGGTTTAGTGTATCTGGTTTTATGTTGAGGTCTTTGATACACTTGTACTTGACCTTTGTACCCGGTGATAAGTATGGATCTGTTTGCATTCTTCTCCACACAGACATCCAATTAAACCAGCACCATGTGTTGAATATGCTCTCCCTTTTCTAGTGTATAGTTTTCACTTCTTTGTCAAAAATCAAGTGTCCATAGGTGTGTGGGCTCATTTCTGGGTCTTCAGTTTGATTGCATTGATCATTCTGTCTCTTTCTATACCAGTATTATACAGTTTTTATTACTATTGCACTGTAGTAAAGGTTGAGGTCAAGGTTGGTGATACCTCTAGAGTGTCTTTAATTGTACAGATTGTTTAAGCTATCCTGGGTTTTTTGTTTTTCCATATGAAGCTGAAAATTGTTCTTTCAAGGTCTATAAAGAATTTTGTTGGAATTTAATGGGAATTGCACTGAATCTGTAGATTGCTTTTGGTAAGATGAACTGGGTTCATTAGTTGTACCGACCCATGAGTCATAGATCTTTCCATCTTCTGATATCTTCTTCGATTTCTTTCTTCAGAGACTTGAAGTTCGTGTTAGACAGATTTTTCTCTTGCTTAGTTAAAGTTACATGGAGAGATTTTGTATTCTTTGTGGCTATTGTGAAGTGTTTAGCTTCCCTAAGTTCTTTCATAGCCTGTTTATCATTTTTATAAAGGAGGGCGACTGATTTCTTCGAGTTAATTTTGTATCCAGTCACTTTGCTGAAGGTGTTTATCAGCTGTAGGAATTCTCTGGTGGAATTTTTCACTTCTGTATACTATTGTGGTGGTTTGAATATGCTTGGGCCATAGGAAATGGCACTATTAGGAGATATGGTCTTGGAATAGGTGTGACCTTGATGGAGGAAGTGTGTCACTATAGGGGTGGTCTTTAAGAGACACTCCTGGCTGCCTGCAGGAGGGAGTCTACTTCTGGCTGCCTTTGGATCAAGATGTAGGACACTCAGCTTCTTCTCCAGCACCATGTCTGCCTGGACACTGCCATGCTTCCTGCCATGATGATAATGGACTGAACCTCTGAACCTGTAAGCCAGCCCCAATGAAATGTTATCGTGTATAAGAGTTGCTTTGGCTGGGATGGAGAGGTGGCTCAGTGGTTAAGAACACTGGCTGTTGTTCTTCCAGAGGTACTGAGTTCAAATTTCAGCAACCACATGGTGGCTTACAACCATCTGTGATGGAATCGGATGCCCTCTTCTGGTGTGTTTGAACAACAACTACAGTGTACTCAGATAAAGAAAATAAAGCTTTAAAAAAAAAAAAAAGAGGTGCCTTGGCCATCGTGTCCCTTCACAGTAATGGAAACCCTAACTGAGACAGAAGATGAGACAGGGACTGGGTTATTGCTATGGTAGACCTGACCATACGTTTGTTTGGAAAAATGTGAATTTGGTGAATTTGGATTTGGAAAGCTGTGGAAGACTTTAACTGGAATTTAATGGGATATCTTAGTAGGAATATGGAAGATATTAGTGGCTTGAACTCTGTAGGTAATTCTGATGATGTTTTATTGAAGAATGTTGCTGCTTTTGCCCTTGTCTAAAGAGTCTACCTGAGGCTAAGGTAAAGAGATTTATATTAATTGCATTGACAAAGGAAGTCTCAAAAAAGTCCAGTAGAGAGGCTTTGTTCTCTGGTTAAGTATTATGAAGAACATTTTGAGCAAGCTTAGAAAGGAAAAATTTAAAATATATGGTTTGAGTATTAAAGGGGCACCAGGAAGAGAAATGGAGCAGAATCCTCGGTTTTAGGACATAGCAGATTAAGGGAGTGGGACTTTGGAGCAAGATCCCACCCAGCTAAACTTAGATCCAGGCATGGTGGTACACACTTTTAATCCCAGGATTAAATGCAGATTTGAGTTCAAGGTCAATCTATAAAGCAAGATCCAGGACAGTCAAGCTTAGGTAGTGAAGGAGTTGGAAAACAGAAAGCTGGTGATAATGTAATACAACAATTGTGCCATGTTCTGGCTCTGGCAAACAGCAGAATTCAGCAGCTTTGGCCATGTGGCTCTAGCTTTAGAGTGAAAAATAGAAGGGACTACTGGGACAATTGATGCTAGTTAGCTGGAGCTAAGAAATTAGCGGTGATTAAGAAGAGACCAGCATCACTGAGGTGAAATCTGGTGTTTTCTGAGAGCACAAAGTAATGTGTTCCAGAGATAGCCAAGGTTGTACCTCGTGCTGCAGCTGTACTTGGTAATGTGTAAGAGTCACCCAGGTGGTACTGCTTTTGAAGACATAAAGGGGTCATGAAGAGCAGCTAAGGTTTGGCACTATGAGAGGCCAGGGAAGGCCATTGGTGAAGGTTCAGCCCCAGTTGCAGTGGGTGATCCAGGACTGAAGGGATCATGCAAAGGAGCTGAGGCTTGGCACCATGAAGAGAGCCTATGAGAGGCTATTGGTGAAGCCTAGTTGCAGTAGAAGACCCCAGCATATTGGAAATGCCAGAACCATGGGCTAATCACCAAGTACAGCAGCAGCAGTAGAGTGGATCAATCTGAGCCTAGGGTACTACAGAGGGCAGAGCTGGAGAAGTGACACCAGCTCTTTAGAGGAGCCCAAAAGATTATGTGTGGATCCTAGACATTTAAAGGAGAAGCTGTAACATTGAAGTTGCCTTGGAGGTCCCAAGATGTTGAGATTCCAGAGCCGTGGTCTATCTGCTGAGGAAAGCTGCTAACTAACAGGGAGTGGAATCAGCTTAGGGGAAAGTAGTTTGTTGCAGTCAACAAAGATGAAAAAGAAATTGGAGATCTGAAGACTGCTTTGACATCAGACATGGAGATGAGGAGTTTGGAGTTTGCCCAGCTGGTCTTGCTTTGGGGATTAGTTAAGTGATTGGATGCATCTCAGGAAAGACTTTGAACTTTGGACTTTTAACATTGTTGAGACTTCTATAGATATGGGGACTTTTGAAGTTGGACTAAATGTATTTTACTTTACGTTATATAGCTGTCCAGCAGCCATGGATGAACTAGTTACCTGAAAAATAAAAAGGACGGGGGAGGTGGGCAGGGAGCAGTGTGTGTGTGTGTGTGTGTGTGTGTGGCATAAGGATGAAACTAAGACAAAAATTTCTGATCAAGGCTCAAAGTTTTAATAGTCAGCACTGTTCTAAATTCCCAGTCTTTTTCTTTTCTTTTCTTTTAAGGTTTATTTTATATGTGTGAGTACACTGCAGCTGTCTTCAGGCACACCAGAAGAGGGCATCAAGTGGGGGTCCAGAAAAGGGGAAATCATTTGAAATGTAAATAAATAAATCAATAAATTTAAAATAAATAAATAAATAAATAAATAAGTTATCTTAAGTTATGGTTGGTTCTAGTCAGGAAGAGCCTAGCTATGTGGCCAAAGTATTTGCAAATTTATTTTCAGTCTGAGTCTTATTTCTGGGAGCATGGGGCTGGAAGGAAGAACCAGGACTTAACTTCAACAGGATCCAGCAATGTGTGAAAGGAACTGTACAACAAGATCTAGTGCAATTTATTACAGGCATGTAAGGCTGGGTCAGTATGAAAAGCAGCTTAACCCACTAATTAACAGGCTAAAGAAGAGAAACACAGGGATTAAACCTCACATCCGTTATCTTTTATTTGTTAACAATTTTATACATGTAAACAATGTGTTTTATACATGTAAACAATGTGTTTTATACATGTAAAAAAAAATAGTCAGCACTGGGTTTTGTTATATAGGGTGGGCCCACAGACCCATCCTTTGTTTCAGCTGGATTGAGTTGCAAAGCAAGCTCAACAGGCAGTCTACTCCTATAAGCAATTGACCCCACCTGGGTTGTTGAGGTCTAATTGTGGCAAACACTTAAGGTCTATTTAGCCCGCTCAAGGTACAACACTGTGTTTAGGTGTGGCCCCCATAGACCTTTTAGGCTTTACTGAGCCTATGGGGGCCAGGGAGAGGCCTGATCACAAGCAGAGGTCTGGGTTGCATAGGGTCTAAGGGTAATTTCTGATAGAGGCAAGGGTTAAGAACACCCACGAAATGGCTAGGAAGCATGCATTATATGATTGCTCCTTAAGGAAGAAGCCCAGTCTGAAAAGAAAGAGAACATATGGTAGAGAGTTACTTATGTTGCAGATGTAGGAAAGCACATATAATAAATGCCTTCTCCAAGTTAAGCAAGGAATAACGATTGGTCTTTGGAGGAAGCCTCTTATAGACACAACACTCAAAATGAGTTCAAGCTTACCCACGTTATATACCACAGGTATCACAGAGAAGATGTGTTTACTCTTGTCAGGGTATTTGTCTCTTACTGAATGGCAGCCAGTAAGACAATTGTCTGGCAAACATGTGGACAGCAGCTGATTATTTAATTACATAACCAGCTCCCAGGTGAACATGCAAGAGATTGTCAGCAGCAAAGGTGCCCCTGGAGTTTGAATGGTGTAGAGGGAGTATAAATTATCTCAAGCCACAGAGAGTTTGATTCTTTTCTAAAAATGTAATGTTACTAAAATGAGCATATCATCAACAGTGAGGAGTAGGCTCTGCAGGATCTGTCATTAGAGGGGTGGGGAACTCCTTTTAGGATATGAAAATCAATACCCAAGTGAAAAGGGCAATTTCCTGCTTACAAGTATCAGGCGATCCATGCCAACATGGGCATTATTGAGCACCGGTGTCATTTGATAAATTGTGTGTGTGTGTGTGGTTTGAGCATGTGTTTGTGTTGTGTGTTGGTGTATGTGTGTGTTGCTGGGAGAATTATTCATAAATGTACTTCCTCTATTGATATGAGGATTATTCCTACACCTATTTCTTTACTTCATATCCTTCCTATCTGGTCCAGCTCCCTGAAAACACACAGGATGAAGATACCTTTGTTTATTATTATTATTATTATTAATATTTGCTTTTTTGTTTTCATTTTTGTTTATTTTGAGTAAGAAGGGCTTAGTAATGCAGAGGCACCAGAGTGTTGTTGGACTCCTTTCTCTACATATTACTCAGATCACCCATGAGGAGGAGAGGGTCTGAGAAGACACTATGAGAAAAAACATCTGAAGCCAGATCAATGATAATATTCAAGTATCATGGGCTGGGGCTGGGGCTGGGGAGGTACCCAGATTAGCATAGTGGTTATTAAAAATCATTTAACTGCCCACTATTGAGGTGCAGCTTGAAATAAATCCCAATTTCTCTTTGTAGTTATTGGGGACTAGCAAGGGTTAAAAAATACAGCTGTTGGATTAATACACTGTTTACATTTACATTAAAAACCCTTCATATTATATCTCATGATAATTTTAAAATTAGACTGAGAAACTTAAGGCCTCGGAGGTATTCACAGTTAGATGTGTCTTCTAGAGTAAACCTTCCTACCTTTGCAGGTTGTAAGGCATTTTTAATAGGCCATGTATAAAATGGTGGATGATTTTTGTCTACTGAGCGGCTGACCCAAAATGTCCATCTGATGGTCTCTAAAAGCCTGGATTCACAGTGTCAGTACTAGCTGGGAAGTCTCATTTCATTGTGTGTGACCCTTGAATCTAGGGTGACCATAGCAGCGGAGAGGGGCAAGCACCACTGTCCAAGTCAGGTTATTGCTGTTGCATACTGAAAAGAATTGAATTTGGCCTCTGGGCCAATTGTCAAAAGTTTTTTGTTTCTGAGGCTTCGCACTCTTCTTCCAGCAAAGAATGTTGTTTCATTCCTCATTCTAGCTCTGTAGTCTCTGAGCATTCTCAGTAGAGGTGGTTCTCCTTTTGTTGAAAATTAGAACCTTATACATCCTTCAACACCAAAGCCACTCCATTATCTCAAGATGGGAGAACTTTCTGTGGCCAGGATTGCCTAAGACATTAGCATACTTTTGGGGGGTCTTGTCACAGGCAGCAAAGTTGAGGTTTTCTTCAACATAGGACACAGTGAGTGGACCTAGATGAAAAGTTTCTTGGATTCCTAGTTGAAATAATACAAAGAAGCAGAATTATCTTACGAATGCATACAGTACTTTTCTTGTAGTTTTGTTGTAATGAAAGACTCCCAAATCCTGGGAAATCTCCACTCAAAAGTAGCGGAGTCTAACACAGTTTATAGTCCAGCGATCAAGAAGAAAGGTGTCTACTTTTCTCAGGGTTGATACCTATTCTTTTGTCAGAGCAGATAAGGTCATTGGCTGAAAAACATGCGGACAACACCTGATCAATCAACTGAGTCCTGTAGTCAGCACCTGGTAAGAACTCAGAGCAGGCAGACATGCATGGAGATCACATGTCTGCAACAAAGGGGCTCCCTGGATTCAGGGTGGGATCGAAGGAGCATAGAATGTCTCTGTGACACAGAGAGTGCAGTCTATTGCCAGGGATGTCACCAAGAAATCAGGAGTGTGAATACTTCCTCTGCATGCTGATACATTAGAGGGATAGGATCGCTTTGGACATATTGAAAGCATTTCCAAAGTGATATAGGTAATTTACCAAGAACTCAGAGAGCTATCTCCTCTGGTTACCTGTGGCATGGAATCTATGTGAACATAGGTGTCGTTTTTCTGGTATCTGTGTGTCTGTGTGGTGCACTGGTAGAAGTATTCATTCACAGATGTTTCTCAACATTATTTGCACCCTGCCCATGGGGGCCAAGTTTCTCTAAAGAAAACAGAATGAAGGGAACTGGTAATGATCTGACAGAGAGGGGAGTGAGTACGACGGAGACACAGGTTAGTGTATCCATTCGGGACATATGAAAATTGGAGACTATGGAATATGCCTAGGCGCTCAACAATCTACTCCACTGTCAAAGTATTGCCTTCACTTACATGTGTAGTTTATTGAAACCGTAGCAGGGATCTGTGATGTAGAAGACGACGTAAAAACTATTAGAGCTTACAGACAGACTTGTGTCCTTTGGAAAATGTAAATGAGGCTATATTGTGGGAGCATGAGTGGGAGGGTTGGTCTGGTGTGATCAGGTGTATTAGATTGAACATCTGTGGAGGTGGCAGGTGATTCTCCAATTCAAGCAAGGGCCTGCAGGTGGCACTATTTCCCAAGTCAGGATACATGGATGAACAGATTATAGTGTGTGTAAAGATGTTCAAAGAGTTTTGTTGGTAGATATCCTCTTCCCCCAAAAGTAAAACACTGGATCAGGATATTAACAGATACCCATCTATATATGACCTTTCTATTTTTGCCTTCTTTCTGCAAGGTAAAAGGCCATTTTTTAGACTAGGATGAGGTTCTATTGGTAGGTTTTGTTTTGTTTTGTTTTTGTTTTAATCTAACATAGTAGCTGCCCACCTTATTCTTTCTGATGGTCCTGAAAAGTCTGGATCCATTGTGTCAGTACCACCTTTGATTGCACCCTTGAAAATGTGGTCTAGATGATAACTGTCCTACACCATTCTCGATGTACAGATATATCTATTGCAAACTTACACCGCTCTCCTAGCTTTGCTTCTGGGCCCAGTTTCAACAGTTTTCTTTCTGAGAATATATATATATATATATATGTGTGTGTGTGTGTGTGTGTGTGTATGTATATATGTATATATATGTGTGTATGTATATATATATGTATGTGTATGTATATGTATATATATTCTGAGATTGATAGGTGCCATTCATCCTAGAGCTGTTTCTCAGTTAGTTGGAAAGGAGAATTCTGTACATATTTTAACACCAACACCATTTAAATGACTCAGGTTGGGAGAATTATTTATGGCTGTAATTGCCTAAGATACTGTTTTGTGAACCAGGAGTCTTGTGACATATACACACAACACACACACACACACACACACACACACACACACACGACGAGAATCCCTCTGTTTGTTCCACAGAGGACCCAGTGAGTGATCCTACATAAAAACTTTCTAGTTGAAATACTTCTCTAAAGCAGAGTTGTCTGACTAACGTACCCAGTGCTTTTCTTTAGCCTTCTTGTTGGTGTTTGAGTTAGGTGGAGTCTGCACTTTGCTGGAGAAGGTAAAGGTTCTTTCATCTTGGATGTCCAAGGCAATTTACAATTTATGGAGCCCTGCTGTTCATCATACTTTCAAAGGCATACGGGGTTCTAGAATTCTTGAATTAAAAAAAAAAAAGGAAAAGAAAAGTCTTACAGTTTCATTAGTGTCTAAACCACAAATGAAGCAAAACAGTTGCAGCCTGGGCATCTACGTATGGTTCTTAGGCAAAAGTGGAACTTTCCTGGGATCTCTTCCTGTCCTGTATTTTTAGCATAAAAAAGAGGCATCCAAATTCATAGAGCCCCAGTCAGTGCCTCTAGATGTTTATTTGCTCTCCAAATCCAGTCATTACTCGTTTCCTGGAACCACAACATGTGCTGCCTTTCTGGCCTTTCCCCATGTAGTTGAGAATGCAGTGTTTTTTCTCCTGGTGTTTTTTTTGTTTGTTTGTTTGTTTGTTTACTTTTCAAGAGTTTGTTATGATTATATCACTTCTCCCTTGCTTTGTGGTCTCCAAGTCTTCTCATTCATTTCTGATAGCTCTATCCATTCTGATAAAATTTTAACATGTGTGACAGTCTAAACATGAGCTGAAAAATATGCCAATAGATGGGCCAAAGTGTAGGAGGAATCACCAGGATGCTTCAACTTTACACAGAGATCTGTAAGAAACCCAGGAATCCTGAGAGTGGGAGACATAGTCTTTTCAAGGGAAGAGAACAGTTCACAACACAATATTATCCTGTCTTCTGAGTTTAGTTTAAATAATACAAAATCCTACCTTTCGACCATACAAAGCAACCTTTCTTTCTTTCTTTCTTTCTTTCTTTCTTTCTTTCTTTCTTTCTTTCTTTCTTTCTTTCTTTCTTTCTTTCTTTCTTTCTTTTTTTCTTTCTTTCTTTCTTCCTTCCTTTCTTCCTTTCTTCCTTTCTTCCTTCCTTTCTTCCTTCCTTTCTTCCTTCCTTCCTTCCCTCCCTCCCTCCTTCCTTCCTTCCTTCCTTCCTTCCTTCCTTCCCTCCTTCCCTCCCTCCCTCCCTCCCTCCCTCCTTCCTTCCTTCCTTCCTTCCTTCCTTCCTTCCTTCCTTCCCTCCCTCCCTCCCTCCTTCCCTCCTTCCTTCCTTCCTTCCTTCCTTCCTTCCTTCCTTCCTTCCTTCCCTCCCTCCCTCCCTCTTTCCCTCCTTCCCTCCTTCCTTCCTTCCTTCCTTCCCTCCCTCCCTCCCTCTCTCCCTCCTTCCCTCCTTCCTTCCTTCCTTCCTTCCTTCCCTCCCTCCCTCCCTCCCTCCCTCTCTCCCTCCTTCCCTCCTTCCTTCCTTCCTTCCTTCCCTCCCTCCCTCCCTCCCTCCCTCCCTCCCTCCTTCCTTCCTTCCTTCCTTCCTTCCTTCCTTCCTTCCTTCCTTCCTTCTAAACAGATCTTGCTTCAAGTTTATTTGTAAAAATAGCATAAGACACTGGTCATCTGCAAATAGTGTGTAGGTAGGAGCATTACAGCAGTCCATCTGTCTTCACACTGGCAGGAGCCTTTTCTATAGGACCTTCACAGGGGCCTGGGTACCTTAGGGAGCCCAAGCTAGAGCTGTGGCCTTGGTTTGAACTCTGGGCTTTGGTTGGCAGAGTCTACGCCCCTTGGCCATGTAGCTTCGAATCCACTTCCCAAGCTTGGGGTGAGTGATGAAAGCCAGGCGGCTGAGTTTGCGGCTGGGGCCCTTTGTCATCTTGGGCTTGACAGCCTTAGGCTTCACAAGGGCCTTGACGGCCTCTCCGCGCGCACTCACTGCCTTTGCATTGTTGGCCTGCATCTTCTTCAGGTCTTTCCTACTGTGCTTCTTGGAAAAGCGCATGTTCCTCAGGAACTTGGGGTCATCCCCCTTAAGAGATTTGTATCTTTTGGACCAGGGTTTCTTGATGCCATTTCTGTGCCATTTGCAGGAATTGTTAATTGTTGTTGCATACACTAACGTGAATGTATAAGCATATACAACCCGAACTAAATAAATACAACCTTCTGGGTTATCTGCTCTTCCTTCCTGCTGTCCTTGCCCCATTGCATCTTCTTTCCTTCCTCCCTATTCCCTCCTCCCTATTCCCTCCTCCCTATTCCTTTCACTTCCTTTATATTTCATCCTTCCTATGCATTTTCTCTTCTGATACTATTTTCCTTTATTTGATTTCTTTCTTTCTTTCTTCTTTTCTTTCTTTCCACAATCTTTCATTTATAAATATAATCCTTTAAGAGAGCTGAACGTTGAGTCTGCGGATGAGCTACTTGGCAGATTCTGGTTCTGCAAATGAATTACACGCCCATATTAATTCTTGCTTGTGGAACCAGCCCTGTAGCTTGTTATGCAGATTAGGGTTTTGGTTTTGAATGTGGATGGCATGTAGCAGAGAGGAGCAGAAAACAGTGATTACTCTGAGGGTGAGCTTTATCAGAAGCAGAGACTCACATGTGGTGAGAGAATGCTGTATATAACCAGCAAAATAGGACTCCCCCCTCACCCAGGTTTTATAGCCTTTATGGCTTACCTAGCAAACATATAGATATCCTGAAATACATGAGTCATTTTCAGATTGGAGGTATTTCTCTCCAGCTTGGTCAAGAACACCGGGATCAATGTGACAGTCAGTTTTTAGAAAGCCTTTCGCCAACCAACCACTTTCCACTTCAAGTTGGCTTTCCTGTGCTTCCTGCTGCCTGATCAGAGGTAGACGATTGGTTAGCATAGGACCTAATTGTAATTCGTGTTTGGAGATGAAGTTCAGAAAGCCCATAAAATTGGTTTATAAATTCTGTT
Organism: Apodemus sylvaticus; assembly: GCF_947179515.1. Lineage (NCBI taxonomy): Eukaryota > Metazoa > Chordata > Mammalia > Rodentia > Muridae > Apodemus > Apodemus sylvaticus. The sequence continues at coordinate 20,688,904 of NC_067494.1, read as the reverse complement.
GTTTTCCCCTAGAAAGAAAGCAAACCCTTAAAAGAAACAGAAGACATGGCAAAGTGTGTCATATATGTACTAGATATAGTAGAACAAATACACTACTTGCCCCTCCAGTATTTAAAACGAAGAACAAAGATTTGTCTATGGTGTAAGGCACATACAAACATAACCCTAAACAAGAATCCAGTTAGCATAGGTTATATTACAGGAATCACAGATGATACATGTTTATTTCAGTTAGTAAAGTGTTCTAATCTTTTTTTTTTTTAAAGATATGTACACTGTAGCTGTCTTCAGACACACACCAGAAGAGGACATTGGATCCCATTACAGATGGTTGTGAACCACCATGTGGTTGCTGGGAATTGAACTCGGGACTTCTGTAAGAGCAGTCAGTGCTCTTAACCACTGAGCCATCTCTCTCGTTCAAGTGTTCTAATCTTATATGAGTGCAGATAAAGATCATTGGATGGCAACCATGCAGACAGCAACTGATGAGTCAATGGAATTAAATACATTCATTGGTCCTGAAAAGAAGTCACATCTGGTCAACACATAGGAAGATCAGGTGTCTGGGAGGAGCTGAGATGCTGAGTATATTTTCCTATCTCAAGATAAGTATTGTTTTGTTTTTTGACAACCATTCAAATAAAAATATGTTGACTTCGATTCTCCAAATGAAGCCATGTCCCAAGCCTTAGAAGTTGGACTGTAGGTGCTACTAAACCCCAAGAAAATTGTACCTAAGGGTGCTGGCTACAGTCTGTGGGCAAGCTGATCAAAGATTTTTGCCAGCAGATGTGCACTGTCATAAAAATTTCAACTCTAGATTGAAAAAATTAAGGCCTGAGTGGTCTACACCACAGGATGTGTTTTCCCACTGTTACCTGTGTTAAGCAAGATTTTTATGGCATTTTTATATACTAGGACATGGAAAAGGAGGAGGTGGGAGTTTTGTTTGTTTGTTTCTCATTTTTTTCCTGCTGTGGCAGCTTATCTATTATTATGATGGTCTCTAAAAGGCAGAATCCACAGCATCTCTACCACCTGTAAAAAATGAATAATACACATCATGAATCTCACTGTAGTCTGTGGTCCAGATGATATGTGAGGGTCCTGTACCACTGTCTACCTCAAGATAAGGCTGGTGCATACTGAGAGGCCTTGGGCTTTGCTTCCTGACCCAGTTTCAATGGTTTTGTTTCTGAGGCTTCTGGGTCTTCATCTAAAATTAGAGGGCCATTCAACCTTCTGTACCAATGGTCTCTGAGCACTAAGGTGGTGTCATTCCCATTAGATGGTCTGCTGGTTCATTGGTAATGAGAATCATGCAACCTTTAACCCCAAGGCCATTTTACTGACTTGTACTGGAAGACAACTTATGACTATAATTGCCTAAGATAGTGGTCCTTATGACAGGCAGATAAATGAGGCATGACATAGTTTAAAAATAGCTTGGTTTAAGATAAAATATTACCACTATTGAACATTTTCTTACTAATACACACAGTGAATTCTTACCAGGGCCTCAACTGAGGGGGGGGGGTGTCTTGTTTCAACTGGATAGAATAAAAGCTCATTATATCTTGGTAGTCAAGAATTATTTAAAATCAAGTGTCCCTTGTGGCCAATGCAGTTTCCCAAGGCATACAGTGCTCTACAGTTTTTGACTAAGTAGACACAGAAAATAGAGACATTCAGGTCCTGTGTGGCAGTTTTTATCAGGGATAGAAAACAGTGGCCTAGGAGTCTACATATGGGGCTTAGGCAAAGGGAAATATTCCATGGCTCTATTCCATGTCTTCCATGGAAAGACAGAGATCCAAATTTCACACAGGCCCCATCAATGTCCTTAGTTCATTTTACTTTCCAAACCACCCTTGTTGCATTTTTTGAAGATTCAACATGTCCTGAGTTTTTCAGGCCTGTGATTCTGGACCACATAGTCACATGGAGTCACATAGTTTTCCCATTCAATGTTAATGTTTGCCTTTACTTTTTGAGATCAATATATGATTATGTCATTTTCTTCTCTCTTTTATGACATTGCAACACCACCTTTAACCCTCTTTGACTACTAGAATCTGAAAAAAAATTTTTTTGACCAGTATGACAGCTTAAGACGAGCCAAAAAAGCCAACAATACATTTGCCAAAGTGTATGAGTGATACACCAGGGTGCCTCACCCTAAAAGTATTAGAGGAAACTGAGAAATGCTGAGAGTGAGAGAAATCATCTTCCAAGGGAAGAGAACAATCCTTTATCCAGTATTATAGCTTGAGTTTTGTGAGATTATATAATAATTACAGTGAATACCTTCTCTTTTCTGCTGACAAAACTACCTGTGCTTCCTTTCTTACATATGCATGACATATTTTCTTTTTAGTTGATGTTACGTGCATATATATATATATATATATGTATATATATACACATATATATACGTATATACATATACATATATATACATATATATACATATATATATATATGTGTGTGTGTGTATGTATGTGTGTATACACATGCCTCATTAAATAATTACAAGCTTCTGGATATTTGTATATCTATACTTCCCTTTTTACATCCTTTCTCTTTAAGCTTCTTTCCTACTTATCTGCTGCCTTATCTACTTCATAGACTTTATTTTTTATTATTCCTCCCTACTAATTTTCCTATTGGCCTCTCTTGTTTCATTTTTGTTTCTTTTTGTTTCTTTCTTCTTTCTTTTTCTTTTGATCTCCTTCCTTTCTCTCACTTATAGCTTTTTCTTTGTTTCTATAGCTTGTTTTAAAATTACCTCCTTTAAAAACAGCAGAACGTGTAGCTGTATGAACTACATGTCAGACAATGTTTCTGCAAGGATTATTCATGTTACTAACACAATGTGCTATGAGCACTGTAATGTGGTAGGCACCCCCTGAGGCCAGGCGAGGCAGCCCAGCTAGAAAAATATATCCCACACACAGGCATCAGCTTTTGGGATGGCCCCAGCTGCAGTTGATCAGGACCCACATGAAGACCAAGCTGTTTCATATGTGTAGGGAGGCTGAGGTACATCCCATGTATGTTCTTTGGTTGGTGGTCCAGACTCTGAAAGCCTTACATGTCCAGGTTAGTTAACTATGGTGGCTTTCTTGTGGAGTTGCTATCCCCTTCAGGGCCTGCAATCCTTCCTCCTATTCTTCCATAACAGTAATCCCCCAGCTGCATCCACTGTTTGGTTGTAGGTGTCTCTATCTGTCTGAGTCAGCTGCTGTGTGGAGCCTCTCAGAGGACAACATGATCCTGTCTGCAAGCATAATAGTGTTAGGTAATGGTGCTTGCCCATGGGATGGGTCTCAAGTTGGGCCGGTTGGTTTTTGGTTGGTTATTCTCTCAGTTTCTGCTCCCTCCCCTGTGCCTGCATTATTGGAGGCAGGATAAAATTTGGGTTGAAAATGTTGTGGGAGGGTTGGTGTCTTTTTTCCTCAACTGAGGTTCCTGTCTGGATAAAGAATGTAGCCTCTTCAGGTTTCATATCCCCATGTAGTGAGTGACAGCAGAGGCCATTATTGATTCTTGGGTCTCCATTATCCCAGGTTTCTGGCTCATCCTGGAGATGGACCCCACCTTGTCACCCTTGTCAGTAGCAGATTTCTATTAATTTTCATGTCCATCTAGCCATATCTCCCTTCCATCCCCACACCTAATCCTTAATCTCCCATTCCCCTCCCCATCCCCTGCTCCCAAGACCCTCGCCCTACCTGCCTTTTATGACTATTTTATTCAAGATTCCTTGATTGCGCCTTCCTTTTGTTTAGCTTCTTTGTGTATGTGAAGAATGGCATAGTGCCTGTATTCTAAGGCTGATATCCACTTATAAGTGAGAACATACTATGCATGTCCTTTGGGAACTGAGATACCTCACCCAGAATGATATTTTCAAGTTCTATTCATTTGCCAGCTTTACTATGGAATATTTGGGTATTAGCAAGAAATGCTTATTACTTATTCAACACACACACATATGTGAGTGGTGTGAGACTAAATAGTTTGGCAGTTCTACAGAGTAGCTGCAGTGTAGCTATGATTCAAATGGTAATATCTGTTAAGGCATTGTTTCCTTGCCTTCTTAGAGAATGCCTTGCAAACACAAATCAGACACCTGACACTGAGGAACATGGATTTGTGAGAATTTAATAATCATCAATACACTTAAAGAAGTGCTTTTTTTTTTTGTACATTGTTGCTTTTCTTTAAAACTTCCAGGACACATTAACATTTCTTCAGAGGCATATTCATATCAACTTGCACATGAAAATTACCTTCCATGTCTTCTAGAACTTTCACAATGTTCTTCAATATTATGGTCTTCCCAATTGTAGCCTAAAATATAGTACCAGAATGTATATTATTGGAAATTAGGCAAAATTTAAGTTATTATTTTCAGTGAACTTGATTTATTCACCTCATTCTTCCTCATTCTCACTTGAAATTACAGAAAAATATCAGTAACAAAGAAACAATTGTTCTCTTATTTTAAAAAGAGAAAGAAAATTCACCCTCACCTTATAGCAGTGAGGTTCTTGTATGTCTCCAGCATGACATCTTTGTAGAGACTCTTCTGTGAAGGATCCAGCAAAGTCCTTTCTTCTCGAGTGAAGTTCACACACACATCATCATAGGTCACTGCATCCTAAAATATCCCATGCACGTGTATACAGAAACCATCATCATACCAACTTCACAATATATTTGTATAATTCTGGTGCTTTTCCCGCTTATTTCTTGACCCAGAAGTTCTAATGTAATTGCCAAGTCATCTTAGAAGGAAACTGAATAATAAGGTTCACCTCTGTCACTTCTTTGCTCTTTGAATAGGATATAGCCTCGCAAGGGAAATGCTAATTAACACACACACACACACACACACACACACAGAGAGAGAGAGAGAGAGAGAGAGAGAGAGAGAAAGAGAGAGAGAGAGAGAGAGAGAAACAGTACTGAACACACAGAGAAACTGTATAAACAATTACTAACTATAAAAAATGATAAGCAAACTGAGTGAATTGGTTCATGCCTTTAATCCCAGCATTCAGGAGGCAGAGGCAGGTGTTAGATGCTAGCCTGGCCTATCCAGGACAGCCAGAGGTTTATATTAAGACCCTGTCTTCCCTGTAAAAAAAAAAAAATCAATCAAACGAGAAAGATAGAAAGAACTCAGAGGTTTTTACTGAAGTTCCTACAAAGAATTACACATTCACTCCAGTTCTGTATTCATCTTCCAGAATCCTGAAGTGCCCCAGTTTAAACTGTAACCCAGCGAGATTTTACTAAAAGAGGATGCATCTTTAAACAGTTACAAATGGACAGATGAAAATGTTGGCAATATACATGTTGATCCTAAATGAACAAGACAGGACAGGAGAGAGAGCTCGGCAGTGAAGAGCTCTTGCTGGTCTTGCAAATAACTAGGCACAATTGCAAGTACTTACAAGGGGGCTTTACAACTATTCATTACTAGAAGTTCAAGAATTCATTAGCCATCATCTGACTACTATTGGGACCAGGCATATATGTTTCTCTGTGAGCATATTCATGCATACAGGCAAACTACTTATATTCATTTAAAAAATCAAAGCTAACACAACAGGTAGAAAGAATGTTAGGAATCTGCAATTCAATGACTCAGAAAGCTCAGGCAGTATTGATGTCATGAATACATGCCATCCTGAGAAACAGAATATTCTTTCTGCCAAATTCAAAATTTACAATGTGGATGAAGATTAACACAACAGTACATGTTTGACATGTTCCAAAACCTACATTACAGGCCCATTAGCCAATAATATAAACCAAACAAAAAGCCAGGCACGTTGGCCCACATTTAATCCCGGAACTCTGGAGCCAGAGTCAGGTGGACTTAAATTTGAGGCCACATGTTTTACACACCTACTTTCAGGACAGACCCCTAATTGGAATTCAATATTTATTGGCTCAATGCAACCTCCACACACACACACCCCCCAAATTGGACATGCACCAATCTGGTTTGTTTTCATTCATATCCATGAATTAATAGATGCTGCGAAATAACAAAATCACCAACCTGCCTGAATCAGGTCCTTCTTCATAGTGGAGATCCCTGCGGATGACTCCCTTAAAGGACAGTCTCTGAGCTAGCCATTGTCTCCTCTGTTTCACCCTGCAGGGCACACAGCAACCTGTTCCTCCTGTTCTGATCTAAAGGTGGAAGCCATGCTCCACATGCACATCTTTTCCCTGTTGCTGCAATGGACAGTTAATTACATGACTCAAATGAGCCATTTTAAAATGCTGTTATGATATATCCCTTTTTATTTAAGGATTCAGACAGTTTAATCAAGAGGAAAACAAGGTCATTGCCTTGGGGAGCATGGGGATGGAATAAAGCTGACCTGAGTCAACATAGCTTGTCTCAGAGACATTTTTTTCTGAAAGGCTCAAGATGTAGCTGTTCTAGAATCAATATGCCTTCCTAGGGAGAAATCACTCCACATGCAATTAAAAGATTAATTAAAAACATCTCTTTAATAATAGCTTGCATTCAATTCTGGTTTGTAGTGGCATTTTTGAGAATTCCGGACTTTTGTCTTCTTTAAGAAACCCAGAAGTATTGTAAGAATGTGCTTACGTCTTGATCCCAGGTGTAGGGATGTGCGGCTGCTTCTGACTGACTGCAACCGTTGACAGTGATTTGCCTCGTGCTCTAGCAGAAGCATGGTTTTGCCAGCTACAGACTTCTCTGTTGGTGTGACATCAGGAATTCTGGGAACTTTTTGGAGGGCACATAAAGACAAGAACCCCGAGAGGCAGGGTAGAAGGGTCTTCTAGGAAGGTCGGTTGTGGTTTGTTAGTAGCTATAGTCAAAGAGAAAAAAAAAACAAAAGGAAATGTTGGGAGACGTTTGCCTGTTTCTAAAAGCAGAGTAAAAGTTTGCCCCTGTTTTTCTGAAGCACAGAGAGAGAGAGAGAGAGAGAGAGAGAGAGAGAGAGAGAGAGAGAGAGAGAGAAAGGCTCAAGGCAAGGGCTCTATAGACCTTGGTCTTGGAAGGAACAGGGAGGCACCTCTGGATAAGAACAGATTTCCTGTGTATATTTCAGCAAATTGTTTCAGTTAGCTTGTGCCTTTGCTCCCCACAGTGCTGTGGGGTATAAAAAGGCTATGAAAAATATCCTTGAGCCTGATGGTTGCTGCCACAGCAGTATTAACCAGCAGCCTTCCCAAATCTAACTTTTGGCTTTGAATCTTCTTTCTGCCTTTTCTATCTTTAATCCTCGCTTCCTCCACTCAGAGACTGTTCTGTGGATCCAGTACAAGGAAAGAAATTAGATGCAAGGATCTCTTTCTCCTCCATCTTTGTCTGTCTCCTATCTGGTGTTAGGGGAGGGCAGAGAGGGGATTAATGATGGGGAAAAAAGAAGAAATCACAAAGTAGCAAAGACCACCTACAGTGGTTAATGCTAAAAGAGGAGCCACTCAAGGACGGATTTTGCATTCCACATATGCTGTCACCCTGAAGTCTCTTTTAGGTTCAGGCCCCAGGTTATGTTTTGAACATTTGAAATATGGACTGGAGACTGCAAATCTAGCCACTTAGACACATGGGAAATTTACACAGCAAACATATTCTCATGTCATTTCTTTCTTTCTTTCTTTTTTAAGATTTACTTTTGTATTATATCTAAGTACACTGTAGCTGTCTTCAGACACACACTGAAGAGGGCATCACATCTCATTACAGATAGTTGTGAGCCACCATGGGGTTGCTGGGATTTGAACTCAGGACCTTCAAGAAGAGCAGTCAGTGCTCTTAAGTGCTGAGCCATGCCCCCCCAGGCCCGACCCCCCCCCCATGCTTCCCGGTTATTTCTTAAGTACAGCAGTGCCCTAAAATTGCAGGTAGTCACAGTGTCCTAAGTGTGACATGATCATGAAAAGCATGGTTAAAGGAGAAGGTAGAAAGTATAAAAGCTGGTATGGGAAAGTCTTGCACAAGCTATGTCTTATACTACAGTAAGCTTCTTAAGAAGAATCCCATCTTGTATACTACTTACACGGGGGAAATGGAAGGAAACGGGAGACTTGTATGAAGTCAGCAGGAACATATGAAGAAACTATGAAGTTAGCAGAAACATCATACAATGGGACACACTCAGGAGAAGTCTAATCAAACAGTGCTGCATGAGGGGAACTCAGTGTATCTCCAAATCATTACTGACCAAGCCCATAGTGGCCTTGGGACTGCTAAGCACAGCCCCATATGGTGGGAAGAGTTGTGTTCTTAGAATCTGAAGCAAGCCTTCCCAAAGGGCCTGGTCCCAAACCATTATTACAAGCTCTCCCAAGCTCTCCCTGATTTTAGAGAAGGAACTCTGTTTTATCTCTATACCTCAGGGCCTTAGGGAAAGCTCCCAGACCCCAGACTCTTACTGGTTCTGCCAAGCATGTTCTGCGTTTCAGAAGGAGCTATGTCATTCTCCATATATGGGACCTCAGGGAAAGACTTGCTCAGTCAATACTCTTCGGTGTTCTTACCCACAGAGCCATCTCTCCAGCCCGAAAACTGAGTCTTTATGGTACACTACACCTTAATGTTGATTGTGATCCTGTAACATCCTATACTGAGCAGTTTGTTAGACAAACTGCTCTTTGACATGGGCATGGGCTCAAGTGGCTAGTTATAAATCAGGGTTGTTTCCTTTGTTATGGTTTCTAGCCATATTTCTGGACAAACCTGGTGAACAAACACGCATATCCTAGCCATCTAATCTCTAACAGGCCTGGTTAGCATTTTTATCTTTGGGTTGTTTTACCGGCAGTCCTCTCTCAGATAAATTCTACTTGGTCTCACCATCTCCTAAGCACTAGTAAATCCTTTGCATCTAGTCTTTTACATCAGAGCTTGATATTGGATTGCTACCCAACACATGAGATGCCTTTTACAATCTCCACAAAATTAACTCCAAATGGATGTTAAAGCAACAATTTTCTTCAACAAATGAAACACTGAGATTTTACCTATGGAGTCTGGATACATTCACACACAGATTTGCTTACTCCTAAGCATACTAAGTTAAATCTTCTTCTGAACATGGTCACAATGTAAAAGCAGAGATATTTAAGGGTATTCTTAACCCAGAATCATGCAGAAATACATGTAAATTATAAAAATTTATGGACAGAAATGCCTCTGGAAAGTTCACCTTATGCTACAAGGTCTTAGCCAGCCTTGGGGGGTAGTGGTGGGGTGATGCCCAGAGAGGGGCTCCCCCTTCTCAAAGGAGAGGGGAGGAATGGGAGAGGGTCTTTGTGTATGTGTGTATGTGTGTTTGAGTATGTGTGTGTGTGAGTGTGTGTATGAGTGTGTGTATGTGTGTGTGTATGTGTGTGTGTTTGAGTACATGTGTGTGTGAGTGTGTGTGTGTTTGAGTACGTGTGTGTGTGTGAGTGTGTGTGTGTTTGAGTATGTGTGTGTGTGTGTGTTTGTGTGTGTGTGTATGTGAGTGTGTGTGTGTGTGTGTGTGTGTACTGGAAGGAGAGGGCAGGCTGGTATTGGGATGTAAAGTGAATAAATAAATACATTTTAAAAATAAAATAAAAGCAGGAAAGCCTTTTTATATTCAAGCTCAAAGCTGAGGTTCATAGCAAATGATTACAAAGTGGAATATTTCTCAGTAATTTAGTTAACTACCAGCCAGTTCTCAGAACATACCGTGAACGATGGAAAGAATATACTGTGTCCATCTTAAGATTATAGAGGAAGAACTAAACGACAAGTTGACCTTTAACTTGGGACATGATTAAAGAAAATACCATAGGGAACAATATAGAAATTAATAAAATTTTAACATTAGGTTTAATTAAGAAAAGGATCCAGGTAGTGGTGGCACACCCCTTTAATTCCAGCACTTGGGAGGCAAAGGCAGGCAGATTTCTGAGTTCAAGCCTGCCTCTACAGAGTAAGGGATACACAGAGAAAACCTGTCTCAAAAAAGCAAAAAATGGAGTCAGCTGGCTCTTAACAAATATAATTTTGATTTGTTTTTTTGTTTGAGACAGGGCCTCATTTAGAACCCTTGCTGACCTTGATTCACTAACCATACTATAATGAATAATACACATTGAATCTGTAATAAATAATAGTATTTATTTAATCCTGTGCCTTTGGACCATCATTCTTAACATGACAGTCTTCTCTTCTATAGAAGAAGGATCTGGGAACTTATTTGATATTGGTTTGATTGGAAGTAAAGGAGAATGTTCTCAACAGGGTTGCTTCTTCATGGAAGTTTAGACTTGTTAATCTTGAAATCACTTCTAGCCTCAAAGACATGGGACTGATGTTAACTGCTCTAGAGCTAAAGTTAGAGAAACTCCCCTACAGTTGTAAGGGGAGATTTTCTGTGTTCTGATCTTCAACAGAACATTTCTATTGCTGTCATAAAACACACCATGGGGCAGACAAATTATAATTGAAAGTGTCAAATTGAGCTTACAGTTTCAACGGGTTAGAGTCAGTGGTGGCAGCATGAATGCATGGCGGCAGGAAGAGCTGGAGCTCACATTTGAACCTCACACAAGAGGTAGCAAGAACAATGGGGCTGGTCAGAAACTTTTAAAGCCTCAAAGTGCACCCATGTAACACACTTCTTTCAAAATGGCCATATGCATGCTCTTTCACAAACAGTTCCACCAACTGAAAATAAGTATTCAAACATACGACTCTACGGGAGCCTTTCTCATTTAACCATCACATCTTTCTTCCATTCTTAGTTAAAAATACTTTTGATCCTACTACACTACCATATCCTTAAGTGATACTGTTATGTTTGCAACATTCAATGCCACAGAATAAACAATATCTATTCCATAAAGAATCATAGCATAGCAAAGAATGGACAGACCGAAGCAAGACCAAAATCCAACAGGGAAATCAGCAACTCTTGTAGCTTCTTGTTCAGCTACTTGAGATTATGATGGAATTGTCTCAACTCCAAAGGACTTCGGTGTGCCTACTCTTCCAGCTGGGTCAGCTGCAGCACCACACATAGCTTCTTTTAGGTCAATCCCACTACCTGCCTGCAGCTTTCTTCAGAGCTGGTCCCAGAATCCCAGACTTCTTGTGTATGATATTCTATTTTATTTTGTTGAAAGTGGGTTGGCAGGGCCAGAGATCATTCACTTGTTACAAGCTCTGTTTGAACCAGTTTCATTCCTAGCATTTACATGATAGCTCACAACAGTCTGTAACTATACTTCCATAGAAACCACATACCTAAATAGTTGGGTATAAGTCAGTACTTGGCATTGACTTGGGTGATTACATAAATGATATAAAAAATACACTTCTGTTCTACAAAAGAACAGGAGAATGTTGGTTGAGTTGCAGTCCTCTGACAGCAACTGATTGTGGCCTCCCCAGCCTTGAGCACTTGCCACAGTGAACCTTATTGACATTGGTGGCGTCACCTGCCTTGGTTGCACGTGCAACTTCCTGCAGGAACTTAGAATAGATTGCCCGCTGACCTTGCTTTGCAACATAATCCAGTTGAAACAATGGGTGGTGTTTGTGGGCTTGCCCTATATAAACTCAGTGCTAAATATTAAACTTGGAACCTTGATTAGAACCTTGTCTTGGTTTCATTCATCTCTCTCACTCCCTGCCCCTGCACCCCCTTTTTCATTTCCAGCCCCCCTTTAAGGTTAGCTCAGTTTGTCCTTGGCTGCTGGACAGCTACAACTGATAACATGTGAAATAAGGAATGAAAGTTATAATCTAGCTGATAGTTCCAGGGAAATACTCCATTATGGTAGGAGATATTTGGGAACAGTGATGGGATTCTCACTTGAAGATTGGTTTGAGGTCAGGAATCAGAGATCAAATAGAAACTTACAACAGATTTAAACCTTGAGTACTTGACAGCAATCCATTCCTCAGAGGATGCTCCATTTCCTAAAAGCTGCTCAACTCCATGATAACATTGCCAGCTTGGGATCCAGTGTTCAAGCACATGAACGCTGGAGGATATTTCACATTTAAACCATAAAAGTTAATTCTGGCACTAAATATCAGGGACCATGACCTAGTAAAACAGATTAGATTAATACAAAGTTTACTTTCTTATATAATAACAGGATCATAATTGGTTTTTTTTTTTTACCTACAAAGAAACTTAAGAATAAAAGCATTTAAGATATATTAGTGGAAGTATGACGTAGGTATGTTCCATCGAAGTGGGACAATCTCTTATAGACTTCAGATTGGACTTCATGAAAATGTTAGTCAGTCCATGGGTGAACACTAAGGTAGAATAGAAATGGGGATTATGAGCCTCCTACAAGTTATATGGACCTCAGGAAAAGATTACATACACTGTCACCATGAAGTTCAATGTTTCATTTCTTTTTGGTGTGCTTGGCTCACCTGAAAATGGAACCTAACATGATCTCCAACCCTAACACTAACCTTGAGTTACCCTAACCCTAAATCTGAGTTACCCTAACCTTAATCCATAGCCCCTTAGCCCCTATCCCCTAACCCTAACCATTCTGCATACGAGGAAACATCATAACCCTAACGTTAACCCTAACCCTAACCCTAATCCTAGTCTATATCCTAATCCTGTAATCCTTCCCCTGTCCCTAGCTCCAAGCCTAACCCTAACCAATAAAAGATTCAGCTGTGTTTCAGTGCATGAGGAGACATCATAGAAAAATTTTAAAATACAAATTATTAAAGCATAAAGACAAAATTTTGTAATTTTGTTGTTAAATATTAAAATTCTATTACAGTACCAATTTTTATCACTTCTATCTTCTTTATTCACCCAACCCATATTTGCTTGTGATTCACCATTTAAGGAACTGTGGTTTTCTTTGTTAGGGTTTCTGTTGCTTTGATAAAACACTAACCAAAAGCAACTGTGGGAGGAAAGGTTTTCTTCACTTAAATTTTCACATCACAGTCCATCATTGAAAGAAGTTAGGGCAGGAACCTGGAGTCAGGACCTGATGCAGAGGCCATGGACACGTGCTGCTCACCTGCTTCTTCCCTTTGCTTGCTCAGCCTGCTTTCCTGTACCACCCAAGACCAGCATCCTACCATGAACTGGGCGGGCCCTCTCATATTAATCACCTGCTGCATCCTGTAGCTGCCTGCAGCTACTGCGAACTGGGTTCCTGAAACAGAAACTGAGGGATGGATTGGGGAAATGGCGAAAAGAAGGAGGCGAGGACGATAGTTTACTGATCAAGGCCACAACTTTAATCGAGGTCAGACCATTTAACAGTCTGGGCAAGACTCTCCCTCCAGGCTCCGGGCTGAGTGCCAGGGAAGTCATCTGGCAGTTCTTGGCTCCACTGCTCAGGCAGCTGGGTGGGTCACCTGCTTAATTCAGGAATTCATAGACCTGGAGGAACAATGAACTTCACCTTCACTCTGAGCGCTCCACCCTAGGTAGAGCAGGTTCCTGAATAGCACAGGAATCCCTGCTCAACAAAGTCTAGGAGAGGAAGTTCACCTTGATCAAAGTGGAGTTCCTACCAAGTGGCATGACTCCCCAATATGGCTCTGTACTGTAAGACCCCCCCAAAACTGAGGGTGCCCCAGCACCCCATGCCCCGGAAGGCGACACCCAAATCACTCGCGAGAAACAGTCTCGATGCAATAGCATGAGGATTTCTTTATTCCAGAATTCTGGGTTCCACAGCCATACACTACGCAGGGGTAGAGGACTGAGGACCCTGTGCAACTGAAATCAGGGATATTTAAAGGGAAAAAATCACTAGACAAGGGTTGGAGGACACAATTCACAAGGCGGGGTGGAGGACAAAACATGCATGGAATGGGGGAGTACAGAATGAGGAAGTAAGGAAGGTTAGAGATTATCTAGAGCAAACGTCCTTGGGGAATTGTAAAGTTAAACATTGGAACAGGGTGGGCTATCTTTCTCAAGCTGAAAGCAGAAAAACAAGTTACTCTATGATGGCCTAGTTGCTTAGAGGTCTAAAAACATTGAGTTGGGGGGGTGTCTCTCAGTACAATCACCAACCATAAAAATGACCTACAGTATTAGCAAAAAATAAAACACAGATGGCACGTGGGTATAGTTGCTAAATAAGCATAATTTTTAAAAGTTGTTTTATACTGAGGCTCACAGAGAGGACTGTAAGTTGAGTTAGGGCTAGAGCCAGATGGTTGGGTTTGAGTTCTGCTTATGGGTTTCCCACTCTTGTGCTGGTTAGTTTTTGTGTCACAAACTAGAATTATCTGGGAAGAGAGAACCTCAATGGAGGAATTATCTCCTTTACTTTGGTCTGTGGGTATATTCACGGGGTATTTTCCTAATTGCTGATTGGTGGAGCTGCCAGGCCCATCCCACTGTGGGTGTTGCTATCCCTGGTCAGTTGAGTGTGGGCTGTATAAGAAAGGGGATGAACAAGGCAGGGGAAACAAAAAGATTTCCTTCAGTTTCTATGATCAGGATGTGTAACCTGTAAGTTTAACTATGCCCTTTCCTTCTCAAGTCAGATTTTATCACAGCAACAGAAAACAAAATAGAACCTTCTATTACAGAGTCATAGTGCTTATCTCAGAACTGTTTTCAGGATTATACAAAATAATTCATGCGAAAGGCTTTGTACTCACCAAGTGGTTATGGTTAGCTGCTGTATGGAACCTCTTAAAGGGAATTGGCATACTAAAGAGAGAACTCACAACTATTGCCTGCTGTCTTCCTTCCTTCCTTCCTTCCTTCCTTCCTTCCTTCCTTCCTTCCTTCCTTCCTTATTTTTTATTTTATTTCATTTCATTTCATTTCATTTCATTTCATTTCATTTCATTTCATTTTATTTTTGTTCAGTTTTTTTTGAGACAGGGTTTCTCTGTATAGCCCTGGCAGTCCTGGTACTCACTCTGTAGACCAGTCCGTCTTTCTTTCTTTCTTATTATTGGTCCTAACTCTGGACAAGGATTTTTTTTGTCTAAAGAGACTGAAAAGCCAGCCATGTTTTCCCCATGGCTGCCAAAGGACCCATGTGGCTCAGATTCTCTGAATTACAGTATGGATTCTTACTACTGAACATTAGCTAGTATGGGTCTGAGGATGAGTCTCTGTTGAGGCTTGGGTATTAAGAATGTTTGTATGAACACATTCTAGTTAGACCATAGAGTTTGCTGGGTCGCCTTCTTCTTTGGGGGAATTGCTTTAACTACATATGATTTTTATGTTACCCACAAAGGTGGTTATTCATTAGTACAAAACCAAGGAGCTGAAGGCATGGGTGTGCCCAGGGAAATAGGATGAAAGTACCTTATGAGTAGATTTGGTAAATTGTATTCTAAATTGAATTCTACTGTTTCCTGCTACGTATTCCTTAAGAAAAATGGTCTTACCCAGGGAAGAGCACACCAACTAGTTGTGCCCTGTCAAACTGTCAGTCCTGAAAACATACGTATAAGTAACATTGTATGAATTGAACAGGTTACATTTAGGAATATATATGCGTATAAAATACATCTGATAATAATCAGTGAAAAAAGAGAACCATGAATTTGAAGTAGAGCGGGGAAAGCTACATGGGACAGCCTGGAAGGAGGGAAGGCAATGAAGAAATGCAATTAAATTATAATCTCAAAGGTTAAAAAATACATTCAGAAAATAGAATAAAATTAAAAAAAATTAAAGAAAGAAAAAGAAAGCTTTGTAGGCATGCTTTCTTTGCCATGTGAATTGACTTGAAACACCCTGCTGAACTGTTATGAAGAGTCAAGAGAGTAAGGTAAGAAATCTATAGTCTGGTATCTGTTCTTAATATTTGCTTGCTCCTAAACTTTCTGCTTTGTTTGATCATGAATTTAATTCATTTCCCCTGATTGGTGAAATACATACGCAAAACCAAAAAAACAAAGTTTCCCTTAAAAAAGAAAAAAAGAAAAAAAGAAAGAAAGAAAGAAAAAGAAAGAAAGAAAGAAAAAGAAAGAAAGAAAAAAACCCATATAATAGAAGGTAAAACAATTCCTTAAAAAATCTTTGGCATTAAACTAGTAGGAAGTGCTTCCTTCTATAAGAAATGTAATGTAATGGATACCTATGATTAATAGGGATTTATGCAACACATTGGATGGCTTTTCATATAAGCCTTTTTAAAAGCTGAAGTATATTAAATCTTAATTTAGTGAATTTTGCTAAAAGCCAAGATAACTTGGTCTGAAAACATTATCTCTCTATAATACAGTCTAATGCAAAAACAGAATTTGAAATGTTAAGATTTGTGTATAGTTGACTTGATCTTGAATTTTCTCTTGAATATTATATCACCCAGGTTATTTTTTTGCCAAACACTAGGTTGCCAGATGGCTTACATAAATCAGTGGCATCATAGACTGCTTGTTTCTGAAGCAAATGCATTTATTTTGTTCTGCTGTGGCTGAGCCCAAACTCAGCTCCTGACTGTGAATTTCTAGTACAGTGTGACAGTTTTGAGAGTATAGATTTAGAAGGTTTGAATATGAATTTGTGGGTGATTTTCAATTGAGAGGTTGAAGATGCTGTGATGCGAAGGGCTTTAGACTGGCTATAGTTTTATTTTCTATATTTACAGGAAGGCTTCATGTCACGGGGAGAGAGCATGAGTTAGTAGACAGCCTCTGCCAATTACTAGGCATGTGACCTTCAGCAACTTAATTCTTTGATATCTCTGAGCCTGTTGTATAGAACTACCTCCCAGCCACACTGCCCCAGAACTTTTTTGGGGTGCCACTTGGCAGGAGTCTGACATTGTCCAAGGACAAGGAAAAGGGCTCCAGGCAGGAATCTGACTTTAGGTCCGAACAGGCAAGTTAAGTTCAGGTAAGAATCTAACTTTAGGCTGTAATAGGGAAGTAGGTTAAGGCAGGAATTTTAATCTTAGGGTAAAACAAAGGTAGTAGGCTTCTGGAAAGATTTTGGGCTTGGTCAATTAAGTGGGCTCAGGTATTTTGGCCATTTTGACACACCTTTGGAAACAACTGTAATTTCAGGACTTTGCTTATTGCCTTGAATATTTGTGTTTATTGTCTTGCTTGTTTCTCTTTGTACTACTATTGCCCTTATTCCTTGCATGTAATTAAAATGGTATAAAAGCGGATTGAAAAAAATTAAACCTGCCTTCAGTCTCAGAATTGACTGGGGTCATGCTGCAGCATTGTCTAATTATCTTTTTCTTTTTTTTCTTTTCTTTTTTTTCCTGTGGTTTTACCAGACAGAGTTTCTCTGTGTAGCTCTGGCTGACCTGGAATTCACTTTGTAGGCCAGGCTGGCCTTGAACTCAGATATCCGCCTGCCTCTGCCTCCCAAGTGCTGGGATTGCAGTTGTGTGCCACAACCGCCCGGCTTATTTTTTTCTTTTCAATCCTTGCTCCAGCGCTGGAGAACCTGCTGACTGACTGAGCTGGCTTGGTCATTTCCACCATCCTCATGAGTTGAGCTGTGCATGTTTACAAAAGATCACCACAGCTGGATTTATTGACTGCTAACTCTTCCTCATAGATGGAAGGGTGGTGAGGGCCTATCACCTGAGTATCTAGCTGCTCTTCCCAACCACGTGTATGCAGTATTGCCCTAATTATATGAAACTTCAGGAAAGGGCTAGAGTACATAGTCTGGAAAGTCTTAAAGGAGGTGAGGTGTTTCATTAGTTCATCATGGCCATTTATGCTGGTGCAGACTTTCTGTCCATCTACACTGCTGCTCATATCGTCTCACCCACTGCTTTATGGGTAAGCCCAATAAACTTACCAGTTTTTCAGTGTGGGCTTTGATAGACTTGTCCCTCTTAGGGGAGAGGTAGACACTGTTTACATATACCGCCATGGAACAAATATTAACAACAGAGCCTTTACTTTCTCTACCCATCAAAGGTGAGCTGGAAAACTTACCTTGAAGACTGTTGATGAGAATGTAAGGGTATAATAAAAATAAGTTGGTCTGAGTATTGAGATAGGTAGAATATAGACTTAGGGGTTCCTTTCAGTCCAAGGCTCTGTTTATGGCTGGTTAAACTTGAAATAGCAGAGACTCTTATACCTTCTGAAAGAGCTGACTTCTCAGTTTCACTTAAAAAAAAAAACAATCACAGGGCTGGCAAGACAGCTCAGCAGTTAAGAGCTGTTCTAGAGGACCTCAGTTCAATTCTCAGCAAACACATTGTGGCTCAAAAACATCTATAAAGGGATCTAATGCACTCTCGTGACGTGCATGTGTGCATGCACACAGAGCATGTGTACCTTAAAGCAATCAATCAATCAATCAATCAATCAATAAAAAGAATACAGTCACTTCAGTAGCTTGAACATTCTTTTTTTAAAAAAATTATCCTTGAATCTTGTCATGTAACTCAGGCTGGCTTTGAACCTGTGATCTTCATGCTACAATGGATTATCTATTACTAATATGTAAATACAATTTACTCAGATTTATTTCATAACCCCATGGTTAATGTACTAAATCAGCTTGACTATTTACACATCAGTTTTTGGTAAAATCATTGTCAATATTGCTAAACATTTTAGAGTAGACATTAACATAAATGTGATTGATCCCAGATATCCAAGGTGCTGATTTATATTCACTATGAGGACCTGACCTGGGTAGAAAACTAATCTATTTATAATTTATTTCTTCTCTAAATATTGGTTGCTTTATTTTTTTTAAGATTGATTTATTATATGTAAGCATACTGTAGCTGTCTTCAGACACCCCAGAAAAGGATATCAGATCTCATTACAGATGGTTGTGAGCCACCATGTGGCTGCTGGGATTTGAACTCAGAACCTTCAGAAGATAGTCAGGTCTCTTAACCACTGAGTTATCTCTCCAGCCTGTGTTAGATTAATTTTTAAGTTTTGAATTTTTTTCTAATTTGAAGCCAATAATTTAAACTTGGATGAGTTTTAGATTTTTATTTAAGGTGTATATCCAGATATGGAACAAATAAGATTTTCTTTTAAAACAATGGGGACAAGGATCTGGACACCAACAAGTTTAATGATCAATAACTGCTGATTTTATGAATGTTAACATTTGAGATTGTATGGGTAGTTGAGCCGGGGTGGGATAAGGTTACAAGTATGTTGAACGCCGGCTTTGACATCACAGGGTAAACTGAGGTGAGGAATAGAGCCAATGAGTTTTCTCTGAAGAAAATAAAGCTTGATTCACTGGGGTTGGCACTCCCTGTGAACAGCAAGGAACTGTTTGAACTCTTAGGGAGCCAGTAAAAAGGGAAAAAGAAGAAGGGGGAGAGAATTGCTTGCACACACACACACACACACACACACAGAGTGGATAAAGCAAGACAAGCCCCAATAATATCACACATTATATACATAGATACATGCATAGATACATACACATTTGGTGAATGGAGCAAACTCCCAACAAGCGCGCTCCAACCTTTTTACTATTTACAATGTGATGGTTTGAATATGCTTGGCACAGAGGGAGCCACTATCAGGAAGTGCGGCCTTGTTGGAGGAAGTGTGTTACTGTGGTGTGGGCTTTAAGACCCTCATCCTAGCTCCTTGGAAGCCAGTCTTCTCCTAGTGGCCTTCAGATGAAGATGTACAGCTCTCAGTTCCTCCTGTACCGTGGCTGTCTGGATGATGCTGTGGTAGTGCCTTGATAATAGACTGAACCTCTGGACTTGTAAGACAGTCTCAATGTTGTCCTTATAAGAGTTGCCTTGGTCACGGTGCCTTTTCACAGCAGTAAAACTCTAACACACACACACACACATTATATGTCTTATATGTGTATACACACACACACACACACACACACACATTTTTATGGATGGAGCAAAACTCAAATGAGCAAGCTCCGACAACTTTATTTTTTTCTTTTAGCTTTTTTATACCGCCTAAGGCAAAGTTCTCTATGTGAGAAAAAAATTATCTTATAGTCACAGACTTTTTTTTTTTTTAAATAACCACTACCAAAATGTTCTTCAAAAACTGATTAAAAAGGTTACACAAAAGGAAATTACAACATAATTATTGATTATATAATCTTCTTTTGAAACTCACACCTAACTAAACATTTTCCATCTATTTTCTCTCCACAAGTTCATTATAACCCCAAAGCAATAATTCTTTTGCCATTGATTTAACAAAGTTAAAGCATGCCAAATCCATACTAATGGGTTTTTCCCTATACTTAGCTTACAAAATGTTGTATTTGCCAAGAAACAGATCATTTATCTTACACCTCATTTTTGAAGTCCTGTTCAGCTAAACTGGCTAATCATCTTCTATATTCCTATATTTACAATAAAATTATTTACTCTTTGTTAATAACCCTGTCTTTTCATGGGGCACACCATAACCTGTGACCACATCCCTAGATTACAAGATCTAAGAATTCAGACCCAACCTAGTATAAGATTCTTGATCATTAACTTGTTCCAAGCCTTTTTTTTTTTAACCTAGTATGATTATGCACTTACATGAAATCTCACTGTGCTCCTTTCCTATTAAGGCCTCCCTATTCTCCAAGGAAGGGGGCACATTCTACTCTTGATTCTAACTTTATTATATCTTTTGGCAAAACAGCTTGAACCATTTCCTTGAACATTTTATCAACTACCCTAACTTCCTAAAACTACTTGAATCAAATCAGGAATTCTGTAAAAACATTAATTCCTCCAAATAATATTGTTTTTTGAAAGTTCATCTTCATACTGATCTGCAGGAGAATTACCCAATAGAGTGGGCTGTCTCCCAGGAAGCAATCACACCAGACTACAGGCAGAGAGAGTCTCTCCAGGCCCAGTCACGCCATGCTAATTATATGAAGAATGTTGCAATGACTAACAGACAAGGCACAGCAGCAGCAGGAAGCAATCTTGAGACAAAGCCCCTGGGACTGTGCGTTTCTGAGGTACGCCCATCATTGTCAGAAGCCATCTAGGAGAGGCTAAGGCTAGTGGATGACCTTCCTGAGATGGTTTATCTTTTATGCATGATCTGCAATGAATCAGCTATGGAAGGCAAGGCCCTGAGAGACTTCATCCCAGGATTGATTTCTTGCTATTGATATGCTTCTCTCTTATCACTATTACAGACTCTTAACAATTCCAGGGCATTAGCTCACCCTATTTGGCAGATTTTCTGCAGATCAATGAAGATGTTCTGTCTTGTAGTGATTATATATAGACAAGTAGATGACTTTGTAATTCCTAATAATGATTTTTTTTAGAATTCCTAAATTTATACTAGTAATTGCTGAGCCCTTTATAAAAAAAGGGTTGCAATTGGGACTCTTCAAATCTTCAGGTCTCATGGGCTAATTGCACTAAGATAGAAAACAGACATATTTACAATCAAGAAAATCATTCCTTTTAGGTTGGTTGTAAAAGCATTATCTGATAACTAAAGAACTGGGAATGAAGAAGTTATTGTAGGTGCAAGGACAGAAGACAAAATACTGAATGAATCTACACAAAACTTTAATACAAATGTGACACTAGGCAGATGATTGGCCTCTTGACAAAACTATGCTTAGCCATAAAAACTGTTTTAAACTTTTAATGAACCCATGGAGCTAGTGGCAGATAACGGATGTTTAGTTAGATAACTAGTCTTAATGGAAACATATGTAAACATCTTTGTGTTACTTCTTTTTTTATTACATTATTTATTTACATTCCAAATGTTGCCCCCCTTCTTGGTCCACCTTCCCTGAGTTCTTCAGGCCATCAAGTTTTCACGGGATTAAGCACATCTTCTTTCACTGAGGCCTTATAAGACAGTCCTCTATTACACATGTGCTCAGGGCCACAAACCAGCCCATGTATGCTCCTTGGGTTTCTGGCTTAGTCTTTGGGAGCTCTGAGGGGTCTGGGTTAGTTGATACTGTTGTTCTTCCTATGGGGTTGCAATCTCCTTCAGTCCTCCCTCTAACTCTTTCATGTTGGTCCCTGACCTCAATCCAATGTTTCGATGTAAGTATCTGCATTTGTCTCAGTTAGTTGCTGGTAGAGCCTCTCAGAGGACACCCATGGCAGGCTCCTGTCTCCATGCACAATTTGGCCTCAGTAATAGTGTCAGGATTTGGTGTGTACACATGGGACGGATCCCAAGTTGGGCTGATCACTGGGTGGCCTTTCTTTAGACAGGAACAATTCTGGGTTAACATTTTTGAAGGTGGGTAGGTACCCTGCCGCCTCCACTTGACATATCTATTGGAGGTGGTTTCTTCCAATTCCATCTCCCCACTGTTGGACATTTCTGCTAATGTCATCCCCATTGAGTTCTGGTAGCTTTCACATTCTAGGCCTCTGGAACTTTCTAGAGGTTCTCCTACCCGCTAATACTCACTGCTACATATTTTGGTTCATTTTCCTGGTCCTCTGGTCATCCCACCTGTCTCTCCCCATTCCTGATCCTGCCCCCCCTTTCCCCTCTGTATGTAGCTGTGAATTAGCTAGATTGTTTTGGCTCCTGGCAGGTTTATCTTCCAGCCACCCACTAGAGCCCTCTGGATTCTCGAATGAAAGACACAAACACACAAGCTAATTTTGATATGCTTTGACTAGCTCGATGGCTGAGCATTTCTAATTCTCCCTGTGGCTAACAACCCCCACCCCATCCCCTGGTATTCCTGAGTTAATATCTTTTTTTTTTTTTTTTAAGATTTATTTATTTATTATATGTAAGTACGCTGTAGCTGTCTTCAGACACTCCAGAAGAGGGCATCAGATCTCATTAGGGATGGTTGTGAGCCACCATGTGGTTGCTAGGATTTGAACTCAGGACTTTTGGAAGAGCAGTCAGTGCTCTTAGCTGCTGAGTCATCTCTCCAGCCCCTGAGTTAATATTGTTTAAAAATCTATATTTCATCTCTGCTATCCCAGACCCAACTGGGGAAGTGGCCTTTAGGTTTTATCTTTTTCCTTCCTGTCACATCCATTCTCTCCTCTCCTCTCTCCTCTTGCTCCTCACACACACAATCTAAAAGTCCCACCCCCGTCTTTCTGCCCAGCCATTGTCTGTCTGGCAATTTTTTTATTATCAACAGAAGCCAGCTGGGAGCAGGAACCCTCAGGTCTAGAGTCTGGCTTTTTGGGATTCACAATAAGACGAGACATTAGAACCAATCCCCAACATCTCACCTTTTCTGTCCAAAATTTTTTTTAAAAAGGCTCTTTTCTTAGATACAAATTGAGCATAAATATAACAATCGTGTAAATTACAAAGTATGATATATGATTAACATCCAGCCCATCACAATTGTCAATTAGATAAAGGATTCTACCGTCTATCCTAACTTAACGAGCTTACAGTTTAATACCTAAGTTATGTTCTGATTTTAGCTTACATTACCATCTGAAAACCATCCTTTCAAATCTATATCATTTCTCTAAAAGTTAAACAGCTTAAGTTTGCTCATGAGACTATAACTAGTCTTCAATCCCATCAGAAATTTGAGAATGAATTATTATCTGAATATATAGTAAGCACAAAAACATTGCTTAAAACACTTAAATTGTAGTGACAGCTGACTAACTGGACAGTCCTTAATTTCTTATAACATTGGAGAATCTGTCTTTAGTCTTCTGGCCCAGAACCGTCTGACAGACCTTGAAATGAAGCAGGAATTATGAAGGACTAGTTTGCTCTGTCTTGGTAGAACTAAACTGTTAATTATCCCACGTGGTGTGTTCTTTCCTGCACAGTATTTTTTGTCAGTAGATGAACAGGGCAATTTTTGTCTACTGTACACAATTTCCATGACTGGAGCAACTCTATATATGGAAGTTTTGATGCTCAAATTCTTCTTTAAAGCAGAACGGGGAACTGTCAGGAGCAGACATATCTAATCTTGTCAAATGATCTTTAATAATGAAATAACATTAAATGTCACATTCTGTGGGTTTCTGCTGTTTTTGAAGACTATCTATGTAAAGTATATCTGAACTGTTAAAAAGAAACTTGTCAAATGGTATAGATTTTTTCACTTATATGGTCACCAAATTCTAAACAATGAATGCACAGCATGGTAGCAATATGAATAATAAGGTGTAATATATTTCATATTGCTCACCAAGAAGTTCTTGAGTCTTTCGTCTCTGTTCCTGGCTTCCTTGACAGTCCATAATATACTCAACTGCATGTCTATTATATCAACTGCTTGGCATTTATGGTTTTCTGGATGCTAATTATTACATTTTATATGAATGCTATCTGTACCTTTACTGTACTTTTTATACATTTATCAGTTGATGTAAATAGGTGGTTTCTATACTTAAGCTACTGTGAATTAATAAATATGGGTATGCTAGTAGATCTTTATATGTCAATTCTCTTTTAGTTTCTTTGTGATTAAAATTAAAATGATATGATTAAAGTTCAAAATTACAGATGTCAAAATTCAGTTCTATTTTTCTATCACTTTTTTATAGTTGGAATTTTTGAAAATAAATTTTTATGAATTCTTAAAAAAAACAATATTAATTTCAAATTTTGCATCAGCATACAGTTTGCATCAATACAAACCTTAATTCTATATCAACATATAAATTCTGAACCAGTGTAAGAAATTATAGCTTCAATTTTGCATCAGTTATAAAGATTTCTATCAATGTAAGATTATGGCTACACAATGCTTTGTTTAAGAATAAAATTAGTAATCCATTCCATCAATTTCTTTCCTGCTCAAAATTATGGCTATTCCCAAATTATCCCTTAATATCTATGATAAAAACCTATCTATACTTTATAAAATAACCATAACCAGACACCCAACCCCAAGGGATCATGATGATAACTCTGCATGGCATTTTCCTGCTGAATAGGGGTGAGGAAAAACTCTTTAAAGGGGCAGGGAGGGGTAGGAAAATTAGAAAAATTGGTTAGTATTAAGAAAGCTAGATTTAGCATGTTATCTTTCTGTATGCTTAGAAGGCCATGCCATGTGAAGTATGGCATGATGAATCATAAGGATTCCATAGCCAACAAAATTTATTGCCTAAATTTAGCTGAAGAATGGGTAGAGCCATTATCATGTCTAAGCCAGTCTGTTCCCTTGTCCAGGTGACCAAGCCTGCTCAGTGAGTCAACAGGTTCTCCAGTGCAGGAGTGAGGGTTAAAAAGAAAAAAATACTGTTAGACAACATTGTAGTATGACCCCAGTCAATTCTGAGACTGAAGGCAGAATCTGATTTTATACCATTTTAATTACATGCAAGTATTAAGGACAAGCACTACAATAAGGAACAAGTAAGGCAATAAGCTAAGTCCTGGGATTACTCCTGTGACAGTTGTCAGAATGACCAAAATATCTGAGCCCACTTCCTTGTCCAAGCCCAAAATCTGATTTCTTGCCTGAAGCCTTCTTCTTTTGTTCCACCCTAAAATCAGATTCTTGCCTAAACTTGTCAAGTCCTAATGTCAGATTCTCTGCCAGAACTTACTTCTTTGTTATGCCCTAATGTCAGATTCCTGCCTGAAGCCTCTTTCCTTGTCCTTGGCCAATGTCAAATTCCTGCCAAGCTGCCTTTTAAAGGCTCTCCACATCCAGGAATCAGATCAAATTACATGTCCTGTTTGGTCTCCTTGGTTTTTCCTTTTCTGTCTTCAGGGGGTCTTCCCCTGTCATATCTGATCATTATCACTCTGGAAGGGGTCCAAAGCCTTTTCTCCTTTTCTGTGAACACAAATACAGAGCCTTTTTTCCAAAATAGCATGTCCTTGGTCCAATAACCAGTAATCATTAAAGGTATAGCTTGACCTCTCTCCCAGAAGAATGTTAATATAACCACCAGTCTCATAGCCATACCCATTTTGATAATTAAAACAACTCAAAGCAATTAAAGCAGTCTAAACAGATATTAGCTATTTTGATCGTGCTCCTCCACTATCTACTGTTTTTGTTTTTTTTACACGATTAATTTTTTATTGGTTGTTTTATTTATTTACATTTCAAGCGTTATCCCCCAAGCTTCCCAATTTTCTCTCCACAAGCTCCCTATCTCCTCCTCCCTCCCCTTGCCTCTATGAGAGTGATCTCCAACCTGCCCACACATTCCTGCCTCAGTGAGCAAGTGTTCCCCTAGGAAGCCTCCACTGGACCAAGAGGCTACCCTCCCAGTGATGCCAGATAAGACAATCCTCTGCTGCATATCCAGCTGGAGCCATGGGTACCCACTATGTACTGTTTGGTTGATGGTTTAGTCTCTGGGAACTTTGAGGGGGTTGGTTGGTTGATATTGTTGTTCTTTCTATGAGGTTGCAAATCCCTTTAGCTCCTATAGCCCTAACTTTCCCATTGGGGTCCCCACACTCAGCCCAATGTTTGGCTGTGTACATGGACATCTGTATTGGTCAGGATCTGGCAGAGCCTCTCAGGAGACAGCTATATCAGAGTCCTGTCAGGAAGCACTTCTTGGTATCCACAATAGTGTCTGCACTAACCCCATCTGGTTTTGGGCTTTTTGGTTGGGAGACTTTTAATGACTGTTTCTATTTCTTTTAGGGATTATGGGACTGTAATTTAAATGTTTTATCTGATCTTGATTTAGCTTTGGTATTTGGTATCTGTCTAGAAAATTATTCATTTCATCCAGATTTTCTAGTTTTGTTGAGTATAGATTTTTCTGATTTTTTTTTTTTTAATTTCCTCAGTTTCTGTTGTATCTCCCTTTTCATTTCTGATTTTGCTAATTTGGATACCGTCTCTGTGCCCTCTGGTTAGTCTGGCTAAGGATTTATCTATTTTGTTGATTTTTCTCAAAGAACTGAAAGAGCCCCAAAGAGGGGAGACCCTCACTCAAATCTCAGGATGAAATGACACCCAAGGAATTCATCAATGTACTGAAGAAGAGTGAGGTTCGGATGTTCTGACCTGAACGGGACCAAATCCCGATGAAGGGCCTCATCGAAGAGGATAGGCAAATTCTTAAATCCTTGTGGCAACCTGGTCCGGGTGAGTTGTCCACCTGTCCGGTATCTGGATCCCTCCATTCAAAGGCAAAAATCACCTGACTGTTAGGATGTAACTTTAGGCAGAAGAAAGCATCCTTCAGGTCAAGAGCACTGTACCATTGTCAGTCCGGGGGCAAGGAACTAAGCAAGTTATAAGGGTTGGGGACAGTAGGATGTATATCCTGCACTCTCCTATTAACTTCTCGGAGGTCTTGTACTGGCCTGTAGTCATTTGTTCCCGGTTTCTTGATTGGTAACAGTGGGGTGTTCCATGGGGACTGGCAGGGTCTCAGAATTCCCGATTGCAAAAGTCTCTGCATGTGGGGTCTGATGCCTTCCCGAGCTTCTTTACTCATAGGATATTGGCGTATCCCAATAGGAGTGGCATCAGTTTTTAGAGTAATAACAATGGGGGGGGGGCACCCTTTTGGCTTCTCCCATGCCCCAGTTTCTGCCCAGGCCTGGGGGAACTAATCCAGCCAATTGTCCCCTACAGAGGTGGTCTTAGGGCCAAGGTTCTCATACAGCCTATACTCTTCCTCTAATTGCAATGCCAAAACCATAGAAGTTGGGGTGTGCCAGTCCACAGTGGCTCCTTCAGATGCGAAGCTAATCTGGGCCTTCAATTTGGCCAATAAATCTCTACCCAGGAGTGGCACAGGGCATTCAGGAATGATGAGTGAGTTACTTGTCCTTTCCCTAGATTAACTAAATGGGTCATGGTCCAAGAATAAGGTTTCTGGCCTGTAGTTCTTTTACTATTTTCTTGTCTTTTAATTTACCTAGAGGTTCCTTTAAAACCAAGAATTCTGCTCCAGTATCCACAAGAAAGTATACAGGGTTCCCCTCCACAGTTAGGGTTATCCAAGGCTCGGGGAGGGGGTCCAAGCCCCGACTCCCCTAGTCTTCATTTTCTAGAGTAAGAACTGTGGGCGGTTTGCCTCTCAGTTTCTTTTTGGGACAGTCTCTGGCCCAATGGCCCTTTTCTTTGCAATATGCACGTTGATCTTTGGCCAACGGCTGTCGCATTGACCCTCCTGGGTTTGGGTTTGGGTTTGGTCTTCTTGGCCCTGAGTTGCCCAGGTACCCTGTCTGCCTTGGCCCCTGTCTTTCTCTATGTCCTTCTCTCTCACCTACAACTGCGGCCAAAATCCTAGTTAGACTTTTCTCATGCCTTTTATCTTGCCTAGTTTTGCTTTCTTCTAGTTCCTTTCTCTCTCTCCTCTCTTCCTCTGTCTCCCTCTTGTGATAAACTTTCTCAGCCTCTTTTACCAAATCCTATAAAGACAAAGTCTGTAGCCCTTCTAAGCACTGCAGCCTCTTCCGTATGTCTGAGGCGGACTGCCCAATAAATGCCATGGCAATCACCGCCTTGTTGTTATTGAAGACCAGTCTTAGTCTGTGTGGTGATCTGATATGATACATGGGATTATTTCAATCTTGTATCTGTTGAGGCCTGTTTTGTGACCAAATATATGGTCAGTTTTGGAGAAGGTACTGTGAGGTACTGAGAAGAAGATGTAGTCTTCTGATTTAGGATAAATATTCTATAGATATGTTAGATCCATTTGGTTTATGTGAAACAAACTTCTGTTAGTTTCACTGTGAATCTATTTAGTTTCTGTTTCTATGATCTGTCTGTTGATGAGAGTGGGATATTGAAGTCTCCCCACTATTATTGTGTGAGGTGCAATGTATGCTTTGAGCTTTAGTAAAGTTTCTTTTATGAATGTGAGTGCCCTAGCATTTGGAGCATAGATGTTCAGAATTGAGAGTTCTTCTTGGTAGATTTTTTTCCTTTGATGAGTATGAAATGTCCTTTGTTATCTTTTTTGATAAATTTTGGTTGAAAGTTGATTTTATTCAATATTAGAATGGGTATTTCATGGGATCATTTGCTTGGTAAATTGTTTTCCAGACTTTTTACTCTGAGGTAGTGTCAGTTTTTGTCACTGAGATGCATTTTCGGTATGCAGAAAATGCTGGGTCTTGTTTAAGTATCCAGTCTGTTAGTCTAAGTCTTTTTGTTAGGTAATTGAGTCCATTGATGTTAAGAGATATTAAGGAATAGTAATTGTTACTTTCTGGTTTTTTTTTTTTTTTTTTTGTTGTTGTTGTTGTTGTTGTTAGAGGGGGAATTATAGTTGTGTGGCTATCTTCTTTTGGGCTTATTGGTAGATTACTTTCTTGCTTTTTCTAGAGTATAGTTTCCCTCCTTGTGTTGGAGAGTTTTCCATCTGTAGGACTGGATTTGTGGAAGGATAATTGTGTAAATTTGGTTTTATCATAGAATATCTTGGTTTCTCCATCTATGGAGATTGAGAGTTTTGCTGGGTATATTGTCTCAGTATCCTTTAGTTAGTTTGGCTAAGGCTTTATCTATGTAGGACCCCTAAACGGGAGACCCCACTCGAGTCTCGGATCGACGCACACCCAAGGAAGCGCGAGAGACCGACTTGATGCAAACACACGAGGTAGTTTAATGGTGGAGCTCCGGGTCGACACGTGTCTTGTGCAAAAGACAGAGGGGCTGACCCCGAAGCCCAGAAACTGGGGGTCTTTATAGGAAAGGCTAGGGAGTTTCGGGCACTTTTACAAGATTGGG
The DNA here is from genome assembly GCF_947179515.1 of Apodemus sylvaticus. Classification (NCBI taxonomy): domain Eukaryota; kingdom Metazoa; phylum Chordata; class Mammalia; order Rodentia; family Muridae; genus Apodemus; species Apodemus sylvaticus. The sequence continues at coordinate 20,659,322 of NC_067494.1, read as the reverse complement.
TAATCTATACAATTACATCAGCGGGTAGTACGTGCAGGTCGGTGTGTCAACAATGGGGAAGGGGGGGGGGGAAGGGGGGAGGGGAACTTATCTATTGTCAGCAGAGGGGTGGGAGGAGAAGGAGTCCAGATGGTCCCTGACTCAGCAGAGGTAGCTTCCTAATCTTCACGACCCTTAGTTCCTGGAATGTCTTAATGGCCTTGAGGGTGGGCCTAGCATTCTAGGGCTGTGGGCTTGCCCTGGCCTGCCTTTGTTTCTGGGCCAGGAGTAAAGCTCCTTTATTTAAGTAAAAACTCTTTCAATCTATCTTGTTGATTTTCTCAAACTACCAGCTCTTTGTATTGTTGATTCTTTGTATTGTTCTTTTTGTTTCTACTTTGTTGATTTCAGCCCTGAGTTTGACTATTTGCTGCCTTCTAATCCTCTTGGGTGTATTTGTTTCTTTCTGTTCTAGGGATTTCAGGTATGCTGTTAAGTTGCTCCTATGGGATCTCTCCAGTTTCTTTATGAGAGTACTTAGTGCTATGAATTTTCCTCTTAGCACTGCTTTCATTGTGTCCCATAAGTTTGGGTATTCTGTGTCCTCATTTTCATTTAATTCTAGAAAGTATTTAATTTCTTTCTTTATTTCTTCCCTGACCATGTTATGATTGATTCTCATGTTATGAGACTGTTGTTCAGTTTCCATAAATATATGGCCATTCTGTTATTTCTGTTGTTATTGAAGTCTAGCCTTAGTCCATGGTTATCTGATAGGATGCATGTGATTGTTTCAATCTTCTTGTATCTGTTGAGGCTTGTTTTGTGGCTGATTACATGCTCATTTTTGGAGAAGTTACCATGAGGTGTTGAGAAGAAGGTATATTCTTTTGTTTTAGAGTGAAATATTCTGCAGATATTTGTTAAATCCATTTGCTTCATAACTTTTATTAGTTTCACTGAGTCTCTGTTTAGTTTCTGTTTCAATGACCTACCTATTGGTGAGAATGGTGTGTTGAAATCTCCCACTATTATTGTGTGAGATTCAATGTGTATTTGTAAACAGTAAAGTTTCCTATATGAATGTGGGTTCCCTTGCATTTGGGGCATTGAATTTCAGAATTGAGATTTCATCTTGGTAGAATTTTCCTTTGATGAGTACGAAGTGTCTGTGATTTTTCTGTAGCTGACAGGGAATGTATAAACTGGACTGGGAAGGACTTGCAGGGTGGGGTAGGGAGAAGAAAGAACCTCTTTACTTAATACCTGCCCCCCCCCCCCTGTTAATGAAGGGGTCTTAATCACCCAACCTGCAGGTTTTAACCACAGAATAAGCAAGTAAGTATGCAGGGTTTTAGAAGCCTGCATCAGCATCCAGCATAGTTAGAGAGTTCAGATGTCTGTAGCTGTCCAGTGGCCATGGATAAACTGGATATACCTGAAAGGGGGCCTGGAAATGAAAAAAATGAAATGAAAAATGAAAAAAGGGTTTGAGAGAAGGATGAAGCCAAGACAAAGTTTCTGATCAAGGCTCAAAGTTTAATATTCAGCACTGTATTTATATAGGGAGAGCCCACAGACCCATCCTTTGTTTCAGCTGGATTGTGTTGCAAAGCAAGCTCTGAGGACAGCCTACTCCTGTAGGAAATTGCAAATGAGGCGAGGCTGGAGGTCATAAAACTTTTGTGACTAGCACTCAAGGTCTGTTTAGCCTCGGGTGGGGGAAGGGTGCATAGGCAGGAGATCACCAGTCTTTTGTCCAAAGCTGTGTCCTGCTTCAGCTTCCTTTCTCCCAAGGCCCTGCAGCCTCCTTCCACATCATAACTGTGTAAAATGCTGGACCATCTCTAGAAAGCTCACTTTCCCACTGCAGCTTCTCTTGCATAGTGTCAGTCATAAATAGATATGAGCTTTGACACTGATAGGGACTGATTCTATAAAACTGGCCACACACCTGTCATAATCCATAGGAGAATTACAGACCAGAACACCATGATGTTCCGAGGCAGTATATGACTATAATTCACATGGAATTGGAGGTGTCTCTTTGCTGGTTAGCCAAATCAAAAGAGGAAATAGGCTTTGGCAGAGAGAAGAAGAAAACTGTCTTTGACAGAAGCTAGCACAATGGTTGCTGAAACATGAGATAAACCATCATGTCTGGATTGTCTGTCCCACATGGGATCATGCCTAGTGGGTGGGATCTAAACTCTGCTGCTCAAATGGCTTTTGAGTGTGCTTAGATTAGGCTAGTTCTCGACCTAGCTCAGAGTAGTACATGCCATACTGATAGGAAGAAGGCCATGAAGCCCCGTCAAAGTGAATCAGGTTCAGCACTTAAGTTCTCAGCTCTGAACTGTTGGACACTTGATACTCCCATGTTGCAGGAGAAACTTTTAATTTCTAATACTTAAAAGGGATTTATAATCTCCTGATAAACACTGGAATTTAACTATGCAGTTACAATCTCTGAGTTTGAATAAGATTGTTAAATTGGAGAGTTCACTTCTCTGACAACAAAATACTTCGAGCAATGGGATTAAGTTAGAAGGCCACACTTGGGGCACAAATGACTTGATGCTGAAACTAGGACTCTATACGTAAACAAACAGAAGAAAAACAAGAGGCTTGATGCTTTAGAAGGGGTAAGATAGCAAGAACACTGGTCACTTTGTAAAAACCACAGTATTGCATTAAGCTATTTTATTTTCAATTGCTTATTGAATTTACCTTAAAGCGATATGGGAAAGTAAATTTTCTTATCACTTGTGAAATACTTATGAGTACTAAATTATAACATAAGCTTTGATCATAAGCCAACTATTTGAAGCATATTGAACTCTCTGCTTAAAGAAATAAGTCTAGATTTATTCATGTAATGTATTTATTGATGGCTATCAATAATCGGAGGATAGTTTATTTGAATTTATCTATAAAAATTCTTTGGGGGGGCTGGAGAGGTGGCTCAGTGGGTAAGAGCACCGACTGCTCTTCCAAAGGTCCTGAGTTCAAATCCCAGCAACCACATGGTGGCTCACAACCATCCGTAATGAGATTGGACGCCCTCTTCTGGTGTATCTGAGGACAACTACAGTGTACTTACATATAATAAATAAATAAATCTTAAAAAAAAATTTTTTTTTGAGAGGTCGGCTCTTCAACTGATGACTTCTTAGTGGAAAGTGTTAAGATTTCTGTTTTGAACCTAATCATGGGTAAAAGTGACTTTTGCTAACTTGAATTTAAAATCACCACAGGAACACATTTCTCCCTGAGTACTGTGAGGACGTTTCAAGAAAGGCTTAACTAATGAGGAAAGGACCATCTTGGATGTGGGTGGTGTAATCCAATGGGCTGGGGTTCTAGACTGAAGAAACAGGACAAAAGGAGCTGATCAACAGCATTCCCCTTTCTTTACTTCCAAACTATGGAGGCAATGTGACCACTCATCTCTCCTGCTCCTATTGATCTTCTTCTCCTGCAATGATGGATGATCTCTCCTTAAACTACGATCCAAATCTTTCTTGAAACATCAACCCACACAGACAAACAGACAATACTAAATCTAATCATATTGACAATGAAGATTAACAGGTAGGAATGCCAAGGATATGCTCTGTACATAGATTTCAATGTAAAACAACCCACAAAACTATAAACTAGTCATTTTCTATAGAGAGCAGACGGCATTTACTGGGCAGTAGTGTGTCTGGGGTACTCCCGTATATTTTCATTTTGTCTTAAAACAACTTTTGAGGTAGGGAAGACAGGCCTTGTGTGTGAAGCAGCCAGGTGTTGTCCAGGTCGCCCACTATCAGGGAGGGACCAAGCTTGAGCTGTGGATTTTGTTGCCAAGAGGTCCAAGGTCCTTTCTACCCCTCCTAGTAGAACCTTTTTCAGTTATCATCCTTCTGCTTGTGATATGTTTATGCAAAGAATCTAAGAATTTAGTTTTTACTTCATCTTTGATAAAAGAAATTATTATTTTTATGATATTGATAATGGCCCAAGTCATTGTGATGCATAGAGTGTAATACTCTAAGACTCTGAAGAGCCTTAACTTATGAAGGGATTCTCCCCCTTCCCCCCCCCCCCCCCCCCCCCCAGTGAACACAAGGTGGAGACAGGAATTGATGCAAAAAGCAAGAGGAATCTTTATTTAATTTCCAGCATGCTAGGATCGCCCTGCACAGGGAGAGGGAACGACCACCCTACTCCCTGTGCTGGGCTGCGTGGGCCTTGATACAGTCCTCAGGGCAGCCGCCATTAGGCACAATGTGATTGGCAGAACAGTGTTACCTTTAAACTAATTGGTTGTTAGATGAGGTAGGTGGCCAATGGACTCTGGGCCTTCCCTAGCTGGAGGGACCACCCTGTGGTCTGAGGAATGTAATTTAGCCTCTCCCTTCTGGGAGGGGCCAGTGTTCTATGACCTTCCCAAAGTTTCTGAGTTAACCCTTTCAATACAACAACAGAGGGGTTACATAAACACAGGCTCTTTTTTTTTTTTTTTTTTTTTTTTTTGGTAGCATTTTGTGTGTCTTTTTTCTCTTTCTTGTCTTCTCTGATGAGAACCTGATGATTCCTAACCTTATCCTTTTTATGTTGTACTTAAACAGTCTTGGACACACAGTTTGTTTTAAGATCATGAGTAGTGGCTATATTTTTTTCTTTCAGTGTTAAAATAACAATAATAAAAGTTTGTGTATGGAAAAAAGAAAAATAACAACTTAGTTTTTAAAGTCAGTAAACTCTACTATATGGGAATTTGATATCTTATTCTTTTTATTTTTTTATTTTTATTTTTTTTTATTATTTATTATGTAAGTACACCATAGCTGACTTCAGACACCCCAGAAGAAGGCATTTCATTAGGGATGGTTGTGAGCCACCATGTGGTTGCTGGGATTTGAACTCAGGACCTTTGGAAGAGCAATCAGTGCTCTTAACCGCTGAGCCATCTCTCTAGCCCCCTGATATCTTATTCTTAATGACTGGTGATACCGACTTAATGACTTGTTCATTTGATATCATGATAAAATGAAAGTGTGCTGTTGGTATTCAGGACTTCACTTTGGTCTTCCTCTGGCCCTTATAGAAATAGTGGTATATATTTCTACAAATTTCTTTTCTAGGTAGCATGATTAGTAGATATAGTGGATGATTAGTGAAAGGATCAAATCTATTTGATAAGATTTAACATAAAAGATACCCTTCCAGAGGTATAAAATGTCAGAGAAAAGTGTCCTAGTTCTTTGAGCAGAATCCTGAAAACATAGACTATTTATATAAATAAATATACTATGTGAAGAAAATTGCTTCCCACCTCAGATTTTTGATGCATTTGAATCTTTATTCTACAACACAAGCGACATAAATACATTATCTTTTAAAATATTTTCTCTTTAGAATTTGTTTTTCACTTCAGATAAAATATACACAAAATACACTTGCAAGCTTGCTTACAGAGACCCAGAAAACAGTGAACTGACAGATTATATCAAACCAGTTATATTAACATGTGAAGGAGAATGGTTTTTAGGACTTTGTAAATGTAAATGTGGCTAAATAAGTCAGAACAAAAATGATACATCCTTGACAAGGCTTTTGGAGTAAACAAATTAATTCAAGGCTCCTGGTGAATTAGTTGCAAGGATGATTTTTCCATCTTGTAGGTAAAATGGTAAGTCTACTCATTCATTATGGCTATACTTAGCTTCATTTATTTATACTTTTTTTTTTTAATGAAAATAAATTCATTCTTTGGTATAATACAAGAATGGATAAAAGGAACTCTACCTATTGGCCTTATAGTAAATGGGGATGGGATTAAGGGAAACTGTCAGAAACTTAATTTGTTTATTCCTCTTAGAAAATCATTGCAAAATAGAAGTCTTTCAGCATGGGTAGGGGAATAAACATTGAGTTTTAGCTCCCCTCCTTATCCCCAACACCCCCTTCATAAACCACCACCAAACTTCCAAGAATGAAAAGTAACCTTTCCCTCTAGGTACCTTCTCCTACCCTATCAGGCCGCACTGGATATTCTAATCTACTGGGTCTCAACGGAAGAGAAACCCAAATACCCAAACCATTCATCTTTGACTAACGTAGCTATGTAACAAACTGATTGCTATCATATTAATTTCAAAATGAATCAGAGGAAAGAAGTGCACAGGAGACAGTGGCAGAGGGTGTGCAGAGACCTGAGGAGAGTGGGTTGGCCACTGGGAGCCTGGGACACCAAGGGCGTAAGCCTCCTTAAGTCTAATAGAAAACCCGGATTGGCTTTCAAGTCCTCCCTCCTCATTTTTGGCAACAGTTATTAAAACATATTGGAAAATTTATTCGTAGAGATTGAGTTTTAAAATGTAACTGAAATCAGAATTAAACGAACTACATGCATAATTTTAAATTGTTATGGAAAATGAAAAGGAAACATCCTCAATTATTTTCAACCACAAAGTCAAAGACTAGAATCCTTAACAATTTGTTGATGATGCTTTCACTAATAGAAGTACCTAGAATGATTGCTTTCTATTCAAATAATAGTCATTTAAACTATTTAAAATATTTATTAAACAAAAGTATTTAGATAAACTTTGTCAGGTCAGAAAGAATTATATAGAATTGATACAATTTATAAATGGGTGATCTTTAGAGTACTTAATTATTTTTTTCTTAAATCATTCCTTATATGTGCCACTGTTTTTCAGTCATGTGTATTTACTTATTAATTTTGAAACGGAATCTCACTCTGCCATCCAGGCAAAGCTCCTTAGTAGCTGATCTTACATTAATGAAACTTGTTTTATTTGGGTGTTGAATTTAATAAAAACACAGATTTTTCAGTTCCTCTTCTTCCTATTATGGCCCTTATTTTTCAATCAAAAATGAATTTCTAAGGCTAATTAACTGAGCAAAGGGCTAAAATATAAACTAAGGCCCCATCTGTAGTGGGGTTAATTTCACTAAATTCTCAAAGCACGCAAGTTGACTTTCCTATATGTCCCATCGCGTAGAATAAAATTAATTTTCATTGTGCAGATATCTTTATCAACACAATGTTTACTAAAAAGTCAAGACAGGCATACCTAGTGCTCAAAAAGGAATTGTTTCATTTTGATAATTTCCACAAAGCCATTTAGTAGACACCTGACAGACAAACATGAGACTGAAGTATTAATTTACACCACACAGTTAAGTGGAAGATGAGGGTGCCATAAGAGGGGTCGTAGGTTTCAGAATGCTTATATGTTAATGACCAATCCAAGACATGAAGTAACTGGCAAGGAAGCAGCAACTCAAAATCCTCTGAAAGCCAGGAGCCAGGCTGTAATGGAGCCATACACAGAAATACCTTCATTAAAATTATATAGAAAGGAATGCAAATACCATATAAATTTAAAATCACCTTCGGTACAAGTCAAAGGGTCAACAGGATACAAACAATCATTTACAGAATTAATGTTTATAAATACAAAGATGAGCTTATAGCTATCTCACTGTCCTATAGAAGGTATACATTCATTGTCTTCTAATGTGTAAGAACCAATTATTGGTACAATAAAACTGGGAAGGGTGAACCGGAATGTTGTAAGTAATCTAATCCCACGCTGTCTGCTCATGGGTCAGTTCAGGGTAATGCTTGATAAGTCAGGATGCTCTGAAAGGAAATGTTTTCTAGCCTTTGGTTCTCAGAGTAGCAGCCGTGGCTTCATCTGAGAGCTTGCTAGAAATGCAAATTGCCCAATGTATAGAATCAGAAACCTGGAGGTCTGTGGTTTGGAACCCTTAGGTGAATTCAGATGCATGTTGAAGTCGGAGAACCACTGTTCTTCAGACAAAAGAAACTACAACCCACTGACGGGCTCAACCACCATTGTGAAGACTGCAACTCACAATGCAAACAGTTCTTGAGATTCGAAGGCCCTTGACTGGAGGGGACCTTGACTGTGGAGGTCAGCCAGTCCCTTCCTCTCTGCATGCATGATGATGCAAATATATAGTGGAAGGTGCTGTGGTTGCTACTAATGTCATAGTAGATTTTAGTAATAAGTAGTGTCATGTTTATAAGGAAACAAAACATTTTTCTCAACGTAGTTTCTCCTGAATAATCTTGGGCATGTATGATATTTTCCTTTTTTGTCTATTTTTCCTAAAGTAATTTGTTTATATTTTGAACATCCAAATAGTATTTCTATTCCATAATGGTACAACCACTATATGATAGCCAGAGCAATAGGATTTCTTAAAACAAACTTTTTCTAGAGTTCTTTATGAATAAGGGGGACATTTTTTTCCCAAGGGAGTGTAATTATAGATCAAGCTGTTTACCAGTTTTATACATCATTCCCAATATCAAGCTCATATTTTCAATAAAAATGTTCTTTTACTATTCTAAGGCCACACTAAATCTTTTTTTTTGGGGGGGGGGGTTCCCAAACGCATTTGTGTCCTTATATGATTGCAGGTCTCTGAACTCTCTTTTTTTCTCGCCTGTGGAAGCAGGTGGAAGTGTTGACCATAGCACATGGTCCTGTGCATGATGTCCCACCTGGAACTTCAGTACGCCTTGTCCAAACTGCTGTTTCCTTTTCAGAGGACTTGTACATTTGGGAGGAGGGCCATTTCTGTATATCTGCATGCTTTGATGGTGACCCGTGTAGGCGTGACATTTTCGAGAGAGGCTGGCGAAGGGGCTCTGCTGGCTGCAGGGCACTTTGTTGGTTAAATGCTATGTGAAAAGGTCATGAATTACACATGTCCCTGCACATGCAGGCTGCCACATTTCTATGCTTTTACAGTCAGCCAGGCGTGTTTCTCTCTAATGTTACTACATTCTTAATGTAACACTAAATGTTTTCCTTGGGATTAAGGCATACATACTGATATCCTTGGTGTTTCCATTATAAAGACGTTACTTTTAAGTCATACTAGTATTCCAGACAGACATATTGAGCATATATTTCAATTTTAACCATCTAAGGAAGGCCTTGCAGTTTTCCCATTCACTCATTGAAGAGCTTTCTCAGTGCTGACAGACCAACGTTTGAGGAAGCATGTGGCTTTTCAACTCATGGATATCTCTCTGCAAACGAGTTTGCCCTTTATTTGCTGTCTTGACAAATTTATGAACCTCTCTGGGTCTGCGAACTTAACTAGAAAAAGCCAAGAGGGTTTTATAAAGTTACTATCAGAAGGCCCCTGCTCGGTGGCATCCAGGGTTACCAGCTTTAAACAAAGGTCCCCCTTCTGTTCAGTTGGTGGGACTGATAACAGGTTTTAATTTTTTTCAGCTACTATTTTTATTCTATGAGTTATTTGTCTGCCTTTGTGTCTGCATGCCGTGTGTGTGTGTGTGTGTGTGTGTGTGTGTGTGTGTGTGTGGCTGGTGCCCTCAAAGATCACGAGGCATCCTATCCCCTGACAATGGAACTAGAGATGGCTTTGAGACACCATGTGAGTACTGAGAAGCAAACCTGAGTCTTCTGGAAGAGCAGCCAGTGCTCTTAACCCCAGAGCCATCTTTCCAGCCATAGATTTTCTATTTAAAAAAGGAACCTTTCCCATCCAAGTAGCTCTGTTCTCTATTTGGGGAGATTAGGAATCTCTGTTAAGATACTCTGGCTCCTTCCCACAGTCAAGGCTACTGGCCTCTCTCTATTAACTGTAGACTCCTTTTTAAAACAAAAAGTGTGTTGCTCATCATACCAGGAATTGAAGTTCACAGTCCTCTGGACATTAGCATTTGTGTTTTTGAGACAGGTTTACACTGTAGCCCAGCCTGCCCTGGGGGTCACTCTGTTTCCTTATTCTCTCCTGTGCTGGGATTATAGGCATCTATCTGGCTTGATTTAAAACACTGTGATTGTATCTGTAATGTCTGTTAGCATTTTCCCAGGTCCTTATGGTTAGTGATTAAATAACCAAACATGACAAAATGTATTCTAATTTTACCTTCATGTAGAAATATGGGGCGATCCTAAAGGGAAGAAGAAAACAGAGTATGTAGAGGGAGCCTTAAATCTCTTTAAAGCTAACTGAGAGCTATAGGAGCCAGGGGATGCTCTGTGAACAATTTATGAGCCTTCCACTAATAAAGCTGGTACCTTGTTCTACAGGATTTCATGTAGCCCGGGCTGGCTTCAAATTCCCTGCGCAACTTAAAATGCCCTTGAATTCCATTTTCCTGCTTTTACCTTCTGAGTACTAGGATTATGGGTGTGTACCACACTGGGATGACACATATGTATCATCATGCCTGGTTTATGTGGTGCTGTGTTGCCTGTTTCATGACGTACACTTTTCTAAGAAAAATTTTAATCTCAAGTAATATCCTTTTGGTAAATACAGGCAACTAAAAGCCACACATAAAGCCCTGTTCTGCTTACTTTTTGTAGGTAACTATCCACTCAGCTAATGACTGTTTTAAAGTTCAAAAGCCCACTCTGACCTTGATCTTCAGTCTAAGTGACTAAAGAAAAACCACTGGGTCCATTCAGAGATGGTAGAAGGAGTGAAAGAAGAGAGGGGTCCGTGCGGAGACTAGACACTGAGAGGGGCTGCCTGGGTGAGGGAAGGGGCCTTCGTCCATCCAAGTCTCCAAATTGCCTGTCTTTCTTCTTACCTAGAGAACAATTCAACTGAAGTATTACTCACTATTGCAAAGCTGCTGCTATGACTTTGCAATGAGCAACACTCCATTTGAAACTACAAATACCTCGTCTCTGGCTGGACTCTGAAAGATGCAGTGGTCTTTTTTAGAGAGGGTTTGGAGGAGGTCTAAGAGCAAAGAGGGACTTGGAATGGACTCATGAAGGATTGATGGGAGGCTATGCCAATATTTACAACATTGTGGGTAAGCAGTTGAATATATCTCGTTCTTTTGTTCTTAAGACCCACAATTAGAATGTTGGAGAACACTTTCACAAACTAGTCTTGTATGCTTTTGGTAGCCAGTCTGTGAGAGAGAATGGGGTCTTATTTCAGAAGACCCAAGAAACTAACATACTTCTGAGGCATTTGTACAAGGAATCTGGCTTTTATACTTTATGAAGAGCCACATTTTGTGACACACTATATAATTCTGTAATCTGGCTCACCAAAGCTCTTTTTCTAGTAAATAGGGATACTTCCTGGCTGACCAAGAACAGACTTTTCCAAAGAAAACAACTAGGGTATACTGCTTTTGTTGAGTATCACAAAAGAATAAAATGTTTAAGTCTCAACTGCATTTACAAGTTACATAAAATCTAAAGTTGAAGGTTGAAGGTAAAATAATCAGTTGTATATTCAAACAGTTAAGAGATGAGGATACAATAGTGTAGAACATCTGTGTTGCTTGCACAAAGCCTTTGTTTAATTCCCAACATTAGTAAACAGAGAAACATGTTTAGGTCAGTTTTTAAACTTATTACCCAAGTTGATTCACTGTCTAAAGGCAAAGATTGCTATGTGGGATTAGGAAAGTGTCCTCTATACTCTGATTTGTTTGGTGATATGTTGAATAATGGAGATTTTTTTTTTCTTTTTGACTTTCCACAGAAGCCAAACAACCTTGCTCTCACCTTGTAGATATCTATGTAGTTCCCGAGGGCAATGTTGATAAATATTATTACTGGATAAAGTTCAATCCCTATTAAATCCTTTAATACTTAAGAGTGGAGGTTTCATTTTTAGAGGATGATGAATGAATACATTTTTAGGCACTGTTTAAATGCCACGGATTCTTCAGTAACTAATCCTATACTGTAGAGTGTAAGTGGGCTTGTCTAAAAAGCTTTAGTCATTATTATAATGTAAAAAATATAAAATATATTGTGGTAAGGGCTCTGGGGGGAGTTCAGTGGCTCCTAAGTGTGTATAAGCCCCAGGCTCAATTGTTAACCCCCAATAGATATGGTTCTATATTTAAAATTCATTTTCTAATAATACTTAGAAAAAGAAATTTCCAGGTAAAATATTGGTCTGAATAGCATGAGTTAAAAGAGAATAAATTTACTAGAGAGAAGAGTTTTATATAGAAAAAATTAGTTTTCTAAATTCACCATGTCCCTTCCCGTTCAGTCTAATCTGTGTATAACTGACACCGTCATTTCGCAACTGTATTATAGTTGAAGATTTACAGTGGTTCTATTACAGCCCCAGCCCACCCCTTCCAGCTGTCTTCCTATCCCACACTTCTTGCCCCTCCCCTGAGAAGTATGTTCACCAGAGGGAGGACTCTTGAATTCCTGTCCTCCAAAGGATACTGATAGAAAATGAATTTTGATCTTTCTTAAAACTGAGTGTTATATGTTATTGTTCAGATAATTGTGGGGCATAGAAGTATCTGTGCAATGAAGCCTAAGGCACCAATTTTCTTTCTTTTCTTTGTCTGCCTTGGGAACAGAAGCAGACTCATGGAACACACAGGGTAGTCAGTATCAAGCCTTGTGACAATGTACACCATTGGGTGCTTCATGCTAATGCCACAGACTTGAAATCATGCTTGGAAAGAATTTCCTTCCTTTAAAAACAGAAACATAAAGGCACAATAGTACCTTACCTGGGGAATTTGTGAATATTAACATAAAAATCTAAAAACCTTAAGAATAATGTTGAAATGTTCCTGAATATATTTTAGAAGTAATTTCTTTCTTGATTCAAACACACACACACACACACAAACTTCTGCAGTTTCTTCCCAACCAAACTATAATCAGATTATAAGTTTTTCTGATTAATTATGTCTGGTGCCAGATATATGACTTTATATCAGCTTGACTTACCAGCAAACATTTTCTTAGGACTTAGTTTTGAAAATGATGACTCAAAATGCATCAGCCTAGGGCTTCCAAAGGAAAGTGTTGACAATGACACATTTGGGTAGAATACTGCAAGCAAATGCACTTGGAAATTAAATTTAGAAATGTATCAAGTAATGTAGACTCTTCTGTAATAATGTTCAAGGCCAGAGATCACTGCTTCACTTGTAGACTATGTTGGCATCCAATCTAACCCAACGGTGACTAATTAAGGAGAGCTTAGAAAAAGCCTTGCTACTAGGTTTCAGAGAACTAGTTTCTCAGAGGCCTGCTTTGAATGGAATGGAGGCTGGGAAATGCAATCAGCTGGATGGCCTGGCAGATGCTGTAGGCATATCCTTAGGGTCTGCGTCCTCTAAATGATGATGTCATAGACACGGCCCACTCGTCCCAGCCATTCCCTCACAGCTTGACGGACTCTGATGTCAGTCACGTGACAGGTCAGCTGACTGATGCATGGGAACACAGCTGGCTGGAGAGCAGTGAAGGTCGGGTCTGGAAGGATCTGAATCTGATTGAGAACAGTTAGCACCATGTTGGTCCACGCCTGTGAGAAAGGATGTGAGAGAATTAGTGGCTATCTCAGGGCTTTGCTCGGCAGTGCAAATGCCATATGAATTATGCTTTTGTTGTTGTTGTTGTTTTATAAAACTAGGTTGAGTCAGGATTTAGCTCTATCAATTAAAGACCTTTCCTAATAAAGTAGTTTTTAATTTCACATATTGGAGGATGGGCAGAGAATCATCTAACAAGAGCAAATGTCTACGGAGCATTTGAGAGTTCAATCAGATGTCTGCTAACAGTTGGACCACTGGGATAATTCTTCCTTACTTTAAAAGATGTAAAATAATTAAAACCCCAATACATGATAAATCGGTTAAGATACAGGATTCACCATGAAACTTATCTGCTAAAGAATAAATATCTAGCTCATGGTTACTGAGTAGTTAAAAGTTTTTCAGTCCAAATCAGGACACCACTCAAAGTCGAGGCCTTACATACACAGGGCCTTGGGTTCAGTCCCTAGTACTGAAGAAACCAGTGGAGAACAACTTATGCAGGTTCTGTCTCATCAAGTTTTCTTCTATGTAGATGTTTCAAAGGAAAAGGCATCTTGTAAGCAACATGCTAATTTAATATGTATGTACCTGCACGTATGTTCCTAGGGACGTAGGATCCTCTATCTTTTGATGTATTGCATCTGTGGCAAGATTCTACAGTGAAGGATTTTATCTAGAATCTTCCTAGTTCTTTGTTTGCCTGTTTCCTGATACTGAAAAACACTATCAATGCTGTTTTCCCCTCAAACTCATTTGAACAGGCCTTCTGTGTGCTCAACACGGTTAAATAATTCATTGTTTAATTCAGCAGCATTGCCCTGGATTTTCCCTTTATTCACTGCTTCAGAACGTCCTCAGTGCCCTATTCGAGCAACAAACGGAGGCCTCGGTGCCAGGTAAAGCCTGCTGATTTTATAAGCTTTTGCTAGGATCGGTAAAGCCTGCCGATTTTATAAGCTTTTGCATCTTTTTGTATACATGTGGCTTCCTTCTTCTCAATAATATCTCACGACGTAGAAAAATGGTTTTTAAAATGATCTGAGAGGAAATTTGTTTCCTAGGCGGAAGCCACAGCCTAGGTCCAGACTTGGAGGTATGATTTATATAATCCGCTATGTGTCAGATCTCTGTCTCATATAGCCTGAACTGTCCACAGCACGTAGCTCAAAGGTAGCCAAGAATAATCTTGAACTTATAACCTTCTCTGTCTTCACTTCCTATGCGCTAGGATTGCAGATTTACAATACTTAGTTTGGAGTATTGCTGACGGGCCGTGAGCCAAGGCTTTCTACATTTGAGTGCAGCGGCAAGCACTCAGCTACCTGAATTTGATTCTCAGCTTCCCTTGGTTCCTATCACATCTTTGGGGATGCAGACTCCGCAAGGGTCCTTTGTTATCTGCAACCCAGAAAATGGCTAGCAGGAACTCACCTGGATCTGTGCCTCTGCATCTCGCACAGAGACACTCAGGGAGCTTCCTGTGGAGCCTGAACGGGGTCTCTTCTCCTGCCGCAGCAGCTCTGGGCCTGCACTGAAGGAATGGCGCATCTGCCCTTGGTCTATGAGATGCTGTGGCCGCTGAAGCAGCGGGGAGTCAGGACCCCGGGGCCCCAGGGGCTCCCCTTTCTTATCCACCTTGACTTCCTTGGGGAAGGGGGGCAGGTTGTGTGGCTGCCTCCTCTTCTTGTACTCAGTCATCAGCTTTGAGATGGTCTTGTCCGCGGCCATTGTGCAAATCCTGTTCCCTGCACTCTCCCACCACTCCTTCTTGCGGCCAGGATCCTTCTTCTCCGTCTTGGGGCTGGGAGGCAGCATCAGCATGTCCCCACTGCCCACCCTCAGACTCAGAGGCTCACTGAGGTGCTCCCTGCGGTCATCTTCGGAGGGTGTGTTTTTCCCGGAGAAGCCACCCGTCGACGGGGTGGACGATTCGGACTGGAAGGAAGGGAGAATGAAGAATGGGTCGCTCTTGAAGGCAAGCGGCTCCTCCAGGCTGCTCTCCAGGTCCAGGTGCATCTGGATGTAGTGGTTACAGAGCTCCATGCACAGCTTGTGCAGCCTCTTGACCAGCCACACCCAGTCCGCATTGCTTACTGGCTGCACGCTGAGCGAAGGCAGGCGAGCCCTCCACTGCCTTTTCTCCTTGCCGCGTGGGGGGCTCACCTGCGCGGTCTCCTCAAAGATGTCTTCATCCTCCGAGGAGCACTGCTGGGAGGAATCTGAGCTTCTCTCCTCCTCCTCGAAGAGCACTTTCTTTACTTGCTCGGCTGTGATGGTTTCTTGGTTGGTGAGAACGGCGCACACCAGGGCATGGAAGTAAATGTTGAAGCTCATGGCAGACTGGCGGTAGAGGTTGGCCGCTCCTCCAATGCCTGACACTTTCTTGAGCAGGCATTTCAGCCCGGGGCTGGTGTCGAATTCCCGCGCAGTCCTATAGGAGTCCAGCAGCAGGTCAAATATCACCGCCAGGTTCTGCATGGAAATGTATCTGAGGAAGCCGGCCATCTTGGTGTCCGGCACTTGGACTGTCTTCTCCTCTCCCGGGGAGGGGCCTTTGACAAACTCTTCCAGCAGAATGTCATACAGGTTCTGGAGCAGCACTTGGTGAGAGAGCAAGCTAACCACAATCTCCCTGAAAGAAACGCTTCGGAAGCAAAGACAGGAGCTGGTTAGTGACTTTCTGCCTTTTTTTATTCTTTCACAGCAAGACAGACATGGTCCGTTTCAGAACACGTGAAGCTCCAAACTAAATCTGTGTTCCGAAATTTTGAATTACTTATGTGTGTGGCGGTCAGAGGACAACTTGTAGGATTTGGTTCTTTGCTTCCACAATGATAGGTGTACTGGGCGCGCGGGGTTGGGGGTGGGGGGTGGGGGGCGGGGGGTGGGGGGATCTAACTTAAGTCACCAAACCTGGCCTAATTACCTTTACCTACTGAGCTATCCTGCTTGCACTTTAATATCTAATTTTAAAACTGGGAAACTTCTATTTTAATCATGGCTGATAGAATCCCTGGCTCTTTTTAAAATCCAGGAGCTGTAGACTGTAAGAAGATACTGAGTTATCAAGCCATAGGAAATAAAAACAACATTGAATAAAAAATAGGTATAATTATAAGACAGGATACGCTAACCCTTCCAACCTTTTGCTCTGTTTTCTTACACACACACACACACACACACACACACACACACACACACACTTGGAAGTATCCAATTCAGTGGTTCTAAGTGTAGTTACCATGCTGACACAAACATCACTGTCTCTGTAGAAACTTTTTATCATCTCAGAGAGAAACTCCTTACATTAAACAGCAACCCACCCTCCTCCCTTTCTCCCAGCTCCTATGTAGATTTTTTTTTTAAAATAAGTTACTCAGTATTAGGAAACCTGAATATTTATTCCTCTGCAGAAGGTTCTAGAAGCTACCTGTCCTAATTAGCATTAGGGGTCAACTTGACAAGTCTAGAATCACCTGATAAAACATCTTAATGGAGTCTTTATCATATTGGTCTGTGGACATATCTGTGAGGGACTGAACTGAGTGTCTTTATTGTTATAGGAAACTCCAGATCACTGTGGGAAGTACCATTTCCTAGGCATGAGACTGAGAGAGAGCCACCAAATTTATGGGTTGTGATTACAGTTCCTGCCACGACTTCCTTCAGCGAGGGCCTATGATCTGGAAGTGTAAACCAAATAAACCCTTTCTTCCTTCTGTTACCTTTGGTCTGAGTGCTATCACAGAAACAGGAAGGAGACTAGAACATTACCCATTTGCTCTAAGTACTTCAGGTCTACAACTTGAGGATCCAGATTAAGAAGGGGAGTCCATTACAGATCTACTCGCTTTTCTATCATCTTTATTTCCAAGTAACATTCTCAAATGGCATGGCAGTATCTTAGCTTTTTTATAATCTTTAACATATAAAGTAGACAACTTAAAAATTGATGCTGGGGAGACGGGAGCTAGAATTTTGGAAGAATTCATGGGCTACTGTTGAAGTTCTCTTTTGCGAGACAGGCTCATGAATATTTTCATTCGTATTTCATAACTTATATATTCCATGTATTTTTGGCATGCCAAATACTTAGCTAAAATATTCCCTGGAAATTTAACCTAAATGGTTATGGTATTCCACTAGCTGTGTGTAATTTCTGTAACAAGCTGTTCTATGAATCACCAAGAGCCCAAAGAACTGTCTTTGTTAAGTTGCTCTAGAGAAACCCTGAAGATAGCTCTGTTTATAATCAAAGAGGTTGATTTCATACTGTTTTGGAGGTAGGAAATTTAAGAATCGATTATCAGTGTGGCTGGGTTCTGGTAGCCATAGAGGCTGTTTTTTAGCTGTGTCCTTAATATAGTGGCAGGGGAGTGCTTCTGTTTTTCTTAATGGCATTAATCCTAGTCATGAAAGGTTCACCCATAGGCTGGGCGGTGGTGGCGCACGCCTGTAATCCCAGCACTCTGGGATGCAGAGGCAGGCGGATTTCTGAGTTCGAGGCCAGCCTGGTCTACAGAGTGAGTTCCAGGACAGCCAGGGCTACACAAAGAAACCCTGTCTCGAAAAACCAAAAAAAAAAAAAAAAAAAAAAAAAAGATTCACCCATTATGACTTACCAAAGGCCCCAACTTCTGAGCATAACCTGGGCAGCTAGGATTAAAAAAACAAGTTTGGAGGGATGCAAACCCCAGTCCTTTACGCTACCTCACTCCCCAAGGAGGTGAAGGGCTGAGCTCCTGGTCTCTGATGGACCTTTGTTTTGCTTCTGGCTTTCCCGCTGGATGACTGTATACGCTTGGATACTTAACTCGGCTTTTCTTGCCCTCATGAGAGTGGGATTTGTATCTGTTGTGCCTTTATATAATGTTAAATAAGCAATCGTTACTATTAATGTGTTGAAGCAAAGCCAGGGAGCTTTGATTCCAGCTCAGAGAACAAGGATTTTCAGGCCGGAAAATAGTATTTAAAAAGAGAAACTTTTTATCTTCTTCTGGTAAGACAGGGATCTTTTTGCCTCTTGACAGCAGAGTTGTATGTCTTCATTGAAATGGTCTGAATGGTACCAATCTGAAATATAGTAGTTACTATATTTCAAACAGTCTTGCTATAATGTCTAGCTGGCTTTGGATTCTGGGCACCACTGACATTCTAATTTTTGTTTAAAAATTTAATAACCTCTAAATAAAATGTTACATGTATGATTTTATGAACTGGGTTGTATCCTGTCCAAATGCATATACTGAACTAATTGCTAGTCAGAATGTGACCATATTTACAGGAAGGGTCTTCAAGAAGGTAGTTAAGTAAAAATGAGGTCACTGCGTGGATCTTAATCCAGTACACACATAGCCTTTGCTAGAGGAAATCTGTATAAAAAAATCAGAGGAGCCACCATGTGAGGCCTCAGACAGCCATCCACAAACCAAAAGAAGAAGTCAAGTCCACACTTTGATCTCTGACTTCCAGTCTTCAAAACTGTGAGAAAATACCCCTATTCTGCTGGTCACCTAGCCTGTGGTAGTTCCCTATGGCAGATTAAATACTATGCATGACATGCATGAAATTTGGTTAAAAGGCTTACCATTTTTTTTATGAAAACTTTGTTAAGTGACTCTACAGTGTGGTTAGTGCCTAGCTAGAGCCTGGGTTAAGAAGAGTGAGACGTGGGAACTGATGGGCTTTCCTGTTTGAACTCTGTGTTTATGTGTTAACAGCAGAATACCTTTTCTTGGCATGTCCATTCGGTTTCTCATCATGAGGCAGTTCAATGATGAGCTGACAGGACTGAGCATGGTCGAAGTTGTTCGGAGTCTTTGGTGAGCACTGGGTGTCCAACATAAACACCTGCAGAAATGGACAAAGTGACGACGGTTCAGAAGCCCGCATCTACCAACAACACTGATGGTTTGCTAGTGGCCTTGGGTAAGTAATTTATTTTCTACCCATGTCTTTACCTATAAAATGGGAAGATAATTATCTGATATAGCTGATGAATTAAAGATACAAGTGTATTACATATGCAGAACATTATATCAGAACAAATAATAAACACTGTTAACACTAATAAGACTATTAGTGTTCTATCACATGTCAGTTCATTATACTCCAAGTATCGAACTAGGTAGCAATAGGAAATACAAGAGGGTTGGTACTCAATTTGCTTTCTATTGCTGTGACACACTATGACCCAAAGCAACTTGGTGAGGAAAGGGTTCATTTCTCCTTACATCTTTCAGGTCATAGTCCCTCTAGGAGGAGAGTCAGGACTGGATCTCATACAGGAACCAGAGGCAAGAATTGAAGCAGTGACCATGGAAGAGTTCTGCCTACTGGCTTTGTCCCATCGCCTGCTCAGACTGCTTTCTCATTCGCCCAGGGGTGGCTCCACACTAATCATCAATCAAGAAAGTGAGCCACAGGCTTGATCAAAGGCCAATCTGATGGAGAAATGTTTCCAACTGAGGTTTCCCAGATGACCCTAGCTGTGTCAAGGTGACAGAAAACTAACTAGGACAGGAGCTTAAAGCATATATATGTGTGTGTTTAAAAAATATATATGTATATGTGTAAAATATATATATAATACATATATAATGTAAATATACACATACACAGATATATGTGTATATACACATATATATGATAGTATAATTATATACACACATCAGTTCTGGAGGGACTTACACATGATAGGCAAGTGCATTACACTTTGCCATATCCCTTCATCTCTGATTTTTATATCCAAGGTAGCAATAAGAAACTAAGACTCAGCCAAGCATGGTGGTTTATGCCTCTAATCCCAGTACTCAGGAAACAGAGGCAGGCAGGTCTCTGTGAGTTACAGGATAGCCAGGACTGTGTCTCAAACAAACAAATGAATGAGGCTAAGACTCTCACCTCCTTACTGGACCACTATCACGACTAATAATGCGGCTTAGGCAGAAGTGACTGAAGATCCCAAGCATTTATCATATCTCTGTTCCAGATGACTTCATTTCTTTTGACTTTAAAGACCATTTTTTCAAGGAAACTTTTCTGTCATTGTAATTGAACAAACTAGTTTTTAAAATGTATATATAGAAATTTGGGAATGAAGAAGGAGAGAAATGCTATGAAGTAAAACAACCCCCTGTTCTCCAGTAACCGCTGATTTCAGGAGAGGGTTCTCTACTGATGTTTCCATTGGTTGTTGAGTTTGAAACGGGGTCACTAGGCTGACTTGGAACTCATTCTACAGCCTAAGCTTGGCTGTATTCGAGCTCCCTCTGCCTCTGCCTCCATGGTGCTGAATTGTAGGTATTCATTCCCACGCCCAGCTGTTACTTTTCTATACTTCACGCTTGAACATAGGTGACGATATCATAGTGTATACACATGTGAAAACTGAACCGGGGCTCACAGCTTCCTGTGTAGAGGCATTATCCCTAACGGGAGCTACCCTGGCCACAGCTGCTGTCCTGTTGAAGAGGCCCTTCCCTGCAGCCTTACCTTTCTTTGTCCCTTGTTTTGCATAAACAACATGGGTGCTTCCTATGGACATGTGCCTTCCGTCAGAACCGATCGTCATGTCCTGGGACATTATGAATGTGGAAGGAGTGTTTCTTGTCTCATTTGCTGAGTCCTGCTGTTGGGGAAGCCCTTCAGAAGCAACCAGGAAACTTCTCAACAGATTCCCTGATGTGGGTGCTAAGAACCAAACCCAGGTTGTATGGAGCCATGTTAATGATTGGCTATATTTACCTCAAATGTGCAAAGTCACTCAAAAATATTAAGGACTGTGTTCTGTATATGTGATACAGGAACCATCTTTAGCCACCATATTTAGCAGCAATAGTATTTAGAAAACTCTTCTAAGTAGCCTAAGCAAGGTATAGATGAAATCCAGGCTTTAAGATAGGCTCTGATCTGAGAACTAAAGGATGCAACCACAAATGATGGTGTGTGGAGAATGAGCTAAAGCCACTCATTCCGGTGGAAAAATGATACTGGCAAAACGTCAAGGCCTCAGTGTGTATGTCTGTAAGAGAGTGGAAGGACCTGGTGATGTTTGACAACCAAAGATGATGCATTCTAACTTTTGAGTCCCCAGCACCCACAGTACAGCTCTTACCTGCTGGGCCATGGCCCGGATGCGCCAGTACTCTGCCTCAGCACTCGGGGAGGAAGACGGTGCTGCTACACGCACCTGGCAGCCTTCCCCAATGAAGCCCTCTGTGCCACTGTGGAAGCAGCCGAGCAGGTCCTAGGGAGGAACATCAGGTGTTCATAGGGGTTGCCTCGGTTCAGAGCGCCAGGCCCAATCTTGAATCTGACATGGATAAGATAACCAACCTAGGATTTTTCTACCCTCATGTTCTGTTACTGTGCAGCTTCCTCACAGTAAGCAGAACTCAGGGGTTCAGACTAGCCAAGCATCAGGGGGCCAAGGAAGAAGAAAACAATTTCGCGTCCCTCCTTGTGGCATCTTACCTTCACTGGCTTCAGTGTGGCTGAGAAGGCATCCTGGAGAGCACAGCACGCAAGTCTCCACATCTCCTCCGTGAACACGGGACCTGCGGTCACGAGGACATACCTGCCAAAAGGCATGGCCCCAGTCCAGAAATTCTGTTGTCTTCAAAGTTGAACTGTGCATAGGTTTACCCTGCAGTTACTTTGCTAGCCTCCTCCTGCCTTCCACCCCTCTAGTATTTCATTGTCAAGATACTAATATCTACCGGTTTAACATGGAAACATCAATACTCATTCCATTGCAAGCAGACCACCCTAAGCTTGTATGCAAGGCTATATACCCTTCATTCATTTCCCCATTCTGACCCCATTTGTTATCTCTCCTCTACAAATCATAACTGTGTAAAGCAAGACCCAAACTCTTATCTTATTTTTATCTCCTCATGCCTGTTATCTTGTTCTCCCTGCTCGAGTGTTAGCGCCTAGTAAAGACTTCCTGTGGTGGTGTAAATGAGATGTCCCCAGCAGTCTTTGCTTTGAATAGACAGTCCCCAGGTAGTAGCTGTTTGGGAAGGATTAAGATGTGTGGCCTTGTTGGAGGGGGTGTGTCACTGGGGTGTGTGGCTTTAAGGTTTCCAAAGCTTTTGAGCATCCTAAGTGCTGTGCACTCTCTACTTTCTGACTGCAGTTTGAGATGTGTGCTCTCAGCAGTTCCTACTGACAAGCCCTTGCTACACCATCATGGATACGAGCTTCAGAGCTGTGACCCAATTAATTGATTCCTTTGGTAAGTTGCCTTGGCCATCTTATAGAAGGTGTTTTTATTGTAGCAATAGAAAAATAATGAAGACAATAACTCTGGAGTAGGAACCAAGTGTCACCATTGTTACCATCCTGTTTTCCACGCCTCTTGTTTTTCTGGGTATTTAAAATTAACCCTTCTGTCGGTATACACAAAGCCCTCAGGGATTTTCTCTCTCTTAGTTATTACTATGTTTCTTTGAGAACTGGCCTTGCGGAGTAGCCTAGAGTGACTCTGAACCCTAACTCTCTTTAATCTCCCTCCTGAGTTCTGGGATTACAGGGGTGTACCCGGTAGTTATGTCATCTTTCTCAGTATCTTTACATTAAAGATATCTAGTAATATTTTCACAAGAAGAATGCTATGTCCTTATCATACACAGGAACAGTATTCTGGACTCTAAAATGGGACTTGTTAGGAGCGGGTATTAGAACAAGATCCTAAGACTTAAGAGACTCCCCCAAAGGGGTACATAGAACTCAGGAACAGATTGAAGCAATCTACTTAGTGACTAGGAGCTGGCAGTGGGTGCCAAATCTCAGCTTTTGTCCACCTTCAATTCTCACCCTCCTCCTCCGCCTCCAAGCAAACAATCACGCTTTATCTTCATCTACACTAAGCAAGTGCTGACTGAACACCAAAGGGGGAGGGGCTCTTAGTTATACATTATTTCCGAAAGGCAATCCACAAAGTGAGTCACTACCATAAAAGACAACTCCTTGGCATTCTATAATGAAACCCCACCCTTGTAGAGAGCCAAGGGACCCTCTCCTCACCTAATGCAGGAACAGCCCACTCTGGAGATGGTTTCTGTGGGCTTGGCCACACAGACTACCAGCAGCTCAAAGAGGTCCTTCAACATGGTGTTGATCATGCTCTCATACCTGATGTCTGCAAGAAGGAGGAATAAGATTCTTACAATTCCACTGTAACGGGAGAGAATGAAATGGCCATCTCTGGCAAAAGAGGAAAGTCTGAGACATAAGAAGTTATTCATTTGGGGAAAGGAGAAAAGAATGTGCATACCTACCCTTACGCCCTGTCAAAACACACAAATACACAAAATACACAAAACACACAGAATACAGCAGAGTAATGTTTTTCTTGGAGTCCCTTTATCCAATTTTGACATATTTCTGCTCATTTATAGATGCAGCAAGATGAAATATGTGGTTCACTTGTGCATGGTGTATCATTCAAAGTTTAGCATATAATTAATCTACTCAAACAAGACAGACTACAATAAAGACATGACCTGAAAAAAATGCATCTAAAAAGGAAAATTCAAATATGTTTTCCTTGGTGACGAAAACTGAATTTCATTTAAGTGCAATTGGAAAACAAAACAGTCCTGTTTCAGCTTGGTGATTTCTGAACCTTGTCAATCTGGCTTCCACCTACACATCATTTGTAGACTAAAGGAAACAGATCCCCAAGGCAGTGGAATTGTCTACTCTAGGAATTTATCTGTGTGTTTTTTCTAGTCTTGTGATTCCACAGAAGCAATTTTCAGTGGTATCTCTTCCATACCCCTCATTTAACAGGGGCCTGTTAAAAAATATAGACCTCTGAGGCACGCTCATTACCTACATGTGGATACCCCTCCCTCCTCTATCGGCTATGGAAATCCCTTTCACCTCCCCCCAGCATTTTTATTTTGCAGTACAAGGCTTATCCTCACTGGATTTAGTATAGATACAATTTCCTTTTTTTTTTTATTTTAAGATTTATCTATTTATTATATGTGAGTACACTGTAGATGTCCTCAGACATCAGAAAAGGACGTCAGATCTTATTATGGATGTTTGTGGGTCCTGGGATTTGATCTCAGGACCTTTGGAAGAGCCATCCATGCTCTTAACCACTGGGCCATCTCTCCAGCTCCAAATACAATTTCCTATTCTTGCTTTAAACTCTCGGAGGCCAACTTTCTGCTTGATCTCTTTTGTCTTTTCTAGCAAGGAGGCCTCTTTTGCTTCTATGTATTTTCCCCCTTCTGTTTAGATGCTACGTTTCTTTGTCCTTCCTTCCTTCCTTATTTTATTTTTGGTTTTTTGAGACAGGGTTTCCTCTGTGTAGCCCTGGCTGTCCTGGAACTCACCCTGTAGACCAGGCTGGTCTTGAACTCAGAAATCCACTTGCCTCTGCCTCCCAAGTTCTGGGATTAAAGGCTAGATGCTATGTTTCTTCTTCCTCCCAAACCTCCCAAAGCAGCTCAGGAGCAAAATCTGACTTTCACATAGGTCTCTGCTCAGGTCCCCAGGCTGCTGTCCTGTCACTTTCAACATAACTCTCCACTAGCATATGTGGTTTTCAAAGTGCCACAGGGCTCTAAGGAACTTCCCTTTATCTCTGTCCTGATAAGTAACGTCCTGCTGGTACTTTCAAAATTCTATTTCTTTTCTTTGCTTTCTTTAGATGAAGAAGCACAAACAACAAGATATCCTACCTCTGCATACTCTGGCTATGAGGATTTTTAAAAGCTGTGTACTTGCGAATGCCTTTCGTCTTCTTATAGCCACAGTAGACCTGCTATTAGGCATGCATCTTCAACAAAGGCTTTGGCACTAGGCTTTCACTAGGCACTTTGAGATATGATGCTGCCTGGAGAAGCAATGGCCACAACGGCTGGCTCTGGCTCTGGCTCTGTAGATACCTGAGTGTAGGAAACTTTGAATGTGCTCCACCACCAGCTCGCAGGACAGACCAATGGCATGCTTGAAGTTAGCAGACGCCACGTCCCAGTAGGAATGGTCCTTGTGGCTACGACGGAGCCACAGAGACATCACAGGAAGGAGAAGGTGAACAACTGCGTAGATTCCAAACCCTGGGCCTGAAAGGGAAAGGGGAGGGTCAGGGTTAGGATTCCAAGGGGGTGGGGGCTTCTTGCCATGACTGGTGTCAACAAAGATAACTCCTTATTCTCCGAGAAAGTGTGGGAAGAATTGATGACTCATTGGGGGCAGTAATGGGCATTTTACTTCTTTGTATGATTTTGGCTTTGCAGGTATATGAATACACATTAAAAACTTCAAGTATCGCAAAGCTAAAATGACACTTGGATCTCTTAGTTCCCAGATTCAAATATACAAGCACATATGTGCGTTTAGGAAAGAATGCCAAAATATATTATATATATACTTATATGGAACACCAAGGTATATAGTTTTATGTATAAGAGTCTGAGTCTCACTCTGTTGCCCAGGCAGGCCTTGAACTCTCGGAGTTGTGTTTCCCTGGCAGGGCCACCTGAATAGCTTTGTGATTTCAGGCATTTCCCACCCCACTAGCTTAGAGCTTTAAGGACTAATTTTGATAACTATGAAAAACAGAGTTTATATTATCAAAAAATTTAAGCAGTCCTTATTTTCACTGATACGCTATTCTCATTACACATAGGTATAATTTATTGGTCATTTAACAATTTCGGTGCTGATGAAAATTTAAGATGTGACTTGTCTTTTTATTTTGTAGGCAATGCTATAAAGATTATCTTTGTGCTTCTTTAAAGAAACACTAGTAGATTTTTAAAAATCGATTTTAAAAGCAAGGTACAAATAGGACGGACTGGCACATGCCTATATACATGCGACCCTTGGGGGGGGGTCAAGAAAGTTAGATCACCAGTTTTAGGCCAATGTGGCCACACAGTAAGATCTAATAAGAAAAGAAAAAGATATCGAAGATAACATGAAAATGACATAATATAGAGGAACAAAACTTATATCCAGATATAATTCCATTTTAACATATTTCCTTAAAGTACTTCTTGAATGTACATGTAAGAATGTGTATTTATAAATGCATAAAATTTCACACAGTTGATTTTGCATCTAAAATAATGCCTCATAAATATCATGTTATTCACATTTATTAACTGCTTTTTCCTTAGTGTTAAAAAACCTTATTGTAGTATCTAAGAGACTTCAACAAATATACATTTTTACATTAAACACCATTCATATGGTAACTAATATGAAAATTGAAAATGAAAATTACTAATGAGATAGATTTAGAAGTCATGGTACATAACTTTGTTTAGTGGAATGCTTTTAGTTTTTAAATATCGGAGAATAGCTACAAACTTTGCAATGAATTTTAAGCAGGTGTTAATAATCAAGTCATCATAATGATGAATAGACATCTCACTGAGGAATTAATTAGTAGCTTCATTAAGGTTCTAATTCTGTTAGTAGAAACTAAAATGTCAGGGCTGGAGAGATGGCTTAGCCATTAAAAGTCTGGCTGCTCTTAACTGAATCCTCCTAGTCCAGAGGACCAGAGTTCAGCCACCCCCAAGGTAGCTCACAATTGTCTGACTCCAGTTTCAGAGGATCTGATGACCTCTTCTGGCCTCTCCAAGTGTTGTATGCATGTGGTGCACAGACATTTGTGCAGGCAAAACACCCATAAAATAACCATAAAAACACCTTACATTGCTATAAAAAGTTTCTTTGACTGAGGAAACTTTGAAATGAATAATATATATGCTGAGTTTTTAAAACGCAGAATAAGAGATGCATTTCTAAGGCCTCTTTCCTACACAGGGGACCATCGTAGACAGTAGGTGATCCAATTTCCATCACTGACAAGGGGCTGTTTAGTATGGTGCCTGCTCTGGAGTGGTGGGTCTGTTGAGCTGTCCTAACAGCACTAGGGCTGCAAAGGCTGTAAGATCTGATGGCAAAGCCAGCTGGCCTGTGGAGACACTGATGGCACAGATGGATGCGGGACTGTAACCGCATCAAAGCACACATCGTTGGTAAAATTTCAGGATGTACCTTACTCATAACATCATTGTAGTCACAGAACACATATTTACTGAGCATCTGCTGCAAGTGAAACTTGGCTTTAAACGTAATAAACAGTGGGAAACAGGTAAACATCCAGAGATACCTTCTTGGAAATAGTTATATGTCTGACAACCCCTCCTCCAATAAAAACAGATGTAGACATTTACCGGGTGTTTTGGTAACATCTCTCAGCAGTTCAAAGAGTAAATCTAAGGTGGGTGGTTGGTGTTGCCTTGGGCAGTTGGACACAGCTGCTGTTAGCTGCTCCAACAGGATGATCCAGACTTCTATCAGACCTGGAAAACAGAAGGCCGACCTCTCAGAAATCCAGCTATAACCAGGAAGAATAACATTCGCAAGAGCCAAGCCAGTTCCATGTATGAATGCACAGGGCATTGGGATGCTAACTGCAAAACAGTGTTAGCTCTAGGTACCTATGAGCAGGCAAAGATCAACTAATAATATGGTCTGACAAAGTCAAGACCATATTATTACATACAAGACTCTAATTCTTCCCTAATTCCACCTTTTAAAAATGGTGATGACTCAGATGACTGTCAGACTTCCTGGGAGCTAGTCATGTAAAACTGCCCATTTAGCTTTATTTCTGTCTATCCTCTTGTGTTTCTTTTCAGACAGGGTCTCATGTAGCCTAGGCTAGCCTCAAACTTGCCGTCTAGCCAGTAATGACCCTGAACTTCTGACTAGAAGTTTCCAGCTCACATAGATGTGCCTAATACACCAATACATAAACAGGTTTAAGAACTGATCTATTCTCAGATATTATCATGGATTTTCAATATACATAATTTCCAGCCCAGTGCAAAATGCAAATATAAATACAAATTATAAGCAAACAGAATATACAAAGCTAGGCAAAATAGCTGACAAGGTAGATGCCATTATCAATTTATAACCAGTCATCTCCCAAGTTCTGGGATTCCAGGCACTTGTTACACACCATACTATTTATGTAGTGCAGGAGCTCAAACCCAGGGCATCATGCATGTGAGGTAAGCACTCTTCCAAATAGATTCATATGTATCTTTCCTGAGTATTATTTTAAAATAATAAAATTAGCTACTTCCACTATTTTCTTTGTAACTTAGTGGCATTGTGTGCATCATGCAGTATAGCCACTAGTACCATTTTCAAAATTGTCATCTCACACAGACACTCTGTATTGGTACTAGGACCTCCAAAACCTGTGATATCACATAAGTGACAGTGCAACCTGTACACCTGTTGCCAAGGCAACAGCCACCCTATTCCCAGAATCCATTGGGCTCACCTTTACCTGTGACCATGTCACCATCTGTATATATAAGAGGAGCACCCCCTTCCCCTCTTCTCTTTCCACTGCCACCTTTGTCCTTTCCCTTCTCAATAAACCTCAGGTGGAATTGTTTGGCCTGGTGTGGCCGGAGCCACCACTGCCCACTGATCCCAACACTCTGTAACTAGCTTTTCACTGTCCCCTAACTCCAGCTCCAGTTTAGTCCTTAATCTCTGCCAAACTGCTTTGTTTACTATGGTAGGATTAAGGGGATCCATCTCTATATTTGCTAAATTGGTACGTTTGCCACTTCCAGCTCAGATCACTGGAGGAAGTGTGACTTCAGAAAGGGCTACGTGGCCTGTCTTGCTATGAGCAACAAGCCATAAGGATGATTTCATAAGGGACACTGTTATGTACGAGGATGGGGAACAGCCTTGATCACTGGAGTCTGGTAATTAGGGCTGCAATGAGCATGAAAGATACGTATGTTGAGTAATCCTCAGTTTCCACTAGCTTCTCTACTCTCTACTACATAACTCTTTGAAACAAACCTAGAACTCATGACCTCGGGGCCCCATCTCTGCCTCCTTCCACTCTCTACACAAATTCCTGAGCCTTGCCTACGCATGTCAGAGTGTGTTGTGTTATGCTCATGTCTGTGCCCTGCACGCTCTTGTCCCCATATATGTATACATTTCTCTGGTTTATCAGCTTTTGTATTAAAAGGCTTTCTAGATTTAGTTGAAGAGCCCACCCAGGACAAGGTAGGCCTCTCTACACTTTAACTTTAGGACACACTTACTGAAACATTTGTAGATTTAATGCAACGTTTTAGGCTTTGGCCTGAACTAACATGAAGAGAGAAAGAAGAAAACCACACATGACCAGGTGGCTACACATTGGTAACAGTTGACAGGAGATACCATTGTGTCTAGCTCTACATATTATACATATGCTCCTGTTTTTATATACTTTATCTGTATTTGTAAATGTTGGCGTTTTCCCACTGGGTGGGGGAAAGTAATATGTGCCTTGAAAATCCACAGTGATTTCTGAGAATATATCATTCTGAGAGGTGATTAGGTACATATGCATGTATGTACCTAAGAAGTGGTATGTGTACAGATGCATGCAGCGCTGCATGCATGCGCATGTGGCGCCATCCGTTGTTCTCTGTCAATCCCCATCTTATGAGAAAATGCCTTTCCCTGAACCTGGAACTCACCATATGGGCTAGACTGGTTGGCTAGTGAGGCCCTGGGACTCCCCTGTCACGGTATCCCTAGCTTCCGCTGTGGTTGTATACCATACTATGACTATACTAATAGGCGTGTATATTTTTCCTTCTTTCTCTCTCCCTTTAGTACAAGTCAATATCTAAAACATTATTGTAGACAACAAAATTAGCATCTGCTCATACTACATTGGTTAAAGGTGCCAGTGTTAAAATTATTCTTTTTCATAATATATTTGTGACATTAAATATCTGTTCCTCCCTAGAATGTTTTCTCTTGTTGAAGGAGGCGTTACCATTTAAAATGATCTCTCAGACACTGTAAACTTCTAACCACCCCTGTAACTGAAAGACAAAAATAAAAACAGCCTCCAAGAGTATTTGAAACAGCCTGTTCTTGGAAGGTAGGCCTATTTCTGAGTGTGCTTTATATTTCTAGATGTGAACTGGACAAGGTCTTCGGAGATGATAGACCACAGGTGTGAACAGGAATCAAGTCCCTGGAAAATCACTTGAACTTACTAGATTGTAGTCTGGTTCATCGGAGATTGCATGGAATCTACTTTGAAACAATTTTTTTTTTTAAGATTTATTTACTGTTATATCTAAGTACACTGTAGCTGTCTTCAGATGCACAAGAAGAGGGCATCAGATTTCATTACGGATGGTTGTGAGCCACCATGTGGTTGCTAGGATTTGAACTCAGGACCTTCAGAAGAGCAGTCATTGCTCTTAACCACTGAGCCATCTCTCCAGCCCTGAAACAAATTCTTTAAAAGTATTCTTTCCCTAAGCCTCATACCCTCTCTTATCACAAATATACTATCTCTTCAGCAATGGCTTAATTTCCCCTATCTTTAGTCAAATAAGGGGAAGTAATTGTGTTTCCTTGAAACTAGTGAAGATTATTGCTAGTCCATTTAAGTACCAGTGCAATTTTGGCTGACTTTGCTAAATTTAAGAGAAATCAAAATTCATTTGGTAGAATCTGTATAATTATGATGGCTTTATACAGAGGCACCCATATAAAAAGAATAAGTTAGTGTTGATTTTAGGGAGCCCTTGGGAACTCTAGTTAAACTTATCCTGGTATAAAATTGTTTTAAAAAACCCAGAGAAGTGGATGACTAATCTTACGATCTGT
Organism: Apodemus sylvaticus; assembly: GCF_947179515.1. Lineage (NCBI taxonomy): Eukaryota > Metazoa > Chordata > Mammalia > Rodentia > Muridae > Apodemus > Apodemus sylvaticus. The sequence goes on along the minus strand of NC_067494.1, from coordinate 20,628,268 downwards.
AAACTAACTTAATTTATGCCCTAAGAGTCTGGGGCTTAGAACATAAAAATAATAATAGTCAAATCAACTAACTTACCGGTGTCATCATCGAAATCCGACAGGACAGATTCAATTCCATCTTCACTGCTTGCCGACTGCTCCTGAAGTCTTCGTGGCAAACTGGCAAGTCGCCCACTAAGGAATATTGGCTTTAAAGGCATTTTGTAGATCTTGGCCAATAACTAAGAAAGAAAACCATACCAAACAGTACACTTATATATTGGGAAATACTTGGTGTTAGGAGATAGAAAGATTATAAATCATTATTAAAGGGGACCCAAAACCAGAAGGGCTCCTAAAAATAAAAGTTATTGTGATTTGCATTTAAAAAGTAGCTGACAAGAACATTAATATCAGGAACCAGACGCAATAATGCTCGCCGGCAATAAAGCAGTGGCTATTATCCATCATCTGAGTTTTATATACTTTTATAAACTCACTAAGGTAACTGTGAATATGTCAAATATTTTTTTTTCTGTAGGGGACCCCAGAGAAGAACGGGGAAAATGGGACTCTGGCTTTCTCTTTTCATGACCCACCTCCAAGGAAACAGAAGGGAAAAAGCAACCTAGGAGATGGGAGGATCTGAGGTCAAGGTAAAGAAGATGAAGCCATCTTTCCTCCTAGGGCTCAGCTAAAGACATTTGCTGGTGTTTCATGAATACCCTCTGAGGCACGTTTGGGGTTGGGAGTTGTGTGTGGGACTCCCCAGTACCTGAGAACAACGTCTGAGGTAATCCAAGGCAGGCAGGCACAGGTCTGTAGATGTAGCTCCAGATCCAGGAACACAGTCTCCAATCTCTTTACAGTCTACCTCGCCTAGGGCAGTGTGGGGACAGGGACAAAATTACCCCTGCTTCCAATAGTAAGAGAAGACCCAAAGTACACACAAGGAAGAAAGGGGAAAGTTACAGTAACTCATATAATCCTGATAAGCTTCCTCTCTGTGAATTTTCTCCCTATGGGGACTATCTGGTCTGTTCTGGTCTCAAGCTTCTGGTGGCTGAAGGGGTATTTCTGAAATCAGCACACAAATTCCCTTCTCTGCTGGATGATGTGACTTCTGAGGCCTGGTGACAGAGGCCTCAGAGGCAGGCTTTGTAAGGCTGAATTGAGGTAGGTGGCCCCCCTCTTTGGACTTCATCTTCTGCCAGCACTAGGCACTAAAGGATGGCTGGCAGTCAATGAAGAGCCCAGAAAGAAGAAACATGGGCGGTGCAGACATGGGGCTATTTCAGTAGACTTAAATTGGTTTATTTTCATATAGTTGTAGAGATTTACTGTAGATTTTCTAAAGGTAAATAAATGAGAATCATAACTTTCGTTCTCATGAATAAACCAATCTATTTCTATGCTTCTAATAAAATCATTCCATAACACTGTAATTATAGCTAATTGTCTGCAATTGTAGCAGCAAACACCCTTCAATGTGAGTAAACAGACACAATTACGAGGCATTAGTTAAAATTCAGAAGCACTGAGGCATGCTTCTATACAAAAGAAATAAACAAGTTCACATTTTAGATTAGGGGTGGCAAACATTTGGTAAAGGGTCAGAGAGTAAGGACTTCAGGCTTTGTAGGTCATCCTGTCTGGGTTGTAACTTTACTTCTATTGCTGTAGCATAAAGTGAAAAAAAATTGCTTTATAGGAAGTCTGTTAGTGAGTTAGAGTTGAACTGTAGGCCTCTAGTTTCTGGTTTATATTCATATATCTTACAGCTAAAAACAGAGGCCAGCGTGAATTCATGCTGAAAAAGGCAGGTGGAAATTAACAGTGGTGTCATTTTCTATCTTCTAGATTATCATGAGTGTTACCGTTTTTATGCTGCATACACCAAGTCGATATAAATAGGTTCTCTGGAACCAGATAGCACCCAGGAAGCATGGCTTTCCCACTGAACCCCAAGACTTATTATGCCTCTACTTCATAAATCACAAAATAAAACAGGATCTCTTTTTTAAAAACATCTTCCACATGCACATTAATAATCTGGCATCTCTACATCCAGTCCCTAACTTTTCCCTAAGAAAAAGTCTCAGATTTCCAACATGCTGCACAACAAGGTAACTCTACCTGCATATTTCACAGACACTTGATGTGTCTACCTGTCCAAGGAAAATGTATTACCTCTTCTTCTTTGCTGTGGTCTAAGTACTTGTACCTATCTATATGACATGAAAACACTAGTGGAACATTTCAGAAATAAGAAATTCCTAAGTTTCCAATTATATGTTATTGCCAGCAACGTGAAGGAATGTCACTCTTGCTCCGTCCCATCTGGGATGTGCCAAATCCCTTGTGTTCTGCATCCAGGCTGGATATGATGTCTGCCCATTGTCACTCCATAGGGTTACCAGACTGCCTGATGTGGCATCAGTGTATTGCTATCACTGGTTTCTATTTTTAATTTTTACTATTTATTTACTTTTATGATATGTTTGTAGCAGCAAACACCCTTCAGTGTGAGTAAACAGACAATTATGAGGCGTTAGTTAGAATTCAGAATCACTGAGGCATGCTTCTACACAAAACAAATAGACAAGTTCACATTTTAGATTAGGGGTGGCAAACATTTGGTAAAGGATCAGAGAGTAAGGAGTTCACTGTATGAGTATTTGCCTGTATGCATGTCTGTGTACCTCTTACATGCATGGTGCTTGAGGAAGCCTGAAGAGAGAATTATATCCCCTGGGAGTGGAGTTACAGATGACTGTGAGATGACATGTAGGTGCTGGGAATTGAACCTAAGTCCTCTGTAAGAGCAACCAGTATGCTTAACTGCTGAGGCCTCTCTCCAGGCTTTATCATTAGGCTTTGTGAGTCTAATGTAATACCTACTTTATAAATTAATTGTTGGCATGCATGCATCTACAGGAAAAAACACATAGGTTTGGTACTATTAGTAGTATTAAGACTTTTCTGGTGGTCTAAGAAAGTATCCTTGTAGGTAAAGATGACAAATGTACATTTTAACAGAACAGGGTAAGGATTACTCAGACTAACAGCAAGTACATCCAATACTTTCATTTTGCTCTTACTCTTACACCAAGAATAAGGGTGACACAAGTCTAATAACTTCTTTGTGTCCAATTTTCTTTCACAAAAGAATGATCAATGTATCAGTTATCTATTGAGAAGGTAAAAGAATGGTATCAACCTTCTATTTTTTTATTTCTAAGGTTCTCTGGGTCCACATCCAGGAGCTCCCTGCTTAAGCCTGTCAGATGTGTAAATGTCTTCTAAACTTGCAGTCAACCCCCTGCTCCTTCTCTCAACCTCACCAGGATGAATCTGTGCTTCATCTAAAACCAAGCTTCAGTAGGTCATGCTGTATACAAGACTCCACACTATTAAGTGTTCCTAACTTAAGCATATAACTACCTACATATTTCCTAAAATACACCAGGACTTCAAGAAGAAGGATGCTGATTATTCTAAAACTCATCTTACAATGAAGAAGGCTAGAGGAGGCATTCTTAATTTTAATTTCCAACTGCTAAATGGAAACAGTGGGACACTGCAGGGAATGGCTTCCTACGCAAGGTCAAATGCTGACATATTCTAAGGTTGGAAAGGAAGTTAGCATACAATAAGATATAGGTTGAGAATGTATTATATTACAAGATATTTTGTAGGTAAAGTGAAAAATTCAACAACCCAAGTACAGTAAGTCTCTGACCCCATGTGTTCATATCCCAGGATGTTTGCTTTTTTTTAGGGTCCCATTGTCAGGAACCACCACAGGACAAGCTAATAACTGCCAGGAGATCTTCCTGAAATGACTTCACTTTAGACTAATATCTACAATGAAGCTCTGGTAGGCAAGACCCAGAAGAAAATCATTTTAGGAAAGATTCTTGCTATTAATATTCTTGCTTTTCCTGTTATTATTAAACATGTATGACAATCACTAGGTATAAGTCTACTCTTTTGAGCAGATCGCTGCAGATCTATGAAGATGTGTTACTATGTGTTACTATGCTTCTAGATAGTAACCAGACTTTCTACTGCTCATAGTACATTCCAAGAGGTTGTAAAACCATTAACCAAAAGTCGTAATTATCATAGGTGCTAGGTCAAAAGATAAAATATTGACTGGGCTTATCTACACAAAACTTCACTAATAACTTAGTTATGGTTTTGAACTTTGAATGAGCCTAAGGAGCTGTGATAGGTGATGAATGTTTAGCCAGATAATTACTTCTAGTGGATATGCATGGAAACCTTCTCTGTCGTAAACTTCTATTTCAATTTGTAATTTGATTTTATGTGTGAACTGGTGATGAACATGTCTTTTCTTAATAACAAGGCAGGCTTAGTCTTATTAAAGGAACACAGCTTTCTTCTTAAAAACTTGGGTTTAATTCATTTAGCATTAAAAGGGTAGAAGCTTTTTCTTAATGCAATAAAGATTGGAGCTCATTTTTCATTCAGTGAGTTCTTCCTGCACTGGTGCTTGATCTTTTGCTCCAAATGCATATGTAAATATAGATGTGTGTGTGTGTGTGTTTAAGTATGTAATTGTGAGAATGTATGCAAGCTGAGCTAACTGGTTTGAGTGGCAATGTGTTAATATGCATGCACGAATCTATATATGAATTTATGTGAGTTTATGCATATCTGTCTATGTAAGAGTTTTTCTTCTGCAGGTGTTATTCTCTTCTCCCAGTTCAGTAGAAGTTCACTGCTCCAAACGTCCCCCTACCTAGCCTGACAAACAAGAGGCATCTAGACAAAAGGGAAAAGGCTCTAGCAACTAATCCTTTACTTAATCTCCTGCTGTTTTAGGATGAGGTGCTAGGTGACAGAGACTGCAGTTTCTGGCCTTAGAGGAGCACAGAAGGCAGGTTAGCAACAGTGGCAAAGTAGCTTAGGCTTAGATAAGTGAACTTTTTATTATTATACAGCAACTCTAGATATCTCGTAAAACCAAGTCTTACCCTCACCAACGCTCTTTTTCCTCTGCTGCCTCAAGAAGAAGACCAGAGCTGGCCCCTCAGTATCTCGTCTCCAGGATCCCTACAAAACCATTGTGGGTAGGGTCTACAATGGCTGTGAATTATTAAGGAGGGTTCCACTTACCCAGCCCCTTGACGAACTTCATAAGGCACATGATGTAACTAGTAGCTGCGTTTGCAAAGACCTGGATGTTGTCGGTATTTAGAAAAGCTTCAAATACATCGAACACAGGAGCCTGGCCTTTTCCTGAGGGAAGAAGATGACAGAATCTTAACAAAGGTTTTTAACCCTTCAGGGTGCTAATACTCTCAGTACTTCCCAAAGAATCTTAGAAAAGAGTCATTAGAAAAATTTTTCTAGGGGCTGGAGAGATGGCTCAGTGGTTAAGAGCACTGGCTGCTTTTCCAGAGGTCCTGAGTTCAATTCCCAGCCACCACATGGTGGGTCACAGCTATCTGTAATGGGATCTGATGTCCTCTTCTGGCATGTAGGAGTACTCATATAGACAGAGCACTCATGTGCATAAAATAAATAATTCTTTTTTGGATCTTTTGACAGAATAGATCCCACATCTTGCTGCTTCACCTACATGGAAGCGGTGGGAAGGCTGGGATGAAAGTTGGGTGGATAATGGGGTAGAACTCTAGGAACATAAGCCTAGAGTAATATATAGGTCGGTAGTACAGTAAGTATGGGATTGCAAAAAGTAGTAGAATATCTACAGACAAGGGAAGGACCATTTAGACAAGTCTCTGATGACATACACTTATTTATTAATTCCTGTTAGGAATGAGTCTGCTGGTCTTAAGAAATCCTGCTTGCAAGATTCTATTTTTAAGTAAGAAAACTGGCAAGTGGCTCGAGACTGGCATCCAGGCACTGGATTCTCAGAATATTCCTGGGCAAGCTATCTCACAAGATGGTCCACTGTTCTAGATTGTACAAACAATGAGGTCTACACTGAACATTTGGGGTGTGGGATGTGCCAGGTACAATGTGTCTGTGTGAGCAGTTTTCAGCTGGGTCTTTAACTGGCTTCATGTTCTGACATTTCTACTGCTGAGGGAAGGGTGCTCTGTGTGGTGCTCCATGGGAAGGCAGGAACTAAGGAAGCCCGTAGCATCCTTTCAGATGTTGTCATCTTACCGTAAAACCAGGCTGTGCCCATATTGTACTACCATAGTGAATCTTAGTCACGAGTCATGGAATGAACCTAAGCCATGCAATTTCCATCAGAGCTGTATGCTTCGTCCAGGAGTCCTTCTGCTGGGACATTCTCTGAATGTCAGGGTGGCTTCAGGGAATCACTGAAACGGTACCCGTGGACGCTGGGCATGCCAGTTTATTTCTATGTATTCCAATATTCCTAAATCTGATTCCCCTGAATTATACTTTCCAGTTTATCTTACTTAAAAATAAATAGATTCAGGCTTAGTGTACCTTCTCCTAAATGCTGGGGACCAGATGTGTTTCCGAATTTAGTTTTTCAGAGTTTGAAAAATTTGCTTAGTGTTTTTGAAGCATCTGAAAATCTGAGTACTATGGAATAACAACATTTTTTTTTTTTAAATTTTGGAGCATTTTGTATTTTCAGATGATCAACGTATGACATTTTCCTCTGTGGTTTCAGAAAGGAACTCTACAGACCGATACAGAGAGACCAATTCCATCTCTGCTAGAGTGGGGCCGATGACCTCAGGGCTCTGGGTCAGCTGGCAGCAAGCCAACCCCAAATCCTAGCTATGTGTTATTTCCTGTTGACAAAACGTGGCTGATAGAATCTCTTTCCTTCTGTCCTTTTGATAACCTGCGACTTGGCATAAGGAATGAAGAATCACCCAATTGTTCTTACCCATAGAGTAGTCCCCAACCAGGTACTCCTTCACCTCTGACTTATTCCCACTGTGAACCGTTTCCAGAGCACTGAACAGGGGTCTCCATCCTGACTGGATCTGTGCAGAGCACACCTCAACCAGCTCCCCAATGGAGGTGACCACCTGCACAGGTGAAGGAGGAAGTGGTTAATTAACACTAGTCGAACGTATAGGAAAGGCCGTGTACTTCTCTCCCCCTCCCCTTTTCTGAGTTAATTTTGGTGAAAGAGAAAAACTGCTGAGTAAACTTTCACAGGATTAGCTTCCTGTCTGTTTGCTGTTTTTTGTGTTTCAGTGTGTGCCTCCTTATCACCATGTATTGTCAACTCAGGTCTTTCCTAGTTCATACTCTGCAAATAATTTTATAACCTTGAGCTTATCTTATCTCTTTTCTTTATAAAATTATTTATGTGTGTGTTTTGCCTGTATGTATGTATGTATGTATGTATTCATGCATTATATGTATGTATATATGTATGTATTCATGCATTATATGTATGTATTCATGCATTGTATGTATGTATGTAAGTATTCATGCATTGTATGTATGTATGTATGTATGTATGTGCATCACATGCAGGCCTGGTATCCACATTATCAGAGATGTTGTATACTATGAACTGGAGTTATAGACAGTTATGAGCCATCATATGGGTTCTGGGAATCAAACCTGGGTCCTCTGGAAGAGCAGCCAGTGCTCTTAACCACTGAACAAGCCATTTCTTCAGCCCCAAGTTTATCCTTTCATTATTGTATTTTGATTTTACCTTTCAGGAAATATAAGTGTTTAATTTTGGTAAGGTCTGATTCATCAAGTTTTCTTTTCAAGGGTGATGTTGCTGGTATTGCTTCCAAGAAGCCCTGGTCTTGCTCATATTAGGTCATGACCAATTATCAGTTTGTGTGTGTGTGTGTGTGTGTGAGTGTATGTATGTGTGTGTATGCATGTGTGTGAATGTATGTATGTGTGTATGTGTGTGTATATGTAGGTGTGTATATGAGTATGTATATGTGTATATATGTCTGTGTGTGTATATGTGTATGAGTGTATATGTGTGTGTGTGAGTGTGCATATGTATATGTGTATGTATATGTGTATGTGCTAGTGTGTATATGTTTGTATGTTTGTGTGTGTGCATGTGCGTGTGCAAGTGCATGTGCATGAGTGTATGTGTGTGTGTGTGTGTGTGTGTGTGAGTAGTGGGAGATGAAGGTTTAAGATAGTTTTTCTTACAAGAGAGTGAATACAACTGGCTGAAAACAGTCTTTCTCTTCCATTGAATTGTAATGGCATCGCCTTCACAAGCCAATTGACCAAACACACATGGATTTCTTTAGAGTTCTTCCCTTCTAATATGAACACTTGCAACTGCAAGGTCCCCACAAATACTGACTTGGCTGATAACACAAGATCAGCGTCTCATGTTCTCACTCAAGGCAGTTTTAAACATTCCTTGTCACTTCTTCAGTGACGTAAGTGCTACTTAGAACGCTGATGTTTGATTTATAAATATTTGAACATTTCCCAAGTTGATTTATTTATTATGAACTCAGTTCCATTAGGGATAGAAAATATACTTGTATGTTTTAAACTTGGTTAAACTTACTGAGACTTGTTTTAGAGGTTTGCATATAAACTATTATAAAAAATGTTCTACATGCTCTTGAAAAAAATGTGCATCTTGTCACTCACCCTGGCCCACAGTGTTGCTTATCATCTGTACCTGACTTGATGTCTAGTTCGATCAGCTGCTTTAAGGGAAGAGTTATGATACTTCATTTCAATTTCTTTTAAATCACAGGAAAATGTATATAGTGTAAACATCACATTACGAGTTGTGCATAGCTCACACAGTTTAATACAGTTCCCACCACTGTCCATGCTTGTGATGTTTTCATCTTTCTAAATTGAAATTCTGTGCTCATTAAGCAATAACTTACCATTCTTTTCAACTGGGATCCTCACATTGTCTACATGTCCTTTTCGTTGTTTTGTTCTTCATGAATTTGTAAGCTTGCATGGGTTTATGTGTGAGGGCCAGAGCGGATACTGGGTATTCTCCTTTATCGTTCTCTACCTAAGTTTTTGAAACCACTGAACCTGGAGTTTGCTGATTTGACCAGGCTAGCTGGCCATTGAGCCCTAAGGGCTCCCTTGTCTCCAGTTCACCAGTGCTGTTTATATATGCAGCACCATGCCCGCTTTATGCACAGGTGCCGGGATCTAACTCAGGTCCTCAAGCTTAGACAGTCAGCACTGTAATGATTCACCGTCTCCACAGCCCCAGAGACATTTATATTGGCATGTCTTCCTAATAAACTGACCTACTTATAATTACAAAATTCTAGCTTTAGTTTTTCTAGTAATGGTAATACTATTTCTAGATATACCCATTTCTAATACCCATATCTAGTAATAGTAATACTCTTCACCTGTCTTTTGTTTTTGACCTGACACTGATACAATTGTGTTAAATTGATACAATTTAACTCCCTCAAAGTTAAAATCTGTATAGTTCTCATTAACTGTCTTCTTGTCTCAGTCTGTTTTCCTTCCTTCCTACACCAGGAAAGCAGCTCAAGCTGGCTTAGAACTTCCTAAGCAGGCCATGCTGGCTTCACTCCTGGGATCCTCCTGCTTTGGCCTCCCAAGTCCTGGCATAGGAGGCACAGGCCAGCACGGCTGGCTTTTGATTCCATTCAATGATGTGGCTATTGTCACGGACGTTTGTGAAGACAACATCCATGGGTGGTTATTTCATTTCTCTTGGGGATGGTACTGTTGGAGGAACTGCCAGGCTGTGTTCTGCACTAAGTAAAGAATTTGCTTTCATTTTCAGTGTCTGATGTTAATTTCCTCTACGCCTCACTTGTCGTTATGACCTCTTCGTTGGCTTTAATCACCGCAGTAAGTGAAGCAGTGCTCACTGTGGGCTCCATGTACACTTCTGTAATGATGCTGCGTTTCCTACTCAGTGCTATCACGCACGAGGCTCTATAGACACCCAGCATTTTGTGTTCTGCTTCCCACACGCACCGTGCCCTTGGCTCTTCCATTCTACATTACCACATTCTTTAATATTAAACACATGGTCATGTGGGCATCTCTGGTTTTAAAAAATCCCTCTATGTATGTGTTACTTCCTTCAATTTGCTGTAGGGATTATAACATGCACCTTCCAGTTGGCACATTATAATTCTAATTAATACCAACTTTATTTTGGGGGGGGAGAAGAATTTTTGCTTCTATATATCCTCATTTCCTCTCTCTCTCTCTCTCTCTCTCTCTCTCTCTCTCTCTCTCTCTCTCTCTTCTGATGCTACTCATGTTTATATTGAAGCTTGGCCTAAGTAAAGCTAAGCTATGTAAGATGTCGTTGGTTCTACAGCCTGTGAGCATGGAGTGATGAACTCTGTCTTCACCTGATGGTATAGCATATATACCTCATTGCATCAAAAGCACCCAGGGGAGAGGATGTGTGTGTGCCTACACCTCTCTGACTGACACTTTGGGGGTATTTTAATAGTGTTCATTCTCTTGCCAGTATGCCATTGCATTTAAAGAAAAAGAATAAGCCATCAGCATCTGAGTTGACTTCAGAGAAAGGGCCTGTTGAGCTCTTGCCCATCACTGTGTCACATGTGAGGTCACTGAGTTTGCTTCTTTCCATCTGTCTCCCATGGGACAGAACGTGGTGGGTAGCGTGGTCTAGATAAGACAGATCAATGCGGCCAGATTCTCTAGCTCCGTGTTTCAGATCCCCCCATCACTAGGTGGTCCTGGCCAGATTGTTTAACCCCTCTTTGTCACCAACGAGGAAGACAGTATGCAAAACAGAGAACAGTGTCTGCCTCTGCTCTCACCAAACGCCTGCCCCTGGAGAGAGGATGCAGCAGCCCCGTGCGTGCGGCACTGACCTGGTCTTGAACGTCTTCGTCACAGAGCTCCAGCTGCATGATCCGCTCGAAGGGCCGGAAGAGGGCTTCGCTAAAGTGAAAGTGAGGCGGCTCGCTCCAGTCCGTGAGAACCTCGGTCAGGATGTCATGGATGAAGGACACGGCCTTCTGAGACACACGGCGCTCTTTGTGGCAGGCAGCCTACGCAAGACAAGAGAGGGCCGAACGCCAACAGGAAGTCAGGCATGGAGAACATGGCCGCCTCATTCTTCGAAGGGAGAAAAGGCAATTCTGTTTACCTACAAACGTCTAAGGAATTTTAGTGGGCAGATGATCCGTACACCCAATTGCACTTGAAGATTTAACCACTGGCCAGATACAACTTCCATGTTACCTTGAGGTTTCTGGGAGACTAAGGTTTCTATTATTTTCTTTTTTATGCAGCATGGACATTTTCTTCGGCAGTACAGAGCATGCTCATATCTGGGAACTGCTCGTGGTTCATCCTCAGTCATCCGCCTAACATATTGAGATCATTTGTCCCCTGGTGAGATGGAGCAATTGTGATACGAACTCAAATTGTTTCACACAGTTTGGACCTAATGTTCTTTATTGATTCTGTCCCACACCGGCTCTCAACTTGGGCATGGAACTTGCTTTGTATAATGTCACACCAGAGATCATTCCATATGTCAAAAATTGATATGGAGTTTGTGCTCTCACTGTTGGGGGGGGGGAACCCCTAAGAAGACCTTGCAAATGAGTGGGGACTGTTTGCCAGAGGCAAACCTATATTAGAGTCTGTGTAGAGAGAGAACTATGCTTCCCACTTCCCAGGTAAAGCTACCAAGAACCAGTTTGTACCAGTCTTTGTGTCAGTGGACTACAGCATACAAGGAGAACCATGTGGGCTCGGCCAAGCTAGCTGTCGTATTTAGGGTTTCTAGTTCTATGCTAAGACACCATGACCAAGTTAACTTGGGGGGGGGAACAAAAGGGCTTACTTCATTTTATATTTCCAGATAACAGTCTATCATTAAGGGACGTCAGGGAAGAAACTCAAGCAGGCTGAAAAGAACTGGAGGTGGCGACTGGTGCAGAAGCCATAGAAGAGTGAGTGCTGCAGGAGGCACGGAGGAGTGCTTCTTACTGTCTTGCTCCTTGTGGTTTTTTATTTTTTAAAACTTATTTTATTTATATGAGTACACTGTAGCTATCTTCAGACCCACCAGAAAGGGCATCAGACCCCATTACAGATGGTTGTGAGCCACCATGTGGTTCCTAGGAATTGAACTCAGGACCTCTGGAAGAGTACTCAGTGCTCCTAACCGCTGAGCCATCTCTCCAGCCCTCAGGCTATTTTATTATATATCCAAGGTAGCACCACCCATAGTGATTTGGGTCCGCCCATAGCAACTGTCAGTCAAGGAAATGCTCCACTGGCTTGCCCAAAGGCCAACCTGATGGGGGCGTTTTTCTTAACGAAGGATCTTCCCAAGTGACTCTCGCTTGGTCAAGTTGGAAGAAAACTAGGCAGCACAGAATTACCATTGCGTTTTCTTCAAAATTATGATACAGAGGATCATGAGCTAAGCAAATGGCTACCGTTTGAAAGCCCCAGGCGTTCAGCTAATTATAGCACAATACCTAGCTGAGACAGTCTTTGGCCTTGACTGAACAGATATTTTTCTACCCTTCTTCCTTACTAATCTATCCTCAGGCAATACTGTTTTCTGTTACGTAGCTGGTGGGGTGGTTGGAATGAGGACTGATCCCCATAGGTTCAGGCATTTATCTGAACACCTGATCGGCGGCATGCACGCTGTTTGGGGAGGCAGCACAGCCTTGGGGAGGAAGTGACCGTGGGGTGGGCTCTGAGATTTTATAGCCTCTGCTACCTCCCGGTTGCTTACTTTGCTATCTCCCTGAGGACATTATCCTCTCAGCCTCCATCACAGGCTCTCCTTGGCACTCAGGCCCAAATAAAGCCTTCCCTCTGTTAAGCTGCCTGAGTCACAGCACCAGCAAAGTGATTAACAGAGGCAGTCATCATGAGCAGAGGGTTAGACACAGGCCTACGCCAAACCTATCCTATAAACTGCTTTCCTTCAGAGAGCGGAAGGACGTTAGGTTAGGATTCCTTTAATTTTATGGAGGAAACCAGGACATATGGTTCACCTTCTAAAGTATCGTGTCCTCAGTAACTGAGTTATCACAGAAGAGCCACAAGAACCAAAGGTGTTGCCTCCAAGAAAAGAACAGATTCAGGCCTCTTGCTTTTAGCTCCAGACTCAAGTTGCTAGCAGAACATAAGAAGACAAAAAAGCCAGCTATTTGAGAAAACTATTCAAGCTGTATACTTGGAAAGGAACAGGGCCATAGTGACGCCATGGTAGCCCTGCCTTTCGATGTGAGCCTTCAGATGCTTGAACCACCAACCACAGAGTACACATGGAGGGACCCATGGCTCCAGATTCATATGCAGCAGAGGATGGCCTGGTTGGACATCAAAGGGAGGAGAGGCCCTTGGTCCTGTGAAGGCTGGATGCCCCAGTGTAGGGGAATGCCAGGTCAGGGAAGCGGGAGTGAGTGGGTTAGTTAGTGAGCAGGGGGAGGGGGAGGGGATGACAGGTTTTTGGAGGGGAAACAGGGATAATATTTGAAATGTAAATAAAGAAAAGATCTAATTTAAAAAAAAAAGAAAAAATATAATGCTTGTGACCAAGTCACAGACAACTCTCATCTCACTCTAAATACAGCCTCTATGTTGACTGCAGCAGGACTCCCTCCGAGCTTACATTTCCAGGCTCTTCCCAAGTTCCAAGCTCACCTCCACCAGGTGCGGGGCCACTAGGCTCCAGCAGCGCATCACGTGGAGCAGGGGCCGGGCTTTGCTCCTCACAATCCTCAGCATGGCGTCCCCCAGGCGGAACAGGTGCAGAGCGCTTTTTTGATCCTGGGTAGACTTGACTTCACCTACAAGACGGTGAGGTGAGAGAACCTGGGCTTACGTAGAGTCCAATAGACTCCAGCACGAAGAGATGTCGAAAATCAAGGCAGTGTTCTCGGGTAGCGAGACCGTTTGAGAGGGCTGGTTGAGGAAGGAGAGAGCCCTCTATTCAAAACCAGCAAGGTGGTTCATTCAGCAGGATCCAAACCTCTCCTTGATTCAATACCGTGTTCACAGAGCAATAGTTTAAAGAATAAGACTGGGGAGTCAGACCTGTTTAGCAGCTGCACTGGAATGGGCCAAGGATTTCTCTCTAATTCCCAATGATCTCATGTATAAAACAAGTGGTAAATATATCTACTCCTTAAAATACCCACTACCATCAAATGAATGTGATGACCCACATCCAGTGCTTAGCATGGGCCCAGCACACACAGATGAGGGTTTTCAACTCATCAATAATTATGATTTTTCCTGTCGTCTTTCACACATGGTATTGGCATCAAAGACTGGGGCTATTTCTTCCTTACTTACCAACAGTTTCTTCAGGGAAAATTACCTGGCATTGTTAGAGAGTAATCGACTGTGTCTGTCACCGAGTGGAATAGTTGGGACTGAGATGCCTTTTTGAGTTGGTAGAGGAACCCTCCTAAGGCCATTAAGTTCAACTTGTCGGTAGCATCATCAAAGAGCCTGGGTGCAAATAAACATATGTTATGTGGGAACAATTCACCAAGGGCATATGGCAGAATATGTATGGCAATCTGGTTGATATAATTAACAAAGCTGCTGTGAAATCATTGCAGAGAAATGGGTGGTATTGTCATAACTGTTATTAATGTGAACAAATCTGCACTACCCATGAGATTCTGATGCAAAGAACACCACAGAGCATACTTGAAAAAAAAAAAAAATCTTTGCAGCTTCCAAGGCTGGCCACTAGTGGTAAGCACTAGTGAAGATGTCAGGTTATTGCTTCCTGATATTCCAGGAGGGCAAAGTGTAAAGATTAGACATTAGTGTCCCATAGCCACAGTGAGCAGTGAGGTTTATGTATGCCAGCGGTGATGTCACCGATGCCAAGTGCTGCTCAAGGGACATGGTCTTGAACAAAAATTGAATCTTGAGTCTTTCTGAAGAACTAAACTAAGGTATGCTAAGTTTTAAGACAGATATGGTTTAAAATATGAGGCATGAAAAGATATTACACATTTTATAAATCCAGTGTAGAGAACAACTAAGCACAGCTGAAATTTAACAACAAAAGTTGAAGCCCTGGTTTGAAAAGGACCTTGACGTATGAGGGGACAAAGATGCACAAATGACTGGGGGCTCACAGGAAAACACTGAACAAGGTTTCTTGTTTCTGTCTATAAGTAGGAAGGTGCAAATCAAAACCTACAGGATACCAGAAGGAATGCTGCGAGCCTTTGAAGATGTTAAGTAGTTCTGATCATTTTAGTGCACGAAATAACTTCATACGTGATGAGTATTTTATCAAAATGCCATCTCTTGCCATCTGGTATCAGTGTCACGCATAGTTAAAGTTCTATGATTTTAGGGCAGTTAAGAGCCCTGGCTGATTTTTCAGAGGACCCATGTGCAAGTCCCAGCACATGGCAGCTCCAGTGCCAGGGCACACTGGGCACTCTTCTGCTCCCGTGTGAACATGTGGGACACAGGCATGCATGTGGGTAAAACGTCAATATACGTTTAGAAAGATTAAAAGCTATTTTTGCAGATTCTGTGGCTGGGGATGCTGCTGGCTTTGTAGAGTACTTACATAGCATGCCTGGAGCCTAGGGTCTGGTGCTACAGCTCTATAATCCCGGTAACTGAGAGGTGAAGGCTAAGGAGTAAATTCAAGGCAATCCTCGGCTACATAGCAAATTTGGAATCAGCCTAAGGTATATGAGACTCTGTCTACAAAAGAAAAAACAAACCAAGCCAAACCAAAGCAAACCAAACACCCAAACAACATCAACAGAAAGAGAGAGAGAGAGAGAGAGAGAGAGAGAGAGAGAGAGAGAGAGAGAGAGAGAGAGAATGACGAAAAGACCCTGTACTTTTATTCTGCTCTTGGATTCTGTCTATAAGTAGCAAGAATCTCTGGAGACAGAGACTTTGAAGCATTTGCTGGCTCTATCATTTTAAAGTGTAATGGCTTAAAACAAATTAGTTGATTCCACTGGCCTATATTTTCTCCTCCAAGAAATAAAGTTAATAACACGCATGGTTGGGGTGCCTCGAGTGTTGTGGGGTCTGCATGAAGTGTCTGGGAAAGTACTTGATAGCATAGCCACTAACTAATGTTGATTTAGGTCATCTCGTTATTATGGTCTGTTCATTGGAGTCTTTGAGAGATGAGGACGCAGTCTGAGCACGGGAGCTGAATCTCAGCAGATGCTCCCAGGCAGAGGCAGCAGAGGGGCTCAGGAACTTAGCTTACTTGTAAGACCTGTCCTTGTGAGTGAACTGACAACTCCCAGACAGAACGTAAGACAAAAAGACAGAACAACATACACACAGACACAGACACACACACACACAGACACACACAGACACACAGACACACACAGACACACACACACACACACACACACACACACACATTGATGTAAAGGAGTCGTCCAAAATAAAGATTATCAGCATACTATGCTTTGTATAAAAAAATTTAACAAACTTTAAAATCTATTTTTGTAGCCAGTATTAATAGATATTTAGTTATAATAAATTGTCCCTTTGACTAATTCTTCCAAGAAATTCTGTTAATATAGTAGCAAACTATTTTGTGTATACTTCAAAGATAATTATATTTGCAACTGAGACCTTATGTTGGCAAGAGATATTTGATTAAAAAAAACGCAGTACACATACAACACATGCACATAGCATACATGGCACATTCACAACACTCACCTGCGCACACAGTACACACAGTACACACACACACACACACACACACACACACACACACTGTACACATGCACCACACACCAGGACTCAAGCAAACACGTACTAACACATACACATTCACACACACACACACACACACACACACACACACACACACACATGTACAATGCACACATGCACCACACACCAGGACTCAAGCAAACACGTACTAACACATACACATTCATACACACATACCAGCACATAAGCAGCACACAAGCACACACACACAGCATGGTACTCACATAACACACATATACAGCACACCAAACATATACACGCAAACACTCACCACAAACATACACATAGTTTGGCAAATCTATTAAGTGCCTCAGGACTTTTGAGAATACATTTTTACACTGTGTGCACAAACCGATGATTTCAACAATCACTCTGCTCTCTAGTAAAGAGACTACAGGAGTGTGTTATATTCTTCCTGACACCCATGGCCCACTTCCTGGATTTTAAAACACTTTAATAACCCATTTATTGGATACCTAGAAGCAAGTGATTATTCTACCAGTAAGAGCATGTGCAAACTGTGTGAGTCAGTGGGGGAAAGTGAGTCTAAGGTTAACTGTTTCTATGGAAATTAGCAGACTCGTCAATGTCAAAGTCAGAACCGGAAGTCAGGCTGTCTGAGCCCAGCCAGTAAATGTTCAGCCTGCTTCCCTCGCCACCTCCTGTCTGCCCTTTCTGTAGGAAGCCTGGGCATAAAGACTACACTTTGAAGGGATAAATAAGGTGATGTGGTGTGACTGGATCACAAGCACTCCCAGAATAAAGGCCTGTTGCCAAACATTTCCCTTCCTTGCCTTAATGTGGTTCTTAGACATCACTAAGTGCCATAGTGCTGGGTGGTCTGGGTGGGAATTTTTTTTTTTTATTTTGTGAGTATGTGTGTGTGTGTGTGTGTGTGTGCATAAACCTAAAGTTGACAATGGTGTCTTCCTTGATCTTTTTTTTTTTCTCATCTTGATCTTTTTCATTCCACATTCTACTTATTTATTGCTGCAGGTTCTCTTACTGAACCCAGGCTTTGACAATTTTTGCTAGTCTAGGTAACTTGTTTGGCCTAGGGAGCCTGTCTCTGACTCCTAAGCGATATGATTCCAGGGAGCTAGCAGGCCTGCCTGGCTTTTTTATGTGAGTCCTGGGAATCTGAACTCTGATTCTCATCCTTGTGTAATAAACATGGTGTCCACCGAGCTATCTCCACCAGCCATGGTATGGGATTTTGTAGCAAGAGTCGCCAAAATTTAACGTATTACTTAATTCAACCTCATAACTGCCCTCTGAAAATTACTTTTAAAAAGAATCTTATTTTACTAGCAAGGAAGTCAGACACTACAGTAGAACCATAGACTAAATTTCAGGTAGTCCACGTCAGATCTGGAACTCGGGCATTAGAGGATGTTTCATTCAAAAAACGGTGTGTGGTAGGAGGGGAGACAATGGAAAGAGGGATGGGGACAGCTCTGTGGATACCAATCGATTGTTGCCTTGCAAACTGGATTCAACCCCTAGAGCCCACATAAAAAAGCAGAGTGTAATGGCTCACACTTGTAACTAATCCTGGTGTGCAGGAGGCAGGTACACGTCTATATTTGGAATTTGCTGGTCAGCCAGCCTAGCTGACTTGATAAGCTCTAGAGGCCGTGAGACATACTGTCTCAAAAAGCAAGCAAGCAAACAAACAAAAAAGTAGATAGTGCCTGAAGAACCGGCAAGGGTTTCCTACATACGTAAACACTTATACACACACATTCGCGCGCGCGTGCGCGCGCGCGCACACACACACACACACACACACACACACACACGATAGAAAGCATTTTTAGTAACTGGTTAATGCATTGCTATCCCCAGGCTGATTCTGAGACCAGACCAATTAATACAGGCATAGCCAACAGGCAATCCCTACCCAAGCATCCTCAGGGCGAGCTGGCCTCGCGTACCTGTCGGCCTGGGTAGAGAGGCTGAGCACCACCTTGGCCGCACTGTTCCCACTCAGACTACCTCCCCGGAAGTCTGAGGTCCGGCCACGGCTACATTCCCGAAGAAGCTCCTGGATGGAGTGTGGCTGGGCCGCAGGGACTGCGTTCAGGGAAGGCCCCTGCTCCAGGCTCTGCTCCAGCGATGAGCTCTTACACTCAAGTTCCGCAAGGAGGCCAGAGCTCCCGGCTGTCTTCTGTGGCTGATGGATGGGCAGGGGGGGCTGGGAGACACCGTCGCTGAAGTGGGTGTGCTCCAGGGTGCCCACATACTCACACACCCTAGAAAGAGGCAAACCGGAAGTGAATACTGTACCCAGCACCGCCGCCTCCTTTCATCCCACAGTGAGGTCTAAGGAAATCTAGCTAGCCCTGGAGTGTGCCTCGGCTTTGCTCTGTGCCTCTTACCATATTTTGCACTCGCTATGTTTGTTACTAGAGACAGAAAATTTGGGTTGAGTCAGCCTTGGCTTGGGTAAGGGATCCCTTAGCTTCTCTCATTCATCACTGCTGGGGAAAAGACAGGCAATAGAGCTCTGTTTACCACTTCTGTGCTGCTTAGGTTACTGCTTTAGTAGACAATTTATTTGAAACATTTCCCCGAGGAATTCCTTCCCCCTCTGTACTATGCTCCGATTAGCTGAGACGCACTACCTTACGAAAGGATCCAAAATGAACACGCATAGTGGACAGGCTCTGTTGACACAGTAGCCGTCTACCCAGCTAAGACGTGTCTGATGCTGATAGCTACATATACCTGTGCCCACGTAGGGAATGGGGTGAAGGGGGCCTCCCCTAGCATGGCAGAAACAGAACAGACATGTGCAACTGCCAACTTCCAAAGGGTTTGTTCCTAATTGAATTTAAGATTAAGACGCTTTCTAAGACGTCTCAGATAGTTGTGGTTGACAGGCATCCTGATAAACTGTTCTGGTGTTCTATAATTAGGAATTGGTTGAATTCACATATATTGCTTGGGTAACCACCTGAATCTCTTCCCTTTGTTTCTCTTCCCTTCCCTTTCTTTTTTTTTTTTTTTTTTAAAGATTTATTTATTTATATTATGTAAGTACACTGTAGCTGTCTTCAGACACCTCAGAAGAGGGCACCCGATCTCATTATGAATGGTTGTGAGCCACCATTGTGGTTGCTGGAATTTGAACTCAGGACCTTCGGAAGAGCAGTCAGTGCTCTTAACCGCTGAGCCATCTCTCTAGCCTCATTCCCTTTGTTTTTTGTTTTGGTTTTTTTTTGTTTTTTTTTTTTTGTTTTTTTTTTTTGTTTTTGTAAGACCAAAGCAAAACATCTGGTTATCAGCTTCTCTATCTCACCCCACATTGCTCCAGGATGCTTTATCCTGGTCCTTTCACGTGTTCTTTTCAAGTTGGTTGGCAGAGGGGGGGGTGCTGATGCTAAGTTCTGGTTCCCTAATTGGTTCTTAACTTTGTCAATAAGGATGGCCGGAAGCCAGTTGCTGGAGGGAAAGTACTTCCGGTTTCTAGGAAGGAAAGGCAGACAGATGCAGGGAAAGAAAGGGGCTTTTCTGCTATACTTTGGAATGAGAAGAAAACGGCAGTCCTGTAAGGCCTCGGGCAGCTAGGGCTTGCAGCCTCCACTATGGGCGGGTGCCAAGGAGGTTGGTGGGGGCTAACTGATACAGGGTAGCTAATAAGTTTAGGGCAGGAGGAAAAATTGATGAGAGCATGGCTTTCTAGGCAGGAGATTCTGTGTGTGCCCAGAAATTGTGCTAGCCCGCAAGTTCTAAAGTAATAAAGCTGTCTGAATGTTTTTTTTTTTTTTTTTTTTTTAATCCGTGGAGCAAAGGTGGGGTAGGAAAAGAGAAGCTGGGTTGGGGATGGTTGTGATCTAGCCCGAGCTACGCTGGGAGGGCTGGGAGCTTGGTCGCAGCTCCAGGGCTACGGCGGTAGTGTGTTTTTAAAACTACACGCACCAGGTTGGTTAATTTTACAACCCTTAGGCATTCTGCATGCGTTTCTCTTAGGAACTCAACTAGCGCTTGGAGCTATGCCTGTTTTAGTGAAGTTGACTTGAACTCTGATCTTGCTGGGTTATCAACTAACTGTTCTCTCTCCAGGGGTGGGTGATCTGCTCGGTTCTGCCCTAATGCCAATGCTTGGGGAGACGTGGTTCTCGACTTGGCCTTAAGCGTTACACTATTGCGTTGTCATCACTTTGTTTTTATTTTACAGGTGCTGACTGGGACTCTCTTCCCTTCCATGTCAAATTTTTAGTAGTGTTTTGCACAGATGTCTTAGGGTGTTCTTAGTTTTCTTTGTCCACTTAAACTAGATGTCTTTAAAGAGGGTGCTGTATAGAATGATGTGTGTTACCCTGCGTCCTTTTAGTAAATAGAAGGGACATTGTACTCATTTAAACTGCATGGTTATGTTCTATCTGCCACTCAAGAAAGCAGCCTTTTCTCCATTGCTCTAATAACGTCTGTCTCTCACAGTGATGCCAACAGATAAATCACAATTCCCTGAGTCCAGTTCTGCCATGCTGTTCTCCGAAACATATGTTCAGCAGTTACTTATCTCCTGTCCTCTTTTCTGTGTCTCACTAGAAATGCATCTAAATGGTGAGCGCTCTGCTGAGATGCTGGCAGACTCTGGAGTCTGTACCCTCTCTGCCACCCCAGGCTTTCCAAGGCAGGGTCCGTGCCATTGGGGGTGGGGAGACCATCATGCACCTGAACACGTGTGGCCAGCAGTCCGGGTTGTGGCTTCCCATCTCCAGGCCTACGCTGAGGATGGCATCCATGCACAAGACGTGGGCCGTGTGCAGCCACACCCCCTGCATCTTCCCCATCTGCTCCAGTTTCTGCTCCACTTTTAGCTTCACTGTGCCAGAAAGACATTTATTAAAATAGCAGTCTGAGTCAGGGAGACAGAAAGGGAGAGAGAAATGAAAGAGTGTGTTCTCCTCATGCAAGAGCAAAAAGGGAAATGGTAGACTTCACTGGCTGCAAGCACCTCTTCAGCAGGTCTTCATCGTCCACATGCAAAGTCATGGTCAGACAGGACCCCATTCGCTGGTGACCCCTGCTCTGTGGCTCTAGGGTCAGAAGGATCCTGAGCTCTGAGCTAGGCACAGTCCCTTCCAGCCCACCCGTGGGTCTAGGTGAGACATAACACCGCTGCCTTCATGGCTTCATGTGCTAACTCCAGCCAAACCATCTGCTTCCTCGTCCTTCCCTGTGCACCCAAATTTATAACTATCAATAAATTCTTGGCAGTATGCAAGTAAGTCTCTCTGAGATTAATATTACTTATGCCTTTCTGGTGTGATCGTCTAAAAAACTACGTTCATGTATCTTGAGCACAAGGATGACTTCTTTTCAAGTGAAAGTTAGGATGTCATTTTATCCCTGGAATCCACACTTGTATCTGTAAGCCATAAATAATGCTTTATTGAAATAGAGTGGTGATTGTTAGGATTCTGTCTAAGCTCCACCTCACAGTTACCTGGCAACAGCCAGGTAGGCCTGGCCTACTATAAAAGGGGATGCTCCGTCTCTCCTCCCTCTCTTGCATCTCTTATTCTCACACTCTCCTACCCTCTGTCTTGCCCCCTCTTGGGCTCTCCTCCCCTTTCCCCTCTCTCTACGTGGTCATGGCCGCCTCTACTTCTCTACTCTCTCCCTCTCTTTGCCTTTCTCTGCCTCTACTACCCCCTTAACTCCCATCCCATGCCCTGAATAAACTCTATTCTATACTATACCTGTGTGTGTGGGGGTGTGTATCTGGTCCCTCACTGGGAAGGGATGCCTGGGCATGGGCCCACTGAGGCACCCCTCCCCCCACCGTATATATTCTTGTACCTCTTTCTCTTTTTAGGATCACAACACTGATAACTGAGGAAGAATGCAAAAATTGATTTAGCACATCCCTCACGCCAAGTCCCAATACAAGGCCAAATGGCAGGCAGTGCCACCCTTAAAGAAAGCATTCCAGTTATCAGATTTGGTGGCTGATAATTCCGAGCTAAGAAACAGAGAAAATTATCTTTAAGTGACTCAGCCAGTTTCATGACATAATGAGAAGGTTTTTTTTTTTTTTTAAATTTATTTTATTTTATTTTTTTTAGGAAAACACTATTTTCCTCATGAATATAAGACTTGATTTTATTTTGTATTTGTTTATGCTTAGAACATTTTTAGTTTTGTATGAGAAGTATGTTGTGTTTTAGGAACTGTAATTGTAAAAATTAAATTTTTATGCATATGAGTGTTTTATTTGTATGTATGTATGGTTCTAACATCAGAAATGGATGTTAGAACCATACAGATGGGTGTGAGCCACCACGTAGGAGCTGAAAATATAACTTGGGTCTTCTGGAAGAGCAGCTAGTGTTCTTAACAGGTGATCTAGCTCTCTAGCTACAAGAACTCTTTTAAGATTAATTTTATTTATTCATTTATTATTATTTATGTATGAGTGTATAGTGTGTGTATGAATGTATGCACACACATATGTGTAGGCATGCATACCTGTGCATGTGCAGAGACCTGAGTTAGGGTATTGTATCCCTGAGAACTAGGGTAGAAGGAAGACTTTTGTGTTGTACCTGGCTTGTAATTTTGGAGATCTGAGTATTGTAGTCCTTATTATTGAATAGCAAGCACTCTTAACTGCTGAACCATCTCCCTAGACCCTTTGATTTATATTTTTGAGTAAGTTCTTGCTGTGCAACTCGAGCTGGCTTCAGATTTGTGGCCCTCTCACCTCGAACTCCTAAGTTCTGGCATATAGATATACACCACTACGAGTGGCTAAATATGCATGTTTGTGTGTAGTTGGTAGGTATACAATACTTAAGTAAGCTTTGATTCCTTTTTTCCCCTTCCCCCAGATCTATAAGAACTATTTTGCTTGTTAACAGGTTCCTAACTATTACTCAAGTTGTTGGAACAGTGACCCAAATTGCTTGTCTTTGCTAAGAGTACACATTCTAGCTTTTATACATATCCACAGATAGCATCAGTATAATTTGGACCTGCTTATATTTCTCCTTCAGCCTGCTGGCTGCCTTGCATCTTCCATTGCTGTTCTGAAGACATTTTCTTTCCTTGTGTCTAGAAGATCATCAGCTACACTGAGCCTTTCTTGTGCCCACAAAACTCAGATTTTTCTGAGTGAAGTTTTTGGGGGCCCCTTTTATAGATTCTGTTGGAGTTTTACCCTCAGAACATTGGCCAGCTTGCCAGTCCTACTGTAATCAGAGGGTTATCTAATGTGCACCAGCAGCCTATGATGACCCGGGTGGAGACTCTGTGGGGGGGGGGGGGGCGGGGGGGGGGCTGGCACTCTTGTTAGCAGCCAGCTGTACTTTACTTGTCACTAGTTGTCAGTCTGACTCTCTTGTGAGGAGGAGACACCATCTACACTAGGTAAGTCCCCTCACCTAAAACAGACTCAAGCCTGTGTCCCAGAGGGGTTCCTGACTATAGCAGTTGTCCACTGTGAATCACACACAGAATGGGGTCCAGTTGCTAGTGGTATCACCCGGGAGATCCTGGCCTGCAGTGTTACCTTGTGCGAGGGCATCACTGGGCTCTTGGGCTTCCCTTTCTTCTTTCTCTTCCTGGACGCAGGAAGCAGCTGCCATTTGGGCAAGAGCTGAGGCACAGTTAGCAGCAACCCCTTCAGAGAGACAAACAGCTACCCATTAATTGTGTTCTCCAGATACATACCAGGAGAACCCCTTCTAAAAAAGATGCTTTGCCTGGTGAGTTCTGAAGAGACCCTTCCTCAGGCAGAGTCAGGGATCCCCACATGTCCGCTTCCCCTAGCCTTGAGCGGGCTAAATTAGACCTTGTTTAACACAGTCCCCCTAGCCCACCTAGGGTGGGGTCTATTGTTCTGCCACATCCTCAGCTTCCAGCAAGAAGCCAACTACCTGCTGAAGAGATCCTGGCAAAGGGGGGATGGGCTTCCCCCCTTTAAATTCAGAGTTAAGCTTTAAACTTTGGCCTTGATCAGAGCTTTGTCTTGGCTTCCTTATTTCTCTCGCCCTTCGTCTGTTCTCTTTCCACCCCAGCTCTCCTTCCAGGAGTGCCCAGTTTGACCAACGCTGATGGACAGCTACGCCCACTGGTACCTAGGGCACAGCTCAGCCTAGCAGCTTTGCGCAGCCCATCAAGGCTCATGCAGATGGCATCTCGCTCTTTCTGGTTCTGTTCCTTGATGCCCTCGGCTCCAAGGATGAAGGCCAGCCCCTTGGAGCTTCCCGCCATCCGGCCAGTCAAGGGGGTTGACAGAGTATCAATCAGGTTCTTCCAGCAGCCAACCAAAATATAACGGGCAAACGCCACCCCTACAAGAAAGAGGGGGTGTCAGTCACCTTTCAGAGACAGAAAGAATGACAAAGAAGGGTCTGAGGTTCTCCAGGCACGCAATTCGGAGCTACATGTAATTCTACAATGGGAAATACAACGTATGAGATTGTGTTAGGTCAGGTTCCACGCAGTGATCATAAATAATGAATGTGACATCGCTGTCTCAGCTGGGCAATTTCATTAGCTACCTTCACCCCAAGACAAAGTCATAATTTCTTGAAGCCACCATTAACAGTTCGATTTCTGGTAGCATGTAATGTGTGCACATTTTACACTCACAGGTGAAGGTCTTACCTGCTACCATGGAGTCATCAAGTCTCCGGCTCTGGGTGAAAGGTGACTCCACTGAAGCCGACGCCATCAACTGGCCACCAATGGCACTGCTCTCCAGGCCATCGATGTCTGCCAATTATAAGAGCAAAGCCGTCCCTAAAGTCTTCCCTTTTGGTAGACCAATAAAAAAATAAAAACAGTAGCCACCATAATATTTATGTCTTTTCAACAAAAATCCATTCTATTTATTACACATGAGCCAGAGAGCCACTTTTTCTGAGAGAATTATAAATGCTGCTTTGTTCCCTCAGTCTGTTGTTATTATTTTTTGCATTGTCAAAGCATTCTTTTATATGCTGTCACATGCTTTGTATTTGAAAAAATTAGGGTAAACTCTGCCTTTGCTGTTGTCATAAAATCTACTCACTCAAGATGTTTTCATCTTTGGATCCTGGATTCATTCAGAATTATGGCATTATCACCAATAATACTCATAGAGTAGTATACATGTGCACATGCATGTACACACACACACACACACACTTTAAAGAGGTCTCACTGTATGAAACAGCCTGGTTTCAGACTTGCTTGTCTCTGCATCTGTTTCTTATGTTCTGGACCAAAAAGAATATATACAACCATGCCAAATTAATCTTTTTCTTTCAGAGCTGTTTCACCAGAACTGAGACGAATAAACCTCTTTGGTCAGATAATTTTCATTCTAATTACAAATGCACTTATGATACTTTACAACTTTCAAAACTTGTTTCAAAACTTGTTTTACTTTTTTTTTTTTTGTTTTTTGTTTTTGCTTTTTTTTTCTTTGATTGTCACCAACTACTCACATCAGGAAGGGATGGTATTATTTTATCATTTTTCAGGATGAAATTCAGTATTTGAAGCAGAAAAAGGTATAATTTCTGAGTGTCTGGGTTAAGATCTAAGCGTAAAGTAGATAAACTGCCCATGTCCATAGAGATCTGATTTTGCAGAAACCTGGTATTTAAGATCCTCAAATGAATTCCAAGGCACTTACACACTCTCAGCAGTACTCTCTACCCTAATGAAGGGAGTTTGTAGAAACATATGGAAACCAAGCATTGATTAAACTAAATGAATGTCTTTCACATATATAAATGAATATTTACTGTACGTTTGTACATGTTCATATATGTGCACGTATATGTGCACATATGTGTGGAGGCTGGAAATTGTTGTTATCTGTCTTTTTCTTCATCATCTTTTTAAAGACAGGTTTTCCAACTGAAACTGGAGCTCTTTGATTCACGTAGATTGGCTGTCAGAAAATGCCAGGAATTCTCTGTACCAAGGTTGTAGATACCTATTACTACGCCTGGTTTTTATGTAGGTGTTAGGGATCAAACATAGATCCTCAAGATGATTGAGCCTTCTCTTTGAAACCCATGCATGGCTATTTTTCCAGTGGTATAAAGAGAACCATGATCAATAAAACACAAACTGGTCACTTGTCTCATGTTCCTGATCCTTAAGATGTGGAACCTACACTTGGTTTCACCAGTTCCATCTTGACTCTAGAAGAAAGATTCCAGATTCAAGAGCGTTCCAGGACAGCACTCTCCAGGAAGAGGCCTCATTAATATCTCTCTACTTGGTTTCCAATTAGCACCTTACTTTCAAATTCCTGGTTGCTGGTTTCCACCTGCTAGTTATGTACTCTGTCATCTTTATGAAAGCCTTGCTGTCAGCCATACATAACATTATCTACTTTTAATCAACAGATACAACCTTTCAGCTACACTACCCAGCTTTATTACCACCCTGACCCTGTGTAGTAAGCAGTTGATAAGCTTTGAGATGCAGGAGACACTACTTCTAGTATAGGAACATGCCCCATGTATCCCATGAGCTACAGTCATGAGAGGACAATTCAGATTGTAAATCAATCAATTCAACTATAAATCGATCTGGGAACCCAGAACCAGTAAAATCCAAAATAAAACAACAAAAATCAGCCTTGAAGATTTAACTTATCCCCTGAACATATCAAAGTTTTGAACATTATTGGTAAGGCCTGAAAAACCAGAAAGGTCTG
This sequence comes from Apodemus sylvaticus, assembly GCF_947179515.1. Lineage (NCBI taxonomy): Eukaryota > Metazoa > Chordata > Mammalia > Rodentia > Muridae > Apodemus > Apodemus sylvaticus. The sequence continues at coordinate 20,600,892 of NC_067494.1, read as the reverse complement.
CTTTTGCCAAAAAATCACCCTGCCTTGACAATACATACTATTTTCTATATGTTCATTTTAAATTTCTAGCAGTTAAAAAGGCTATTAATTTTTTTGACACTATAGAGAAGGATACTGGGAAAGCCAGTATTCGGCATTATTTTAATTCTGGTACAGACAGGAAAAGAATACTGACAGGAAATGGGACAGAGGCCAAGTAGAAAGCCCACAGCTTTGCATTATCAATGGGCAAATCCCAGGAGCACTAAACAATGTGGGATCTCTATTAGCATGTGGGAGCTTCCAGGAATCACTCTGGGCCTGTGTCCAAAAACCACACATCCATCAATGAGCCTACAGCATGACTCCAACACTGAGGGTGCTAAGTTAGCCCCACCCAATGGTGAGAGTGAGCACACCAGGCTGCCTGTGACAAAAGGAAAGAGCAAATGCTTGGGAGGTGTTTTCATGATGCCTTCCAGGAACTGTTACTCAAAGCGTGTTCAAGCACTGTGGCATTTCTAGAAGGGCCCAGAACGTCAGCTTCCCCCAGCTACTGAGAACTCCATGGCCTTGGCATTACCCACTGACCGGTGAGCATGGTGATGAGGGGCAGGCTGTTGTCCTCGGGGCTGCCCCAGTAGCCAGCCTCTCCCAGCATGTTTCTGTCCAGCACCTGATGGTACAGTTCCTCGATCCAGGCCTGGGAGAAGACCATTAGCACACCGCTGGTCTGCACCTGTTTCATGAACTCTTTCTGCAGAGAGGCCATGGAAGGGGACCAAATGCACACGCTTGTGAATAAACAGCCTCCCATACTGCTCCCCCTTCCCATCCTAACTGAATCAGAGCTTTTGATTGGGGCTGAGAATAAAGGGGTGGGGGGAAGCTGGGATACAGCCCAAGCCCCACACAGGTGTTTTATTTGTGACATCATCTAACAAACATCCCATGAAAGGACCAGGATGCCACACTTTACATTCTTGCTTTTGGTTGGTGGGAAGGGTTATCATCTGCATGCCTACCTTCCATAGTTTCTTCTTCTTGCTGTCCCAATAGCAGCAGGGATAGAATAAGCTCTGGAAGGAGTATATGCACCCAAGGGAGACTTGACCTACACTCTTACATTGTCATCAAGGAACACTGGAAATTTATATTTCATTCAAGAAAGAAGTGAACATCGATTCCTTTCTGCAATTCATGCTTTAGACTCCCAAACTGACATCAAGGAAGTGGCTTGTTAAGCTAAGGGAACCAACCACCATCTTTACTACACACCTTACAAAAGTCATTAAAGACACAAATGATCACTGTGTGAATTTCACATTCATCCTCTCCTCCCTCCAAACCTGCCCAGGCATGGGTACTGCAGGGTAGTGGGGCACAGAGCACACTGGCCAGTTTCTCCCTAGATACCTGACACTTGGCTGCACAGTGACAGCCGACATCATCGCTTGTCCCGGGGATAACCCATGCCAGAACTCATGCTCACCATCATGCCTGGTGGCACGGTTGGTCGCTTCCGGTAGTAGTCACCGTGGGAGAGCTTCAGGTTGAGCAGCAGGGCGCAGTGTGCTGCTGTGTACAAGCTGTCTGCATTCATCAGCATCTGGAAACTCAGGCTACTGCCTCCATCAAAGCCAGGAGAGTGCATCATGCCTACGGGAAGAAGTGAAGGTATCCGTGGTGCTGCCACGGTGTGCTGGAACTTGCATCTGGAGAGCCAGGATAGAGTCCAGCAATAGAAACTCCACTGTGCAGAACACTTCTGTACAATGCTGACTACCAGCCAGGATGCTCACAGGACCAGATGCATTTTGCAGCATATCAGGAAGGGCATGTTCTGGAGCTGATTTTTCTACAACTGGATCTCGAGCTGTTCATTAGCAGCAATGACTTGGGGAAAGCAAGCCCTTTGAGCCCTCTATCACTTTCTTATGGGTCAGATTTTCCAGACGCTTTCCATGACAACATAAAACCATTCAGTCTCACCCCCGCTCGCCTCTCGTTCTCAACTTGTTTGCTATTTCTTCCCACCTCTATCTATGCCTGCCTTGGGGCCTCTGTGTCATCTTTGCCATTTCCTAGCATTGTCTCCTCGACCTCTGATGATTTACTCTCCAGTCAGCCTCTCTGAGAGAGACCTTCCCTTTCAGTTCCATAGCTTCCATAGCTTCCTCTCCCTGTATGCATTGCTTTGATGCCACTTATTCCACTCAGCCTTACGCTGATAGTTTACATAGGTGTGGGCATGAATATGTGTGCAGACATGCACGTGTGTGTGTGTGTGTGTGTGTGTGTGTGTGTGTGTGTGTGCCAGGGACTGAAGCCAGGCTTTCACGCACACCAGGTTGATGCTCTGCTTGTTAAGGACACCTTTACTTCTTGGTGTCCTTTTTGAGACAGGCCTCGTCACATTGCTCAAGATGGCGTCATGCCTAGTCTTGCTGCGTCAGCCTCTCAGGCACTGAGATTATAGGCGTCAGCCACTGTAGCAACCTGTGCATTTGTTTTTGGTCTGCTATCAGCATTCTAACGCAAGATCTGAGAGAGGGTGTGGCTACTGTTCCGTTTGTTAGAGACCCTCAGTGCCTAAAATGGTGCCTGTCACAGAGAAGGTTCTTAAAAGTTGTTTGAAGCAGGAGTGAAAATCCACATGGCTATTATCAGAATCAACTGCAGTCATTTGTGTAAGGCAGCACTTAAGACAAGACATGAAACTGTGGAGCCAGGAGCGGTGTCACATGCCTGCATCTCAGCAATCTGGCGGCTGGGATAGGAATCTAGGTCAGGTGGGGTTTCACAGTGAATCTGAGGCAACTGTGGGCTATAGAAAGATCTTGTTCAAGTGATAAAAGTAAAAGTAAATACTTACAAGCTGAGCATGGACATGCAAACCTTTAAGGCCAGCACTCAGGAGGCAGAGGCAGGAGGATCTCTGTGAGTTCATTCAAGGCCAGCATACTCTGCAAAGCAAGTTGCAGCCTAGCCAGGATTACACAGTGAGACACTGTCTCAAAATAACAACCCCAAAAACAAAAAGCAAAGATAAAAAAGCTAAACACAAAATGACTGTAAGAGTTAGCCATTTCACTCTGCATCATATGCTGTGAAGAACTGAAGGCAGCGTTTGAATGTGTTCTTGATCATCAGTGCTAATTGCAGGATTATTCACAATAGCCAAAAGGCAAAAACAATCACATGTTTAGCAAGGAATGAGTGGGTAATGAACTGCGGGGACACATAAAATGACATATTATTCAGCGCTGTAATGCAGACGAACCTGAGAACATTCTGCAACATAGAATAAATGAGACGAAAATGATAAATATGTAGAATCTGCTGGTGTGCACTGCCTAGAAGGGCACATTCACAGAGGTAGTGCATTAACTGGGAAATGGAGAAGAAATCATGTCTAGTCAGGATGAAGAGTTCTAGAAATGGTGCTGAGGGCTACATAATGCAATAAATACAATGTGTGCTACTAAATTGCACACGTAAGATGATTAAAAGGTATCAGTTTTAGTGGCATATGTTTATTTCTAGAAAAATTAAAAGAAATAATGACATAATATGTCAAAAACCATGTAAGGGCTGGAGAGAACCTGCCGCACAAGTTTGAGGATGAGAGCTCAGGATAATTATGTCAAAAACCCCACAATTGTTATTGTCTTGTTCCCAAGTATTGTTCCCTAAAACACTACATACGATGATATTTCACACTGAGTAGAATTTTCATTTGAACAGCCCTTTGGATGTTCTCAGGTTGCCGGGAAAGCCAGCCAACACGGGAGTTCAGCATGCATGGTCCAATCGCAGGTCAGTCCCAGAGTGCCCGCGCTGTGCCTGAGCTTTGAGAGAGCCCTCGGGTGACAGCCCATCATCACAAACGTATACAATGTTAATCACATCCGCTTCTGCAAACACTGGGAGACTAAGTTTCTGGATGTGGGGAAAACAGTTCATCCTAAATACACGTGTGAAAATAGCATGGGCTCATGGACTCTTCAAATCATGTCTCAGAGAACTTCTTCCTCAAAGATGCCCCTCATCTGAAATATAAAAAATGTTTCACAATAACTGAGAAATGCAAATCCGCAACCACAATGTTTATTCCTAACTGTGAAGCTTAATATGCTAGTGAAAAAGATAGGGACGCCCAAAAAAGCTCTCAAGTTTGGAAAGAACGGGAGTATCACTAGCTTACATAAGTACGAATGTCATCTAGGTATATCCTCCTTAGGTCACCCACGGCGAGGGATAGCCTGTTTGCAGAGTGCTGTCAGAACTCTGCAGCTCTTCCAGACCATACTGAGAGCACTTTGTGATCATGCACACAAGACCTATTATTTTATTCTTGCCATGTCCTCTCCAACTCCTCAATAACTTCCTCTTTAATAACTATTATTGCACACACACACACACAGTCTAACAAGTCAATTTCTCATTTTTATTTTTAATTAATATAACATATATGCATGTCCATGTGTGTAAAGTGAATGTATGTATGTATGTATAAATACATATGTGTGTGAATCCATGATTGTATGAGTATGCACGTATGTGTGTTTATGTGGTGTTTTTGTTTGTTTGTTTGTTTTGGATTTGGTTTTTTCGAGACAGGGTTTCTCTGTATAGCCCTGGCTGTCCTGGAACTCACTCTATATACCAGGCTGGGCTCAAACTCAGAAATCCGCCTGCCTCTGCCTCCCAGAGTACTGGGATCACAGGCGTGTGCCACCACTGCCCGGCCTGTGTTTATGTGGTGTTATGTGCTCTCTGCTTGCTGTGTGTGGTGTCTGTGTGGTGGTGGGGTATTTGTATGGTGTGTATGTATGTGTGTGTGTGTGTGTGTGTGTGTGTGTGAGTGAGAGGGGGGGAGATGAAGAGAGAGAGATAGATAGAGAGAGAGATGGGGGAAGATATCTGGTGTCCTGTTCTATCTACTCTGCTGTGTGTCTTAAGACATGGTCTCTCACTAGACCCAGAGCTAGATCAGTAAGCCCCAGTGACCCTCCTACTTCCCTTTCTTTTCCTGTCCTTGGGGTTACAGGTGGCTATGCTGAAGATTTGAACTCAGGTCCTCACTTTCCTCACTGCCATCTCCCCAGCTCATAGGGGAGTTAAAAACCAAAAGTCAAGTTTTAAACAGCGGGATCTGATAGCTGTGTTCTTGGTGAGGATGTGTACACAGTTTCTCAGCCCTGACGGCTTATGGGAACCCTAAGCACTAGAGGTGTCTGTGGGTTTGGCCGTAATTCTCCAAAGGGGGTGTGTATCCTAAAATCAATTTCTTTCAGTGATGAAGCAGGGAGTGGCATTCAGAGTTTGATATTTAACCAATAAAATAAAAATGTACATTCAAGTTTATGTAAAAGGAGAAAATCTGTAAGCGGCCCGATCTCAGACACCAGCATCACACGGCTGTTTTACCACAGCTACTTCTTTTGGTTGGGCATGTGTTCTCTGAAAGTGGGCACATACTCAGATGCTGAATCTGCTGGCACGGAAAGCCACGCCCTTGTCAGAGATGCAACAAAGCCCAAAGACACAGTTGTAGATCTGCTTATGTTTGAAATAATTTGTTGGACTTGTTAATCGTGTCTGCCAGCAGTGACCTGCTATCTATGTGCAGGTTAATTTTTACAATCACAAACAACCGGCAAACTTGAGTCTAAGATAACATGAAGACTATTCTGTATACTTAAAGAAAGGAACCATTTTCCTGCTATACCAGATATATTCTCTGGTGATATCAGTCAAAACAACACCAGCAACAATAAAACATACACCGCACTTCATAAAATACTGTCTATCATGTACAACCAATTTCTTCTCATACACTATCTTGTTTGATTCTGCCCGAATGTTTTTAACAAGAAGTTCCTTGAGGCATTGATCAATTTGCCCACAGTTATACAGATAGAAACTGGCTTTCTGTACTATGCCTTGCTGCTACTGTGAGCTGATTTTATGCACACAGCCTCTCTGGTAGGCACTCCATGGTAGGTTCTATGCATTTTTTTTTACTGACTGGCCTTGTTGATGTATTATCCATTCCGCAGCAATAAACCAAGGGAAGTCTGACTGTTTGCATATTCTAGCCACGGTGCTTATATTTTCCAGGTTTCGGTAACTACGGTCCATCTTTCCAGCTGTAATAAAGATGTTCTTTAATTTCTCAGACCAGGAGGATGGATCATCTTCTTGACTGGTTTCAAGTAAACGATACAAAATTATCACAAAAGAACTCTAAAAGTGCTTCCTATGTTGAGATAAGGTCACATTTCTGACTGGCAACCAGATGTGCTCCTCCCCAGTTACCTGGCAACAACCAGGTAGGCCTGGCTCTCTATAAGAGGGGCTGCTTGGCCCCTCCTCTCTCTCTCACTCTCTTACTCTTACTTCTCTCCCTTGCCTCTTGCCCTCTTGGGCTCTTCTCTCCCCCACTTCTCCGCGTGGTCATGGCCAGTCTCTACTTCTCCTTCTCCTTCTCCCTCTCCCCCCCTCTGCCTTTCTCTGCCTCTACCACCCTCTTAACTCCCCTCCCCATACCCTGAATAAACGCTATTCTATACCACTGTGTGGCTGGTCCCTCAGGGAGAAGGGATGCCTTGGCATGGTCCCACCGAGACATCCCTCCCTCCACACCTCACCACACCCCATAGAACATATTCTTATACCTCTTTCTCTTTTTTTATAATCACAACAATTTTTCTTAAAAGGATCAGTGTTAAATACTTGATGTAAAACATTTAATGGTATTATAGAGCTCAGCAGACTTAGAAAAAATCTTCTAAGTTTCAATGACACCCTTCCCAGCAACACCCCCTTTCCGGTGTTCATGGTAATATAATTACTGATAATTCAGGACCATATACTTTGTACCGCAAGATGATGTTTCTGGACATCTCATTCTTTTTAATGACTGCAGTGAGCACTGTATTCTTGCACTGCTGTTTATATAAGTGATGCTTGACTGATACCCATGTATGCTATTATAGTTGTAAAAGAGCTTACATGATGAGACGATCTTTAGCAGTTCTGCTGCCAGGTGTGTCTGTGTAATACCTTCCTAAAAGAAGAACACACATGGTGCAGATATTTTGCACATAGTTGTGGCTGGTGAGTACACACGTGGAGGGCACACTCAATGTTGGCCCTGTTCCTCTGTTGCCCTCTATGTGTGGCTATGAGGCCACTCATCAACACAGAGGGCATTTTGTCCTGAGACCAGTATGTATAGTGTCTTCAGCAATAGGGTCATCTAGACACAGGTGATTTAGAACACCCTTTAAAGCAGCCATATTTATCTCCAAGGAGGGACCCTTGTGACCTTATTCTGTTGTCTCCCCTCCTGGCTGGATGTGAAGGCTGTATATGCAGCTTGGCCAGTGAGGCCTCCGTAGTTGAGGAAAACTTTAGTATGTCAGTCACTGTGAAGCAGAGCAGAGCAGAACAGTGTGCCCAGGCCCTGGGTCCCTGAGGAACTCTGGATGGCCAACCTCCGACTTAATAGGAGAGAGAAAAATGAATCCTTCTCCTTCAGTAATCATTGAGTCTTATAGTACCTGCAGACACATAACCCTAAAAAACCAAGACAGACAAACATAATTTCTTAGCCTAGAGCTAATTTTTTACTCTGAGCTCCACAAAGACATTGAGGTAAACTTGGATGACAATTTTTGGGGTTGTTGAAACCATAGCTAGATGCTGACGACAGTGATATAGTATCCTTGCCTTCGTGCTTTGTATTTGTAAGGCTAGGTCCTCTTCCAAAGACTAAGACTCTCTCCCTGAGGGGCAGTGAGAGGAGACAGCAAGGCAGAGACGGGAGGGTGCTGAGCTAGTCAGGGCTGCAGTGTGTGGCTCCCCGATGCCTGCAAAGACCTGCAGCACTATAATGAATACAGATGGAGGTGTGCAGGGAGCCCCAGCTGCGCCAGAATCTGACTCCAGGCTCACAAGTATGTAGCAAGATTTATGGCGCCCCAGTAGTCAATAAGCCGGGTCAGCAGGGCTCACTGGAGTTAGAAGTCATCAGAGTCCCTCCATTTCAGATCTTGTATAAGCTCTAACTTTGGGTTTGGTCTTGCAATGGGAACCATTAGGAAGGAAGAGACTAATTGTCTTGCTAGCTAGGCAGGCTAGGGGTCTAGAGTCAGAACTGTTATAACCTAAACAAACAGCCATTTTTTTTTGATGCATCTGAGATTTAGACTTTACTGCTTTCTCTCATAAAATCTGATAACATTATCAATACCTTCTCATCAGCAGTGAGTGTTACATTCAGTCACAGTGAGTCTCAAACCCGAAACCACTCATCTGTGGGAGAGCCATTCTCCAGGTGAGACAGGCTGTGACCGCTGACCAGTTTCTGCGCAAGGCTGGAGAGTGTTTTGGTCCTGAGGATCCACTTAGCCCAGATGAAACCTTGTTCTGTGCAAGATTGAAAAGGTACTTTGGTGGCAGTTATGAATCAGGTCAAGCACTGTCTTAGAAAATCCATTTGTTTGAGTACTTCCAAGTTCCCTTACGCAACACCATAAGCAAGTTGGCTTGAAAAGAAAGACTATTTATTCGCTCAGCTAGAGGAGCTCAGGCCAGTGTCGTAGCCAGCAGTCTGATCATAGGTGTCTCCAGGCAAGAAATGTTAAGTGACTGATTCAGTTAAGAGAGCCAGAGGCCAGATGTCAGAGCAAGGGAGAAAAAAAAAAAAAGGTTTAAACATTTTAATGTATAAATGAATAATTAACGATGTGGGGTGGAAGAATAGTGTGAGCTCAGAATAACAATGTACGAAAAGCCATGAGGAAATATGATACCTGGTAAGAAAATTAAAAATTAAAATCAGTAACAAAAAAGGTACTTTTTTGTGTGGTGTGAAAAGCAGCTCCCAGAAGCCATTGGTTACTAAATGAAAATCCCAGTGTAGAGGGTAGACTGTCTTGCTACGAATAATTTGTCAAAAAGTCTCAGAGATCCCCAAACAATACCAACAATTGTATTAACTGAACTAATTGCTCATCAGAACTAGAGGGTAAGATCCTCTTGCTAAAGTCACGACACAAACTGGTCTCAGGGCACAGAAAATCAAGCTGGAGTCTGGCCAGACGCTCCTCCCCTTCTGGGTGGCACCGTGGTGGTGAAGAGCTTTCGTAGGTGGTGCTATTGAGGTTGCTTTGCTAGAACTGACACTAACATCATTCTTAGATGTGGACCTTGCAAGCCATACTACTGACCAGCTGAGTAAGATGCACTGCTAGCACAATAGAGGCAAGTATCTTATGGTAGCCAACTGCTTTCTAAGTGGATTTGAGGCCTGTTCCATAGGGGGAATCAATGTCTGAAACTATAAACGCAACCAATACATGTGGCTGAGGAAGTCAAAAAGGCCCTAGAAGGGAAGCTATTGTGGTTGTTTCACTAAATGGAAAAAAAAATGCACCATCAGTTTATCTTCTAAGTAACTCTGTTTATGCTCATAGATTAGCACTTGTCTTAGTGACTTTTCTAAGTGACTATGTCTTAGTGTGTCTTAGTGACTGTGATAAAACTCCATGGCCAAAAGCAAACTCAGGAGGAAAGGATTTATTTGGATTACATATCCGGAATCCCAGTCCATTGAGGAAAGCCAAGGCAGAAACTCAAACCAGGCCGTGCCGTGGAAGCAGGAGCTGCTGCAGAAGCCACGGAGGGATGCTGCCTACGGGTTTGCTTCTCGTGGCCTGCTCAGTCTGCTTCCTTATAGGACCCAGGACCACCAGGTCCAGGGTTGGCACCATCCAAAATGAGCTGGCTCCACCCCATCAATCATTAATTTAAAAAATGTCATATAGGCTTGCTTGTTTACAGACTGATCTTACACAGATATTTTTTTTTCCCCAATTGAGGTTTCCTCTTCTCAGATTACTCTATTTTGGTGTTTCTCAACCCTTTCCTCATGTAGTGGTGCCCACCAACCATAAAATTATTTTTGTTGTTACTTCATAACTGCATTTTCTACTGTTATGAATCCTAATGTAAATGTTCAGTATGTGGGATATCTGATATGTGACCCCTGTGAAAGGGTCATTCAACCCCCAAACTGCTGGGGATTGGTTCTAATGCTTTGAATTAACCTGGTCCCTCAAATTAGGAATCTGCATGTCCAAACACCGAAGGTCTTTGTCCCTAATTGGGTTTTGGTTGATCAATAAAGAGCCAACCGATAGCCAACAGCTAGGCAGGCAGACTGAGGCGGGACCTTTATATTTGTGCGGGCTAGGAAGTAGGAGAAAGGAAGGAAAGAGAGAATCGTCATGACTTTGGGGAGAAGGACGGAAGTAAGAGCTGCAGGAGAGAAAGCTAACCAGCCAGGTAAGAATTCGGGTAAGTAGCTACTGGCCACTTCCCCTACTGGGCCTGGGAAAGCAGGGGAAGTTTTAGGAGTCTCAGGAGTACCAGAGGGGAGCATTTGCTAACAAGGGAAGGTTTAGGAGTACTCAGCCTTTGAGCCAGTTACAGCATGTGAAAAATTAATTAATGAGTGTGTGTCTTTCATTCGGGAATCCAAAGAGCTCCTATGCGGGTGGCTGGGAGTGCAACCTGCCAAATGGTGTAGCTAAACTTGCTAATATACCAAAGGGGTAGTGACCTACAGGCTGAGAACCACTGTTCTGCTCTAGTTTGTGTTGTTGACCTAAAACTAGCAGGATAGTACTGCTCTCAGCTATGGTTAGAGAAAGTTCATTTTACAGTGGCAAGCAGTACGCGCAAAAACTCCTAACTGCTGAGAATAAGTGAACGTTGGATGCTCAGCTATAAGCAGAAAATCAATACCAATCTCTCCAAGGCCCAGAGGATACCAGGGAACAAGGGATAAAAAGAACATAAGAGACAAAAGAAGGGAAGATGGGTGTGAAACCCTGACTTTCCGACACAACACACCTACTAGCTGGGCTCTGTCAACTTTACACAAACCTAGAATTGATCTGAAAGAGTAATCTCAACTGAAAAAATGCTTCCATCAGATGCCTGTTGGGAAGTCTATAGAGCACTTCCTTCCTCCCTTCCTTCCTCCCTTCCTTCCTTCCTTCCTTCCTTCCTTCCTTCCTTCCTTCCTTCCTTCCTTCCTTCCTTCCATCTCTCTCTTTTTTCTTTCTCTCTTTTGAGATTTATTTATTATTATATGTAAGTACACTATATCTGTCTTCACCAGAAGAGGGCATCAGATCTCATTACAAACAGTTGGGAGCTACTATGTGGTTGCTGGGAATTGAACTCAGGACCTTCTGTAGAGCAGTCAGTGTTCTTAACTATTGAGTCATCTCTCCAGCCACTATAGAGTATTTTCTTGATCAGTTATCAATGTAGTAATCACAGTCCACTGTGGGTGGTGCCGCTCCTTGGCCCATGGTCCTGGGTTCTATAAGAAAGCAGGCCAGGGGAAATGATGGGAGCAAGCCAGGGAAGTGGTATTCTTCCATAGTTTCTGTTCCTGCTTTTGCTTTGGGTTCCTGCCCTGACGTTCCCTTCATGAGGGACTGTAAGCTATAAGGTATAATAAACCTCTCTATAAGTTGGTTTTAGTCACACTTATCAAAACAATAAAAACCCAAGACAACATACTTATTGCAGTCTTGAGCTCAGATGAGGTGACTGGCTATACAAAATTTGAAAAAGATCGAACCCACCAAAGTTCTGTCATAGAAAGTGAGGCTCTCACCCCTCCATGAGGATGTATGACTGGTGGAAGGGAAGAAAGTCATCTTCTTCAGAGGTCGAGTTACTGGTAAAATGCCCATAATCCCACAAACAAAGCGTCTCCCATTCTCTCGTATACAATCCTAAGGAAATTCATTGGGACATCTCCCTGATCCATTGCAGAATTAAAATTTCAAAAAGAAGACTGTGTTTGGTTTCAAGCCACCTCCATACACAAGGGACTGAGGTACATATTTTACCTATCAAAGCAGACCTGGCCTCCAGGTTCTCCCACCACCCCTCAGTTCCTCTCTGGCATACCCTGCTCCCAACCCAGAACTTTCTAGTCCAGGAGCTGGTCTGCCCTTCCCCAAGAGGCTCTTCCCTATATAATCCAGGTCTCTCCCTTTCTCTTCTCTCTCTCCTTCCTCTGCAATGCACTCCCTCTCTTTTTTTCTTCCCCTTCTCTCCACTTCTCTCTCCTCATGGTGACTCCCCTGGCCTCAGTGCTCGGGGCCAGGGAACTCACCTGAGAGCAGCTTCCCAGTGAAGCTGTCTATATATAATCTAATCTGGCTTGAACTGGCTCATTTTGCCAGTGGAGAAATAACCTATCAGACTGTATATATCATTTCACCATTTTCTAGAGACTGAATCGTTACCATAACCAGTGGTGCTGGGCTCTGAAAAGCAGCTGTTCTAGACCACTGATACCTGATGTATTATCTTCCTTGGCACCAAGGACAGCTAGTCAGAGCAGTCCAGGCTGTGGAGCTTTTCTCTGCATCATAAACCCATACCCGTAAGCCTAGACCTTACTCTCTTCAACAGAAGAAAAGCTAGGGTTCACTAACATGCTTTAAGCCAGTGGTTCTAACCCTTAGGGGGTTTATGACCCTTTCAAAGGGGACTACATATCAAATATCCTGCTGAAAGGACAACATAAACCCCATTCATCTCCATTTAAGGTCCAGGACTGATTTCATAAAAAGGCCATAAGGCACTAGCTCTGGGAACAGACCCTAAGTCCCAGAAACCAGGCTATAAGATACCAGCTCCATAAAATCCAGAACAAGATCATTAAACCCTCTCCGAAAGAACAGTCTGGAGATCACAAAATGGGGGGAATATCTTATCTCAGGATTGACCCTCTGAGCCGGGCAGCCCTATCTTATCCTTTGATAAAACACTGCCGACAGACATAAAAATTCAGACTACTGACCACCTGTGATCTCCTAGCACCCACCAATGAAATTTTAGATTACTTAATCTCCCTAGAGAAGTCCCTTGGTTCTCTATAAGAAGGCCTGTGTGCCTTTGTCTGGGGTCACCATTTCAAAATCCTTGACCCCCACGCGCTGGTTGTTTCTGCCGAATAAACTCTCTTTGTTTTTGTAAACTATCTGAGTCTGGGGTCTTCCTTCAGTGGTTTTCGGATGCTTACACTGCATATTAGATATGTGCATTATGATTCATAACACTAACAAAATTATAGTTATGAAGTAGCCATGAAAATAATTTTATGGTTGGAGGAACTGTGTTAGGAACATGAGGAGCTATATTAAAGGTCACAGCAGTAGGACGGTTGAGAACCACTGCTTTAAGCAGTTCAAACCACAGGCAGGAAGATTACTACTTACAAAGGCACAAAGCTCTAAATGTTCTTGTTGCAAAAAACAGCCTACAAACCTGAGCAGAATGTAGAGGCAAAGTTCTGAAGGGCGGAGTCCACCTCTTCCACACTGGACAGGGCCAGGAGCCGGGGGAGGAGGCCCTCAAGGGACTGTACAAACAGCCGTGCGCTGTGCTGGTCAGCCTCCTGGTTCTTCAGCAGCTTGAGAGACAAGGCAGCGGTTCGAAGGGACCGATGGCCCATGTAGTCCCGAGGGGTCTGTTCTTCGTCAGCCAGTGAACAGTTGTCTGACCCAATGTCCGACACGTCAGACCTACCTGAGTCCTTTTCTGCTGCCATGGAATACTGATCACAGGAATCAAATTCGGTCCTCGATAGGTCTTGGTCGTCTACACTGAAGTTGCTCTCACTATACCTAGATCCGTAGGACCTTGTCCTGCAGTCCACTGACAGGAAGTTAGTGATGTCAGGGTAAGGGACTGTGTGACTTCTCTGAACCACATCAGGCTGGTCTGCGGCCTCAGGTTCCAACACTTTGTTCATGGTCTCCTTGCCTTCCTGAACGGCTGGTGACTTGAGCCCGTTCTCGTGGTCCTCTGGTGTCGTTTGACCCAATTCTCCTTCCAAGGTAGTCTGGCCTGTGTCTGTGGTGACGCTGATGCTGATGTCAGGGCCCCTCTCCTTGCCTGACTCCCACGACGTGTGCTCCGAAGACAGCACCCTCCGCTGCCAGCGGAAGTCAGCCTCATTAATTTCCATGGAGTCCCGGCTGGACTCAGCCCCATCCCTCAGCTCTTCAAGGCGCAGAAGCAGCTGCTGTACTTGACTGTCATTCAAGCCTTTCCCCTGGCTGAGTTCATCCAGAGCCCCAAGCAAGGTGCAGACACAGGACACGGCAGCGTAGCAGGCTTCAATGCCACCTTTGATGCATGCTTCTGTCATGCCGTCCATGATGCTAAACAGTGTGTAAGACAGAAAATGGCAGTCAGGCGTGAAAGATCAAGAAACACCCCCAAATAAACAAGAGTCATTAGCTTGGCCAACTGCACAGTATTCAAAAAGAGATAGTCTATTTGTATAACATCAAGACGCTAAGTGACTCAAACATGCTCAGTCTGGGAAAAACTCCAAAGTTCTCCACCTAAAACCAACCATATGACCTCTTGGTTGGCTAGCTTTTCTGGGAACAGGTAAAAATTTGAGAAGGAAATATGTTGTTTCATTCAAGAACAGACACTGAGAAGTTTATTTTTGTTTTATGTTCAGACCTTCAAATAGAAACAGTTGCTGTGGCTAAGAGTCACAAAAAGATGTCTGGGTAAACAGATTCTTACCAGATGTATGCCAATACTTTCTATGGAAGCTACTTGCAATTGAATTTTATATCTCATACTGTTAATCAAAAAGTTCTTTCCTTTAATAATTCAATGGGTTGTTTTTAGATGTTTCAGTGTGTAGATTGAGTTCTAAGTTGGTATGGAAATCTGGCAAGTTGCGAGTAGAATAAATTGGTAAGTTTTGTTTGGCTTGTGGGTAAATAATTAAATATGCACATTTTTAAAAGTAGACTCAACAACATTTTGTGAATTTAGGGTTACAATGAAAACTAGTCAAAGAAGCAGTGTTAGACTACCAACATATATCCAAAAGGAAAATGGAACATACAGTTTGAGAAGATCCAAGTGAGACTTTCTTTTGGAAATAGATCTTTTCCTTGGTTCAGACTCAATAGAGCTTGGCCCTGCCAAGTCATACAGACGCTGTGGGCTCCCAAGTATCTTTACAAGAAAAGGAGAGAAATAATAGAAAAGTGAGTGTCACAAAAAGACAAAACCCAAATTTCACTAACTTTTAAAATCACGAGATCAAATAAACAATGTGCTTTTCTTTAGTGAAGGACATAACAGGAGAGAGGATGACTAGGTTGAGGCTGTTTGACTGGAAAAACTTAGAGCCAGAAGATCTCTGATTTGGGACTTTATTTTTCAGATTTTTGGCCTGTTTGTACCTATGCAACAAGGTATTTTCAGGGTGAAACCTGTGGTGGACTGACTGGAATATCATCCACACCCCTGGGCATTTACATTCTTGGTCCAAAATGGTAGTGCTGTTTGGGTAGGTTTAGGTGTGGCCTTGCTGGAGGATGTATGTCACTAGGGTGGGCACTGTGGTTACACATACGATGCGTTGTCCCTGGTCCC
Source organism: Apodemus sylvaticus (assembly GCF_947179515.1). NCBI lineage: Eukaryota > Metazoa > Chordata > Mammalia > Rodentia > Muridae > Apodemus > Apodemus sylvaticus. The sequence goes on along the minus strand of NC_067494.1, from coordinate 20,585,394 downwards.
CCTACCCTTCCCTACCTGCAGCTTGAGGTGTGACCTCTGGGCTGTTCTTGACACTGAGATTTCAGTCTGCTGCCACAATTCCCTGACACAATGGACTCCTATCCTCCAAAACTGTAAAGCCAAATAATCTTTCTCTTCTGTAAGCTGCCTCGCTCATAGCTTCTTAACACAGCAATAGGAAGGAACTGATAACGAGCCCAAGTTAAACATCATATTTATTTCACATACAACTTGTATTTTTAGCCTGAATATTTGCACAATGTTTTTAAAACTTTGGTGCCTGAGGATTTTGTACCGTGGTATTTTCTACTTATGGAACCATGGCAGTACTGAAGAAACGTCTGCGCTTCAGATTTCGGACTGATGATATTAAATATACATTTTAATAAAATTAATTGAAGCTACAGGATAGAATGGGATGCACTGGTATAGTCACTGGCCTGTACAATGGCTCTCTATAACTTCTTCACATTAAGTCATTTAATCAGCATCTCTCCAGCTTCCCCCCAACCCCTGTACCCTCCCCACCCCCACTGTGACCACACTTCTGTGTTCAGCACGTGTGGAGTTCACATATAAATGAGACCAAGCAGTACTACTTTCTCTACCTAACTTATTTCTCAGTAAAATTCATCCATGTTGTTGCCAAAGACAGAATTCTCTTTTCTCTTAGGATTAAATCATTATTCCATCAATACAATTTTTTAATTCCCACCTTACACACAGCCCGCCTGCCCCCTTAACCCCCGCCACCTAGTGTTAGGGACTTGTGTTTATTAATCAAGTACTGTACCACTGAAATAGATCCCCACTTTTTAAAATCTCATCCTAAGATAGGCATGAGAGGTACAGCATCTGTGATTTGGTGTTCTAGGTCTGACCATTATGAACTTCTAAAGTGCACCCACAGGGTAGACCAAAGGAAAGAACTTTATTTTTTTTTTCATATTTATTATTGGGCAGGAGGTAGAACCAGAGAGAGAATGTACAGTATGAAACACAATGAATGCCCTACATGTCTTTGGCAAATAGCCATATGTTGCATATGGCACAGATGTACAGGGAAATAATAAACAGAAAGGCAAACAAACATTCTAGGGACAGTGGTTTCCTTTGTGTGCAAAGCCCCTGGGCATTTTTTGGTGTCTAGGTAACCACCTTCTCCAAATTGACGGTTTTGCCCTCTGAAGCAGAGGCACTGTTTTCTAGAACAACCTGGCTGGAATTCATCTGTTTGGCTTCCCAGGGCCTCACTGGCTGCACACACTTCTCAGAAGACGGCATCTAATTCTAGTGTTGCCTCTGCACAATGCCCTTGGGAAACACCTTGGGTTAAATGCCAGAAGGAAAATACATAAAAGTAATCTATATAAAATATATGGGAGGGTACAATGACTTTTTTCACATCCTACTGTGACGGAAAAGCATCACTTGCTGAAGGATGAGATATAGTTAAAAAGAACTGAGCCTGCTTGGTCAACCCTTTTGTTTCTCTTTGTACTCTGAGGATCCAGAGGACAGCGGTCTATCTGAAGGGGGGTGCTGGTGGCAAGGCCCTGTTGCTTAGATGATAGCAGACTAGTCTTCTTTTCAAAGCTATACAGTCCTCACCAACCAAGCAGTGATAGAATCTGAGATTTCCATGACATCTCTTGACATGAGGGAGGGGAAAAGAAACCATATTCCTTATTGGTAACAATAAAGTTGATATACAACCTGTTAAAAGTATAAGGAACACGGTATACCTGGCATTAAATTAGAAAAGATATAATGAATGGTTTTGTATGTTCACCATATTTTCTTGACCAGCAATTAAATCTGGATTAGACAATTTCTAGAAATATCAGTCTTCACTATGGTCAGATCTCATAAAAACATTACCACGAAGCAATTAAAATTTAATTATTTGCTCTTTAGTCTTGCCTGGAGAAATGAGATGACAAGGGGCCATCATCATCTGGAAACAAGTGTGACTTGTCACATACAGCTGTGGTTCTGTGGCTTACCGCCATCAAAGTTGACCTATGCCATGGGACTTGTTACATATAGCTGTGGTTCTGTGGCTTACCACCATCAAAGTTGACCTATGGCCATGGGACTTGTTACATATAGCTGTGGTTCTGTGGCTTACCACCATCAAAGTTGACCCATGGCCATGGGACTTGTCACATACAGCTGTGGTTTTGTGGCTTACCACCATCACAGTTGACCTATGGCCATGGGACTTGTTACATACAGCTGTGGTTCTGTGGCTTACCACCATCAAAGTTGACCTATGGCCATGGAACTTGTTATATATAATTGTGGTTCTATGGTCACCACCTTCAAAAGTTGACCTGCAGCCATGGGACTTGTTACATACAGCTGTGGATCTCTGGCTTACCACCTTCAGAAGTTGACCTGTGACCATGGGACTTGTTACATACAACTGTGGTTCTATGGCTTACCACTATCAGAGGTTGACCTGTGACCATGGGCCTACCCTGACAAGCACCTGGCAAGTCGTTTTGAAATCTGATTTTACGGAGGTGACAAACATAAATAGCTTCAGAAAAAAGAACCCATACCAGCAGTATGACATCTCAGGTGTGTATCTAACAGAGTTTTAATGAAGACATGGCTAATTATGGAAGCGTATGGAGCCAGTGAATGCCTAATATTTTTAAGACCACAACTCCCAAAATAAATGACGACCAACTTCAAACTTGTTTGTTATTGGACTCAATGTGGTAGCAGTGATGCCCCCGCAGGTGATGACATATAAGACATGGCACAGAGAGTCCTGTGGACAAAACCAAGGCGTCCTCCATACCTCCCTACCTCTTTCATGATCTTGATGGCCTCCACTCGGTGCTGGGGTGGGGGATACAGGAGCACTCGGTGATAGAGGGACTGGAGCACCGGCTTCATGGAGTCCACTGACCCCACCAAGCGGACAAGCTCAGCTGCAAGGTAATAGATGGTGCGGGCCACAGGCCCGCTGAGGGTAGGCGCAGTGCAGGAGCAGCCTGAGCCTCGGCCGTGGTCAGACACACCGAGAGAGGCAGTGTCCGACTCCATGTTGGTACTGGTGCTGGCGCTGTGAGCAGAGGTGATGGTTTTGTCGTGAATCGGGTTCCCCAGGATCACGACAAGAGCAGGACAGAGGCTTTTCCTGAGAAGAGGCAGGAGGGGGAAAAAAACCTCACTAGGAGCCAAGTGATGAAATGTGAATGCTGTTAGAAAGGCAAAGAGATGCCACAGAAATACCCAGGAAGAGCGGGTACCCCTACTGCTCCTTGTTTGACCATGTTGCACCCAGTATACCTAGTCTTCCTCATTTCTCAGTTTAATGTTAACTAAATAAAGTATCCAGAGAAGCATTCAAGGACCATCCCTCTGTGTGCATGCAAGTGTGCATGTGTGTGTGTGTGTGTGTGTGTTTGAACAAATAGGGCTCAGAATGCTAAAAGAGGTCCTTATTAAATTTCAGTTTAATCTTAAAAAATGTTCAACTTCATTAGTCATTAGGGAAATGCAAATCAAAACAACCCTGAGGTTTCACCTTACACCAGTCAGAATGGCTAAGATTAAAAACTCAGGAGACAGCAGGTGTTGGCAAGGATGTGGAGAAAGAGAAACACTCCTCCACTGCTGGTCAGGTTGCAAATTGGTACAACCACTCTGGAAATCAGTCTGGTGGTTCCTCAGAAAACTGGGCACCTCACTTCTGAAAGATCCTGCTATACCACTTCTGGGCATATACCCAGAGGATTCCCCAGCATGTAATAAGGATATATGCTCCACTATGTTCATAGCAGCCCTATTTATAATAGCCAGAAGCTGGATAGAACCCAGGTATCCCTCAACAGAAGAATGGATGCAAAAAATGTGGTATATATGCACAATGGAGTACTATTCAGCCATTAAAAACAATGAATTCATGAAATTCTTAGACAAATGGATGGAGCTGGAGAACATCATACTAAGTGAGGTAACCCAGACTCAAAAGATCAGTCATGATATACACTCACTAATAAGTGGATATTAGCCTGGAAAACTGGAATACCCCAAACATAATCCACACATCAAATGAGGTACAAGAAGAACGGAGGAGTGGCCCCTTGTTTTGGAAAGACTCAGTGAAGCAGTATAGAGCAAAATCAGAACAGGGAAGTGGGAAGGGGTGGGTGGGAAAACAGGGGGAGGGAAGGGGGCTTATGGGACTTTCGGGGAGTGGGGGTCCAGAAAAGGGGAATCATTTGAAATGTAAATAAAAAATATATCGAATAAAATAAATTAAAAAATTTCAGTTTACTATGAATAACAGAGTTACTTCTCCTTTAAGGTGTTAATTTCAAGTCCTATATCAACACTTATCATTCAGCTTCCTCCCTTCCAATAAAACAGGATCTGTGGCCACCAACTGGCTGCCTGCTGGGCCTCTCACTTCTCAGAGTCTCTGGACATGAGTAGGTGACTAGCACTCTTGTGGACATAGCAATCAGGTCAGGGTTAGAATTTCTTGCCCCACATACATTCCTGATATGTTTATAGGCTTTTAGAACAAACTGAGAAGCCAGAAGTCATTTGTGATTCCATTGTGAGTCCATTGATGTAAATGGCATATCTGTTATAATAACCAGTAGTGTTGCTATGGAATCTGGGCTGATGTACACAAAGCAGTTCTCCTATCTGGAGGGCACATATGCATGGATGAAATCACTGGGAGTTCACAGGGGCGACAGAAAGGGGCTGAGACACAACTACAGGAGTGCTTGGCTGGTTGTCGGGGCGTCCAAGTCCATGCTCACCAGATGAGGTCGGTGAAGCCCCTGTGCAGGTACATGGAGGACGAGGAGCTGCTGAGCACGGAGAGGATGCATTCCAGGTACAGAAGCTGGAGCTGCTGGCTGTCACTGCGGAAGCACAAAGGCGGGCCAAACACAAGACAAAATGAGAGAGGTAGCGTCACGGCAGAACCTGGAGAAACGCTAGGCATCACCCAAGAAGGTGCCGCAGGTAGAGCTTTGTCCTTTAGAAGGAAATCATAGTCCCCAGGAGGTGAGCAGGTGGTCTTCCCTGGAGCAAAGTGTCGGTATGAGCATGGGGCCTAATCCAATAGAACATAATAACCCTCAGGAAGGAAAACCGTAGACACCAAAACACGCATAGAAGGAAGACTGTATGAAGAGACATAGGGAGAGGGGTCTCCACTAAGCGAGTGGGGAGGGAGGAGTGGAGGAGTGGACCGGGTCCTCTGACTGCTCAGAAGAACCTCCTGATCTTGACCATGTCATGTCAGCCTCCAGGAGAGTTAGGAGATAGTGGCTCCCGTGTTCAAGGCACTCAGCCTTTGGTACCCTGGTATGGCGGCCCTAACAAAGTGATAGACCGATTTGGGGAAACTAATAAACTTTATGTTGGGGAAATATCTCTGAGTATTTGTAAAACAACTGAGTGTGAAACAGAATGGGAATAGCCATTGTTTTATGGCCCCAACACACCACTTATCATATCTACATCTTATATCAGAATAGTGCATTGTCTACAGTTACAAATGTGGACAGATGGTAACAGGTTAGCCAAACCCTATATATGCCAGAAATGCTAATTATCACTGGTGGCTTAACTTTCTACGAAACCATTTATATCATCTTTTCTTTTCCTATCTCTTCCCGCACCTATCTCTTCTTTATACTGGGGCTTAAACCCAGGGCCTCATGAAGGCTAAGTAAGCACTTTAATAACACATCTAGCCTACCAAATTATGACACTAGCTAATAACTTTGCTGATTCATGTTTCTTATTTGTTTGTCTGTTTGTTTGTTTACTTTTGGTCTTTTGAGACAGGGTTTCTCTGTATAGCCCTGGCTGTCCTGGAACTAACTCTGTAAACCAGGCTAGCCTCGAACTCAGAAACCCACTTGCCTCTCTGCCTCCGAAGTGCTGGAATTAAAGTTGTGCGCCACCACTGCCTGGCCCTTCTTTATTTATTAAAGAAACATGTTTAAAATTTTTTAATTTATATGTATGGCTATTTTGTTGGCATGTATGTCTGTGTACCACATGTGTACTCTGTGTCCTTAGAGACTAGAGGACAGGATTGGATCCCTTGGAAGTGGACATTGTTTGCAACAAGTGTTACAGACATTTGTTAGCCACCATGTAGGTGCTGGGAATCAAACCTCAGAGATTTTAACTACTGAGCCATCTCTCCATCCTCATAAATTTCTCATTATGGGCTGTCTAATAAGGAGATAGACAACACTATAGGAAACACATTCCTACGTTTCCTCTCAGTGTCACCAAAGGGTGTTACATTTCCAGTTTGTGGAGAGACTCATGAGCATGGAGAAAAGTTAAATTTCAAAGACACATTTGCTTGAAGTACACATACTCTAAAGAGAAATAATGCAAGAATCTCATATGGAGTAGGCTATCCATAAAAGCAAATATTTAACCAATAAAAATAATAATAGTCAGTTATTTCTGTTTGTCCTAATTTAAAACAAATGTCAGAAAAGAAGCTCCGTGTTCTCGGCTGTTAACACAGGGGGTGGGGAGGGAAAACCAGACCATGAAAGTTAATTACTAGAGGAAGCTCCCCAGTGTGCCCCAGAGGGTAAAGTCCATACTCCTGCCAAACTGACAAGGATGTGCCACTGGAAAACAAGGGAGACTGAGATAGAGATTGGGGATGGCTCTACCATACTATCCCCAAACAATTGCAGACTGTAAAACTAGCTGGCAAACTATAGCTCAGAGGCCAAACTCTTTAAATTTAAAACTGTGTTTAAGTTCTAAAGGGGTTATAATCAGGAGAGTTTATAGAAGTTTACCAATCCACAAACTAAAAGATCTTTTCCCCTCATACTACGTGATTAATGCCAACACACTGAAAAGAGAATACTGCTTTTATTTATGTGCACTCCCTGAGGATGGGGGAGAGGGGTATGAAGAATGAGTTGGCACAGAAATTATTACCATTTGGCAAAGGAAGGTGATCATTACCGTTTGATCAGAAGACCAAGAAGGGCAAGAAACATTAATCCTTTGCTGGCCAGGTGAAAGCTTTATATTTATAGTCTTCCCTTCCCACAAGCTTCGTCTGCCTTTGCTCTGCTCTGAAAATAGCACACCCTTCATCGTGGGAAGAGATGGAGAGGCACATAGATTAAGTGCTGATGTCAAGTGCTGTAGATGAATCACTGAATGTAAACTTCTATGATACCGTGTAAGAGAAGAACCCCTTCCCAAAGGCCCTGGGAGGAATTTGATAGGATGTGCTGCCTCTGTAGAGTCCTGAAGTCCAAGAAGATGTCTGGCATGGAGCTGTGGAGGGGACGGAGACAAATGAGGGCAAAGGAAGAAACAGTGTGGACTGGAAGGTTTCCGGGTGAAGCACAGGATGTAAGGATCGTGCTGCAAATGAGTGGAGCTGGAAGCCAAGTGTGGTGTGTGATGCGTGTCTGTAATCCCAGCTCTTGGGGAGCAGAGGAAGGAAGACAGTGAGGGTGGTCTGTGTCTGTAATCCCAGCCCTTGGTGAGCAGAGGTAGGAAGACAGTGAGTGTGGTTCGTGTCTATAATCCCAGCCCTTGGGGAACAGAGGCAGGAAGACAGTGAGTGTGGTGTGTGTCTGTAATCCCAGCCCTTGGTGAGCAGAGGCAGGAAGAACTGGAGTTCAAGTTCACTTTCAGCAGTAAAAAAAGATTCAGGGCTAGTCTGAGCTACACAAAATCCAGATTCCAGATGAGCCTGGGACCCACAGACCATGCTATTTGTCCAGGCAATGATTTTGTTCGGATAGACCGGAGAGGGCTGGCCAGCAGAGCCACACTGTCAACTACACGGTTCATTCAAAAGTCAATTCTGGAAGGATCGTCTTCATTGTGCCTCAGGTTAATCGCTCTGACTATGAACTGGGCTCATTTAAGAGAAGATTCAATGTCCTAATGCAAAAACAGCTCTTCTTCAAGCTGGTAGTCCAGCATCACACAACTGAAGTAAACATAGAAAATAAAGATTCTCAATTTCTGAAGTCATCAGACATAGTATAGGATGGAAATGTCGAGGAGGGGGGGTTATTGTGAATAATGGCAAAGCCTGTTGGGACACTGCAGAACCCAGGATCAGCATCATTGACAGCAATGTATTGCCAAGTAAACTGCCACACACACACCCCCCCCCCCCCCGCCCCCAACCTCCAGTCTCCTTTGACAGCTTAAATGTGGGTTGCAGCAGTCTGGAAATTATGGTCTTGCTATTAAATGGAGATATTGAAAACTGAGAGATCTTCCACACATCTTCCCCTTAGAGACTGATGAATATGTGCACAGTGTGCAGTCCTCTCAGGCTTGTATACTTAAAAAAGGCAAACACTTGGATGCATGGAGTGGGAAGGAGCCTAGAACATAGCTAAGTTTTCTAAAATATAGGGGGTGGGAGGTGTGCTGCCTACTCAGAAGGGCTGAGAATGACTCTTCTTGGTCTTTTGTTAGAGCAGTTCATAGTTGGCAGACTATCATTTCCTCACTGCCTGCTCATTGCTGAGTTCTTCCCAGGTATCCAATCCAAGCAGAACGATTCTCAGCAATTGTCATCTGGGCCATAAGGCTAAGCAGTCACCCAGAATGGGAGGGTGCCTCCTGGGAAGATAATCAGGAGCATTTTCAGAATCTCTGTAGTTCTCAATATTGGGATTTAATTTTTTTCTCCAGGTGTTTGATACCTTTTGTGTAGAGATCTTTTGGAGCTGCTTCTAGAAGCTTGGCAGGAATTTGACATTGGGACAGGACAAGGAAGGAATCTGACTTTGGGCTAGCACAAAAAAGTAGGCTTCAGGCAAGAATTTGACTTTGGGCTAGGATAAGGAAGTAGGCTCACATATCTTGGCATCCTCCTAAGACCCTAGAAACATTGATCATGGGACTTTGTTTATTGTCTTGTTTGTTCCTTAACCTAGAACGGACCCTATTGTTTGCATGTAATTAAAATGGGATAAAAACAGACTGGAAAAAAAAATAAACCTGCTTCAGCCTCAGCACTGGCTGGAGTCATGTTATAGCTTTGTCTAATTGTCTTTTTCTTTTTAATCCCCACTCCCTCCCTGGAGAACCTGTTGACTGACTGAGATGGCTTGGTCATGTTTGGTTCAGATTTGAATTTAATTAGAAAAACAAGAGAAGGAAGCCAACACTTATGTAAGAGATGTCGTAGAATTGGAAACTTGATATGGTCACTCTGGCTGGCCTTATTGATTCCATGACTTCTTTGGTACAGACTCCTGTCTGACAGTCTTTAGAGAGGGAGATTGAGATAGAGTGACAGATAACAGACTAAGAATGAATCACATACACCCTAAGCCCAATTATTCTCTGAAAAACTCTTGAGCTGGAGAGGGACCATGAAACTTAGCTTGTCTAATATAGAACTCTAATAATAGTACATCTCCAAGGCCTATGAATTATGCTGAGTACCTCAATATATTTCCAGAATCCTCCTGATACTGGGTATATCACAATCACATGTCCATCACATGTGATCACAATCATATGAGCCTAAGCCCTGAGAGGTATCTGGAGTCCTGCTCTGAAAATGATTGTAAAGAGAAATACTGCCTATTGAAATTTCATAGGAAAAAAAGCTACTTAAAAGACAGAGGAAATGTCTGGTTTAGCTAATAAAAAAGAAGAAATTAAGGAAGTTGGATCAGAAGAGACCATGCAAACATGAGCACTTCCTAAGAAGGAAGAAATGAACACTGGAGTGTCCACGGAGGCATGCACACTGCCTCAGCTACTCTAAGCATTTGGCTCTCCAACAACATCAGCAACTCCACCCACGTCATCTTGGGGTACTGAGATTATTGGCAGAGACCACAAGCAAACAAACTACAGAGTTAGGACTGCGACCAGGGAAATTTCATCAAAAACCCAATACTATGCACAAAGCTATCAAAACTATGAAGAACGGTACCAGTCTGGCAAAGGATCACAGCTAAAGAATGCAGACATGCTCTGGCAGGAATACAGACATGCCCTTAGCATACACCTTTAATCCCTAACAAGGAAGGTAAAGTTAGTTTGTAGGAAGAAGCATTTGTGTTTGAAAATGACTTCCAGTTGAGGGGCAGACAAAGTGACAAATCAGAGAAGGACTTGACAGAATGATGAGATATGCTTACCTCATATGTGATTAGCAGAGGAAAAGAAGCTACTTAAGAGCAGTGAGAGAGAGAAAAAAAAACAGTGCTGGGGTGGTGTGTGGTGTGTGGTGTGTGGTATGTGGTGTGTGTGCATGGCAGTTTTACAGAGACGGGTTACAGAGAGAACAAGCTAGACACGGGTAAAGACAGAATGAGAAGGAGCCAGAAGATTAGAACATATTGCCAAAGTCAGTATGAGGCCAAGCAAAAGAATGCAGTCAAAAGCTGAGAAAAAACCAGGCTGAATTATTTGTCTTGGAGGATTAAATTGCATGGAGGCTACGTGTTTCCAGGCCTAGGCCTAGGGTTAGTTAGAACAGAGAACAGACGACTCTTCATTAGACTCTAGTCTCATCCCTTCATCTGAGTGACTTTTACAACAGGTGTGAAGGAACCACTGTCCAGATAGATACAATGTAACTTCAGACAGATAAAATGTAACTTCAGACAGATCTAAAAGGAACTTCAGATAGATACAATGTAACTCCAGATAGATGCAATGTAACTCCAGATAGATACAATGTGACTCCAGATAGATACAATGTGACTCCAGATAGATAACATATAACTCCAGATAGATACAATGTAACTCCAGATAGATGCACTGTTACTTCAGATAGATACAATGTAACTTCAATGACGCTGAAGATGTTTCAAAACCAACCACTGCTGGATACCAGGTGGGACAGAAGGGCACTTACTTTATGGAGGCTTGGAGCTTCTCACACAGAACTGCGAGGACAGAGACAAGGTCATCACAGAGGGCCTCTACTGTTAAGCCTTCAAAACAGAGGAGGTGCTAAGATTAGACAATGGTGGGCCATTGGGGTTTCCCTCAATGTCTTCCCCATCTTATGCTTCAGATGGATTTTGATGAGTTTTAGAGTTTATGAGGCCTCTTTTAGGCCATCAGAACAATGATAGGGAGAAGAGTGTAAAACACACAAAATACAGCCCAGGGAGAAAATATAAAGTTGTTTTTCGTTATATGTAAAAATCTCCCACAGTTAATATAAAGTTATATATGGTTAAAAAATTTAAAACATAACATAATTTTAGAATAACATATAACATGCTACTCAGGTTTCTATAACCCTCTCCACAATTCTTGTCTTAGCAATTAAACTTGAATCCATGAATAATGAACAAGAAGGAAAAAGAAAGAAAGGAGGGAGGGTGAGGGAAGGAGGGAAACCAAAAATCTCCAAATGGGAGAGATGTAAAATGCTAATTCCCCCTACACAGTTGGTGCAGGAAGGTGTTGGAACAGAAGGAAGACAGCAGCTGGTTAGATAATACTAAGCAAGGCAAAGCCAGACAAAACTTGGGCCATCTTTATTCCTTCAGTTCCGTGCACTAAGTAGGTGTTCTTATATCCCGTCCCATTTTAAAGGTCTAGTAAAAAATAAGCCCAATACCTTGACTCCTGAATTCCTGTGGGGCATCTGGGTTTTCAATTATCTAGTGAGGAAGACACACAGAAACAATTAGAAGATTTGGGTAAGAAAATTCCTGACTCTTAGACAATGCAAAGGTCTAGGAAACAAAATGGCATTCTGAGATCTCCGGGTTCAGATGTCTTACCCAAGCATGCTAGAAACATTTCATTGCCCACTATGACCTTAATGGGAAAGACCATGAGTGTGTTCATCTCCAACTCAACTCCAACTCAAGTTTTAAGCCCTATCATGTATTTCATTGCTGGGCTGTAACTCAAGGTAGTGTGTACTTAAAAACATAGGCAATACTTCATTTCAAAGTGATAGGCAGGATACACTATATTTGTCCCTAACAGATCTAGGACTACCTAACTACCTTCCAGTTTAATGGGAGAGCATATTAACTCGAAACTGTCAAGTAGCCTCTCTTGGCAGTTGCTAGGTAGATCCAGAACTGTCTGAGCAGAGCTAGCACCTAGAAAAAACAGGAAGTGAGAGGCTTATATATAAGATGTTTTTTGTGGCAGGCATAATTCAGGAACTAAGACCTGAGGATGGGAAGGAGGTGATTCAGCTTCCCTACCTCTGTGTAGCAAATGTGGTTGAGAAGGGGGGCATTGTCATGCCAACAGCTACCGGGCATGTAAATCACCCCACAGTGCTGCATTTTAAGGACTAACTACAGGGGCTTATGTTTACTGTTCTATATTCAAAATTGCAAATTCAGCTACTTCCACAACAGATTTTGTGGGATTTTATATCAGCATCTCCAAAACAACTGCTAAGAGAAGGTGTCACAATTACATTTAAAGCTAGAGGTATGTCTGTAGCCCAGCCACCAAATACTTACACCTGGCAATTTCACTTTGAAAAAAATCAGTGGCTTACAATTCAGCAATAGATTTGGTCATTTAAATAATTCAGTAATAAAGTGAGAAGATAACTCAGTGCTTCCAAGAGTACAAAATCAGAACTGTGATTTGTCTCGGGATGGGGTAGAGGCTGCAGACATTATGCAGAAATTGTTCTGTGTTCTCATGCCTTTCATTTCCCATTATATATTGTCTTTCTGCTGAATTGAGATTTTCCTCACTCTGAGCTGACCGAGTCATTCTTTCCAGGTAACTTCCTTAGAGTGAAGCTCATTATTTTGATAAATACTCTTCTTTAATAGCTCCTGAAAAAATATCTAATTTTTAGGTGGAAAGGCTGACAGACCCCTCTACAAGATATCACAAAGGCTTCAACTGTCACCATTCTGAGAATTTCATTTTTCTGGGACAGACAATCGGTCTCTAAAGAAATACCTGAGTAAGAGAAAGGAAGTCTCAGAGAACAGCAGTTTCCCCGTGGATTTTGGATCTTGCCTTTGAGTTGGGTGAGTCTTGATAGTCAGTGACCAGCTGAGCAGGACCAGCAGGCCGACTGGTCACAGACAACTCAGACTGGAGACACACAACCTCTGCAGTATACAACCAGACCTCCACAGCTGCACCTGCTACCATTCTAAGGGAACCCTCAGCACTAGAAGGCAGAGGCATGGGTGTTGACACCTAATATAGTTATGTACCATTTAATGGTAGGGATATACTGAGAATATCACTGCTATGTGATTTTTGTCATTGCGGGACATAAATTATATGCACAAAACCCAAAATGATTTAGCCTACTACACTGGTAGGCTATACGGCATGTTCCATCACAGGTACAGAAAATCCTTGCTTAAAACATTATTATGACTGTCCTCTACTTACAATTCCATAATAAGATTAAATGAACATAATTGGGAGCTTGAAATATTGCATTTAAATGTTTTATTTAACAATATTAAGTATTATTAATATCAGACTATTCATCTGCATTACTAGTTAGCAAGGATGAAATATGACATACTTTTAGTATTTTTTAGCATCTTAAATTCCTTCTTTTCTTCTATCATCTTTTCTATTTATAGATTCTTTTGAGTTACCATTCCTATAAATCATCATATCCAAAATCATAGTATAAATGATATCATTTTCAACAAGGGGTTAACTAAAGTCAAAAGTGATATCTCAGATTAACGATTTTAATCAGAAACTTGGGCTTTGGGTATAGCAAATACAAAAGGAAAAAAATGTTTTTCTAAATTCTTGCTGCTTGCTTCTAGAGCACATATGGGTGGAGGGTGTGGTCTGGGAGTCAGAGCTCGGGGCTTAACCTTGTTTGTTTCATGGATAGATAGATCATCAACTTTATAGTTCAATTTTTTTAAATCTCATCTGTAAAACAAGGAAGGCAAAAATTTGACTTGGCTATCTGTAAGGTTCCCGCCAAGTCCATGGTTCTCTCAAAAACTAGAAAACTACTGAAGTAAAAAATGAGAAATATTTGAAATTAAACTGCTGAAAACCCCATCTCTGCAAAATTAATGTCTGCACTATTTCCAACTCCAACTGAGACTGCCTACCCTAAAAAAAATAAACGAGTGTCGTCTCAGAGCTCCCTGTTGGGTTTTATGGGAATTTTAATGAGTTATTATTACTGAGGCGATTTTAAAGTCAAAGCAAAACACTACTTTTTGAAGACTCATCTCTTATTCACACTCCTGGAAGAAAACACACATAGAAAGTTGCATTCCGATTCCCTGGAGGCTCATGTTACACAATCTGTACAAGTTTAGAGCAAAAATCTCTGGTGGGCTTTGAGGCTAGAAGACAGTCATCTTTACCTTGTGGGTCCAGCAGGTGGGGGGACATCTTCCTGTCATTTTAGTTAATACAGGAAATCATATCCAATCTCAAAGCATGCAGTAAGCTGTTACTTGTTTTTCTTCATTTTATAACTTTACTACCATAATATACTTTTAAACTTTAAAATTGTTTTATGAATGTGGGTGTTTTGCCTACATATATATTTGTTCAGAAATATGTGCCAGGTGCTTGAGAGGCCAGAAGAAGTCATTGGATTCCCCGGTTCTGGAGTTAGAGACAGTTGTGAGCTGGCATGTAGGTGCTGGAAATTAAAGCCAGGTTCTCTAGAAAGGCAACCATTGTTCCTAATTGTTGAGCCGTTTCTCTAGTCCCCTACATAATATATTTAACAGAAATATCCAATGGAAAAAGTTTCCAAAACTGATTTTAAGACCGAAAAGTAAAATTTAAAACAACGATCAAAATTTTATTATATTTTTTATTATAAAAACCATAAGGATACCCCATACTTTGGCGGTAAATAAGCAAATTTCTATATCTTTAAATTTCTATAAATGAACATTCTGATAAAAAGCTTTTCCAGTGTCTTCATGGTAAGTAGTCATGGTAGGAGGGGCCGCGAGCCTGGGACATATGGCATGCAGGGACCTAAGTGTCATAACCAAACTACTATCAGACATGCGGTGTGATAAGCTCACCGTGTTCTCCTGTCTCTGCCGTAACTGTAAAGTCAGGTCACCCAACATCTGGCTGAGAGTTGCACGCACGGCAGTGTTGATACTGCGCTGGTGACAGCTGCATGTGTAAGTCTCAATGCACACCTGGTAAGGAAACAAGAGTAATGCACACACTCCAGACATCCACTTACCACAGACGCGGATACCAGCTCTTGCTTTCTTATAACTGAGACTGGCCTAGAACTCAAGGTCATCCTGACCCTGCCTCCAAATCCTTCTCAACTATTTATGAATAAAAAACAACTTGCCATATTTAAAACCTCTGAAAATTTGTTTTTAAACATTAATGGAAATCTTTCCCCATTGTCAATACTCTTACAATCTCGTGTATATTCCCCTATGAAACTCAGAAACGTGAGTACGGTGCTGCGTTTGGATGAAGCCAACTTCTCTGCAGTCTGTTTAGACATGTGAATACCATTTGCATTTCATAATTTAACAAATTTAAATAGGATTCTTCCTAACATTTTTTTTTTGGAAAATCTTTGTAACTTTTGATGTTTAAAATAAGATTTCACATATAGTCAAAGAGGACTCTTACAGTTTTGGTTGAGAGCCTAGTCTTTAAGGGCTGGGCCATCTCTGTAGCCCTCAAAGAGGACCCTGAGTCCACTGAAGCACTGCATTTGAAAGAACACCCCAGCAACACACTTCACACACGTTCTCCTGAACTCCAAGCCATGCACACTAGCCAGCCTCCCTTAAGACACTGTATGAGCCCCTTGAAACTTGTGGATGAAAGCATCTATGGAAATCTAAGGTTACAAGGCACCATGTTATAAACAGAAAAGAACTTTGCAAATATCAAATGCATCATTTTTAGTGTGAATGCTGTCCTATTTATAGTTATTAATATTGCAGGGAGAACACTGGCCGATATGCACTTTGCTTATCACAATATGCATTTTATTAAGGGAAATAATGAATGCATTTACTCGGTGGGGGAAAAAAAAGTATTAACTTACGATGCTTATTCTGCCAAAGTTTAGAATATAATACTAAATATGACAAATAGTCATAACGTTAAGCATAGCCAGTGCTATCTCTTTTTGGCACCTCTAGATTTAGGTGCTCAGAGTGAAATAATTGATCTGCCATTCTGAGAGGGTAATGAGAAGGAAATGGTGATTATAACTACAATGAATTGTATTTATGCATGGCATGGCCAAAAGTGTCTTAAAAATCTCTCTTAAGCTTTCTATAGTGACAAGCTGTTAAACTAGTTAGTGGAAATAAGGCTTGTATTTTTAAACCTGAGCACTGTATGCAACACCAGAGACTTTGCAAAAATTGCACAAGTGCTTAACTTCTTTTGCTACAAGGCAGAAGTAAAAGGAGCACACTGGGGAGGGGAAGAAGGAGGAGAAGGCCAAGTCCGAAGGCAGGCTGAGTTCCTGCAATGGAGCTGCGGTTTCTTCCCTTCCCGGCATCGGTCCAAGGTGGCATTCCCTTTGCATCTGTCATTTAGAACCTAAAAAGCCTCAAGTCTGTACCCTGGACAGAAGCATGAAGGACCAATTGAGATACTTTGTGAAAAGCCACAGGCCCCTGATTACCAGGGAGTGCAGGAAGACACAGGGCAGGGAGGAAAGCCAAAAGGAACATTTTCTTTTAATTGACTATAATCTTCATTTACATTTCAAATGCTAAAACCTTTTCTGTTTCCCCCCTCCCTGAAAACCCCCAACCCCTCCTCCTACCCCCTGCCTCCAAGTATATGTCCCTCCACCCGACCCACTCCCACCTCCTCCCCTCAATTGATTTCCCTTTCATAAGGAACATTTTGATCATTCCATGCATATGTGCACATTCAGCTTTACGACATGCTAATCACTTCTGACAGCAAAATCATAGATGTTAATGATGCAAGCTCTCAAAGGAGAAAAGAGGCAGAAAATGCAAGTGTACAAGCAAGTACAAACCATAGGGTCTTTACGTCATTGGCTAAGGGTGAAAGTAATAATACCTGGTGGAATGCAGCATTGGATCACTGCATGAAGTAGACCTGAGGTCCATAACAGCACATTGCGGCCCAAACAAGCACAAAATTTAAAGCAGATGCTTCTAGACAAATTTGGTCAGTATTGTAAAACACATAGAACTTTCACTTCCATGAGCTATAAATGCAACTTTCTTTTTCCTGTGTAAATGGAGTTAATGACATTTCTGCGCCAAAATAAAAAGTAAGTATGTATGTTACTGAATCATTAGTTCCATGCAGAGAAGAGCGGCTGTATTTCTAATTGCAAAACAAATGAGACTAATGATAAAATAAGTTATAGTGATGACGTGGGATAAGAGATTCAACTGTTAGAAAGCAGAGGCTCTGGTATAGAGAAGACTGTGAATACTTGTTGATCACAGTTTAAATTATCAGCGTGAGCCCCAACTGCATGATGATGATGATCATGGTGGCGGATCAGTTGTCAGGCATTTCTGACTGTTTGTTTCTGACTGTTTCTGACTGTTTCTCACTGTTTCTGACTGTTTCTCACTGTTTCTGAAAGAGGCCTCCTTCCGAACCTGTAGCACATAGGCATATGCAAACTTGTACGACCACTTTGGAAATCTATTTGGCGGTTTCTCAGAAAACTGGAACTAGTTCTATCTCAAGACCCAGCTATACCACTCCTGGAAAAATACCCAGAAGATGCCCCACTGTACCACAGGGATACTTGCTCAGCTTTGTTCATAGCAGCTTTATTTGTACTAGCCAGCAGCTGGAAACAACCCAGATATCCCTCAACTGAAGAATGGATAAAGGAACTGCGGTACAACTTACACAATGAAATACTACTCGGCTACTAAAAACAAAGACATCATGAATTTTGCAAGCAAATGGATGGGACTTGACAATATCATCCTGAGTGATGTAACCCAGAGCCAGAAAGACATGCATGGTATGTGCTCTCTTATAAGTGGACATTAGCCATAAAGTACAGGACAACCATGCCAATCCACAGACCCAAAGGAACTGGGTAATAAGGAAGTCTCCAGTGAGGATGCATGAACTTCACTCAGAGGGGGAAACTAAATAGTCATTGAAAGTGGATGGAGAGAAGGAACTGGGTAGGAGAGGGGGTGAGGCGGGGAACAATGGGAATGGTAACCAGGTATGGGAGGGGTTGGTGGGAGAGGGCTGGGAGTGAGAATGGAAATTGGGCGGTCAGGGAAGAAATCTCTGGCGACTAGCTAGAGGCCTGGGATCAGTAAGATATGGAGTCCATGTGGGTGACCCTAGCTGAGATTCCTATGAGAAGGGTATATAGAGACTGAAGTGGTCACCTCCTGTAGCCAGGCAGGACTTCCAGAGGAGGGAGCGGGAGACATCAATCTACCCACAAAAGCTTCAACCCACAATTTGTCTTACCTACAAAATGTGCAGGGCTAAAGGTGAAGTAGAGATCGGGGGAAGAGCCAAACGATGACTGCCTCAACTTGAGACCTATCCCGTGTGAGAGAGCCAAGCCCTGACACTGATAGTGACACTCTGCTATGCCTGCAGACAGGAACCTAACATAACTGCCTCCTGAGAGGCTTCATCCAGCAGTGGAGGGAGGCAGAGGCAGAGACCCACAGCCAAACATGAGGCAGAGCTTGGCGAGTCTTGGGAAAGAGAGAGGGATAGAACTGAATAGCTAGAAGGGGCAGGGACACCACAAGAAGACCTACAGAGTCAACTAACCTGGGACCATGCGGGCTCCCAGAGCCTGGGCCACCAACCGGGAAGCACTAGGACCTGAACCTACAGACTCCCTACACATTTGTAGCAAATGTGCAGCTTGGTCTTCATGTGCCCTAACAAGTATGCTGTCTCAATCTCTGCTTCCTGCCACTGGATCCCCTTCCCCTACCTGGATTGTCTGTTTGGGCCTTAATGGGAGATGTGCCTAGTCCTGCTAGGACGAGATGTTCCAGGGCGGGGTGGTACCCAAGGAGGGCGGAGAACTCCCCTTCTTTAAGGAGAAGGGGAGGGGCAATGGGGGAGGGATTTGTAAGGGTGGGACTAGAGGCACCTTATGAAATTGGTTCAACACACACACACCACACACACACACACACACACACACACACACACACATATACCACACAAACATGGAGGGAGAAGGAAGGAGGAGAAAGGAGGAGGAAGGAAGGGAAAGTAGGGGAAGGAGAGCATGTGCAGATGAAAATGGCTTAAGACACCCTACCTCATTAACTCAGTCCAGTTAGAGCCTTCTTCCCAGTCCATAGTTTTACTGAGACTTACCCTTTGCCCTGTGAAGGATCCCCAAGTGAATGGTTCTCAATATTCTCTGCATCTTCTAACTATAAATAACTCTACTCAGAATCATCAAATCAGAGATCAACAAGGATGCAAAAAAAAAAAAAAATCCCTTACAAAGTCCATCTAGCAGTAAGTAATACACGAACAGATAGGCCGGATGAGGCAAACCAGAACTAATATAGAGACAGTACACAGGGAAGAGAGAAAAGGGTTTCAGGGACGTAAAAACACAAACACAAGCAATGTCATCATCGTCGTTGTCGTTCGTCGTCGTCGTCATCGTCATCATCAACAACAACAACAACAACACTCCTTACAAAATTTCCTCAACTATGGTCTCAACTTGTTTGAGGTGGCAGATCTGCATATTGCCAACGGCCATGGAATATATGGTCACAAAACATTAAATGCATCCATACTTAACTTCATCTGTAAAAACATGTCTAAATTATCTAACTAAATGCCCCAGGGAAGGTCCATCATTTTCTAACACCGATGGAACCCTGAAGGTAACACAGCAGAGGGGTTAACAGCAGCACAGGGTTACAAGATAAAAGGTCTAGGTTTTCGAGCAAGCTGTAGAATCTAGGGCAAGGAAGTTAACTTTACTTGGCTTGTGGTTCTTTATTTAGCCAGAGTGTAGCAGAGTAAAGGAAAATGAAGATATAGAGACAGATGGTTGGTTAGGAGTTAAAAAGAAGAACGTTAAAAATCAAAACCCAACAACAATGATTCTTTATATATATATATATATATATTATATGTGAGTACACTGAAGTTGTCTTCAGGCACCCCACAAGAGGGCATCAGATCTCATTATGGATGGCTGTGAGCCACCATGTGGTTGCTGGGATTTGAACTCAGGACCTTCGGAAGAGCAGTCAGTGCTCTTAACCTCTGAGCCATCTCTCCAGCCCCAACAACAATGATTCTAAAACATTTTCCTGTGCCCAACAAGCTGACTGTGGGTTGGCAGTGGGGAGATACTAGATGTTTTTAGGAATCTAAGATCAAACCATCAAATATGTTTGTAGCCAAGGTTTCAGCCATTGAGAAATTCCATAGAGGAAAATTCAGCAGGCTTGGAGACAGTTCTCGAACCTCTCCAATGGAACATTGTCATTAACCGTCTTCAAATCAGCCTTATACTGCTTTTAGCTATGATTTAATCTTTTTCTTTACTGAAGACCTTGCAGTTTCTACACCTTTAGCCTTCTTCTATATGAAGAAGGTGCATATCTTTGGAAAACTCAACATGTCTACTAACCTATGTATTATGCTAAGAGAAGCCTATGGTTGAATCTTGATCCATTAGGACTATGCACCAGTGTGAAGGGCTTGAAACTGAATAGTTAATAATGTTTGCTTATTTTGTAATTGCTCATTTCACAAATCTGGTGATTTTTGTTTTTAAATCCTCATATAACACAGAAGGTATTTTTGTGGAAAGCTTTCCTGACTAGAGGTTAATTAAGCAAATTTGGGTTAGACAAAAATCCAAGTTGCTCTTATATTTACATTTTAAAAGCTTAATGATCCTTTTATAATTTTGACAGTACCTCCAGGAAATAGCCTCGTTTTTCATACTTAAGCACACGTCTCACTTCCTGATCAACACGTTTCAGAGTAAGTGCCATCAGTGTCTACCACAACGAGAGGGCAAAGAGCTGCTGGAGTCCTTTCCACCAGAGGAGTTTTATGTAACTTATGATGCTTGTTTTAATGTTCCTAAGTTGCTTCCCTAAAATTTTTAAGAAGACAATGGTGATCACCGTACCATTGTACTATGCGACTGGACGTACAATAACAATGATTTGTGTGGAATGTGGGTATTGAGCCTAACTGGAACCTGTGTGCTAAGAAATGGGGTAATTGTGAAACACAAGGGCCAGAGAGTGAGGAGGTTGAGGAACCCTCTGGGGTGGGAGAGGAAGGATCCACACCTAACAGGGAGGCCCCTAGCACATTCACTGACCACTCAGCTCAAGGACCTCTACCTTTACACCAGTCTTAGTCTAACCCTCTTTCCTCTTGGTTGTTTCTCCCTTTCTGGTTTTGGCAGGGACCTCTGAGTTTAAGGAATCCGTCTATCTGCACATGTCTGCTGGGTCGTTTTCTGCCTCTCAATAAACACCTTTGCTGTCATGGGCATTCCTTAACAGAAATGGTCCTGCCTTCACTAGCTCTCAGTTCAAAACCTTCTGCACACATTGGGAAATTGCCCATCATACGGGAACTCCCCACAACCCTCAGGCCCAAGGAATAATAGAAAGAACACATCAAACCCTAAAAGTCCAACTCCTAAAACAAGACAACCACCATCCCCCAATGTACAATTAATGATAGCTCTGACTACCCTAAACATATTTAACATCTACAAAAAACTCGAAACACACTCCCATCTCCCTTCATTGGCACACACCAAAATTACTCCACACCATCCTAGGACGATGGCGAGATCCTTTGGATGTAATTTGGAAGGGACCAGACCCCCTCCTTACAACCGGGAGGGGTTTTGCCTGTATTTTTCCACAGGACCAGCCTAAGCCTATCTGGGTTCCTGCCAGAAATGTCCGACATCACCCCACTAACCAAGAAGATGGCCTGCCTCTCATAGGCAGATCAGGGACAGAAGAGGAGGCGGCAGAGGAATGAGATCCCTCTACACCCAGATTCCATCTCCACTATCCGCAGCCCTTTCCTCTGTCCTTATCAAAACACAGGTGAGTGTCTCCAGGAGGTCTCCACATGTGGAGGCTGCAGATATCGGAGCTGCAGAATGGAATCCACCAATCGTGGCGGCACCATGCTCACCAACCTCAAAACTCATTTTCAGCTTTCCATCAGCGACCCATGGAATGAACGCTGGTGGACTGGAGTCATGAGTAAACTTTACTCTAATGGTTATGCCAAATACCCAGTAGCTGACCTGTACCTATCCCAGGAGGTTGTTCCTGCCTCCAAATCAGCCTTTACCCATGCTGATATTATCCAACAGGAAAATCAGTCTCAGAAGGATGGAGCTACGAGCTAGTCTCTCCTGGCTACAATCCATCCAATATGCAGTCGACCTCCTTCCCTTAACAACTCAGCTCCTCCCAATGCTTTTTCTGTGCTTCTCTCCCCTGACCATTGTTAGCAGCCGTTCCCACTAACCTATCCCTTCATGACCTCCATGGGCCCCTCCCCATGACGAAAGCACAGGGCACCCTGATTCCTCTCTGTGTCTTGTAGGGCCCTCCTCAAAACCCCATCTCACATGTTCCCATGACATCACCATCACCCAATCAGTATGTGTTAACCCTCCTGCCCTCCTCTGGTGCAAAGGCACTACAGGTTCCTGTATTAACCCCCCCTTTCAAGGTTCCTGCACCCCTGTGATAATTGTCCCCTAGGTTTATCTCTATGAACCTGAAGGACTTGCTTTGAAGATGGGAGGAAGCTGAAAGAAGAGAGGGATCTTCATCCCTCTGCCTCGCTGTCTCGCTGGGTGTGACAGGAACCACTGGAGCAACCCTTGTCCAAATACAACATCTGGCCAGAGACTTCCAAGACAAGCTTGACCAGGCAATGGCTTCCACTACAGACAGCCTGCAGTCTCTTCAACACCCTTAGCAGGAGTCGCTCTCCAAAACCTGAGAGCCCTGGATTGACTGACTGCTGAACAGGGAGGGACTTGTGTTTTGCTGGGAGAGGAATGTTGCTTCTATGTCAATGATTCTGAGCTGGTAGAACAAGAAGTACAGATACTCAAAGAGCTCCAGGAGAACCTGCAGGCACTCTGTGTTCCCAGGTACTCTAACCACTGCGTAGCTTGGATTCTTCCCCACCCCCACCCCTTGGCCCTATGCTAGCCATTGGAGCCTTGCTTCTGTTGGCGCCCTGCCTCGTTCAGTTTGTAAAACAGCAGATGAGTGGCATTGCAAAGGTCACTAGTAATTAGGTCTTGGTTCAATACCAAACTGTTCCCAACATGGGAGACAGTTATTCTGATGGTGCCTCACCCTTATAAAAAGAAAAGGAGGAGTTGTGGGGCGGTGGGCTGTGAGAGGAAGCCTGGAAAGGTTGAGCTAAGATTTGAAGCCCTGGAGACCCTGAAGGGATGGTAGGAAGCCTCGCCCGCTCCCCAAACCAGGCTCCTATCACATAGCTACTGTCCCCCACAGCCCCCTGTAGAGAGGTCTGTGACCATCAGTCACGTGGGAGCAGCACCCCAAGGCCTCCCACATGTAGATAAGGTATCCCCAGGCTCTCAGACCAAGCCAATAGGAAGAGCCTACTCTCAGACCCTGAGCCACCCCCAAACTGTGTATAAGAATCCTATCCAGGAGGAATAAAGGTGTGTGAGAATAACTCCATCATCTGAGAGCTTCTGTCTTGGGAGCGGTAACACTGTCGCTCTGGGAAGAGATCTGCTCTCCTGAAAAAGCTGCCAGAAGCTCCCCTGCACCCCTCACTGGCTAGTCAGCCTCCCAACAGGCTCAGCCAGACTTTAGAAACGTCACTCTTCTATAACAAATGAACTCCCAAATAATAAGACCTCTGACGATGCCTCTTAAAATTCAGTTGAAAACAAGTCTGGTAACAAGGCTATTTCATTGTTCACATACACTGAGACAGATGAATGTCCCAAAGAAAAGTATCTGCCCATCTCCACAGATCCATGATTGGAAGCTCTTTCATGGCGTGCTGGGGGGCCAACTAGCTAATGGAAGCTTCTCTTCTCACAGTCCTGGAGACTTTCCACATGGTCTGAACTGGAACCGTAGCTCAGTGGTAGAATGCTTCTTCATGATTTCAGAATGTGGAAAAGCATTACCACTTTGTGGTCTGAACATGTACGCCTACCGGAAATGACCAGGTATTAAAAATATTCTTTTCCAGGAATGAAAGGTAAACTATTCTAGGTAAAGTAACGTACAGCTCTGAAAGGATAGTGAATCCAGAAGCTAAGGCACATGTCAGACATTCAAGGAGCCAGGCTTTCTGCTGGATGCATTTTAGAATGTGCTGGAAGGAACATGTGACCCCGTACAGCACTGATGGGAAAGAGGGGCCTTTTTAGTTACGAGATAGTTACAAGATGCATTTCTCCGGGCTTGTGAGACAGATAGAATTAAATCAATAAACACTTTTATAAATCTCAGACGTGGCTTCTTAAAAATGATTTTTAAACAGAAAATGATTTGCAATTTACTTAGGCGACATGAACCTAAGCTTGCAGAGCCCTGAGATCCCTGACATCAGGAACAAGGCCAGTCTGCCACACAACATGCTTCCCACAAAGTAAACCAGTATCCCCTTAGTTGGAGGGAAAGCGGCAGTGAGCGTCAGGCACAAACAGGTGGTACTCACCTCTGCAATCTTCAGAACGGCACTCCCATTCATGTCAAATGTCGGGGTGTAGGTGATGCACAGTAAAACCTAGAGCCAGCCAGAAGGTGGGGAAGAAGGGAGAGGCGGGGTTAAAATACAGGAATATGTTTCTGTGGTGGTTGGTATGAGAATGACCCCCTAGGTTCATATATTTGCATGCTTAGTTTCCAGTTGAGGAACTGTTTCAAATGATTAGAAAGTGTTTCCTTGTTGGAGTAGGTATGTCTCTGTTGGGGTAGGAGCTGTCACAGGGGTGAGAGTGGGTTGTGAGGTTTCAAAAGCCCGCCCCCTAGGACCTAGAATACTAGCTCTCTTTCTTTTCTCTCTCCCTGTTCCCTTTCCTTCCCCTCCCGGTTCCTCTCGGCTACTGCTCCAGCGCCATGGGGTCTGCTTCCCGCCAGGATGATTATGGGATAACCCTCTGAAACTGTAAACAAACTCCCAATTAAATGCTCTATAAGAGTTGCCTGGTCATGGTGTCTCTTCACAGCAACAGAACAGCAACTAAGACAATTGTTACAGGCTGTCTGCAGTCCTATATTCAGGATTCCTTTGCTTTAAACTCTCCTCCTTCCTTCATGAATGATGACTGTGTGTATGTGCAATGTTCATATGTGAGTCTTCAGGTATATCAGCACAAGGACATGTGCATCACAGTATGGGTCAGTTTTTGCCCCACCACTGATCTGTAATTAGTGGACACAGATCTCCTCGTTAGACTTTAAACAGAAGGCTGTGAACCCACCACTGTGGTCCACAGGAGTAAAGGGTTCTCGAAAGTCAGACGACGACCTGGCAGACAGAGTGACACATCGAAACACAGTGGTCTGGGAGAAACATAACCAAAAGACAGAAGGACAGCACAAGATTGTTGATAGGAAGCATCTCTCCACAGTCCCAGGATGTCTGTCCAACCATAATGCAAGTCGAAACTGACACTAGGACCAGAAAAAAGGACCAGGCCAGGAAATGATAGGTCATATCTCATGGGTTATTTCAGCTAATTTTAAACATGTGTTATCATGATTGGTCCTCTTACTGGTAAGAAAGCTGAACCTCAGGATGATAAAACAGGATGCTTAAGATGCCATGGATAACTGAGCTGAGATTTGAGATTAAATAACTTGACTCTATACGCTAAACCATTGTGCAATGTTGCCTATACCTTCTTCATCTTTTGTGCCTAGACTGAGATGCCACTGTCTAGTTTTACCCCTTTCCCAAACCACATGGGATTAGACATTTTTAATGCTTCTTTTCTTTCTCCTAAAACTTCCCTCAGGATGGTGCATGGTATTTTCTTATTTTCTGGTCCTGGATTCCCTTTCTTCCCTAAGGATAAATGGTTGATGGCATTCAGAAGATCTTTAAGACACATTAAATATTCTTCTTTCTACTAACAGAGCTATTAGGGAACTAATCAATAAGAGCCCCTGGCATTTAAGAATCAGGTCTATCTTTGCAGATAGAGATCCAGACTCTCAGCTCTCCTTGTCTTCTGACTTTTCTTGCTGGAGAAGAAGAGATAGGAAAGTGTTGGAGCCTGCTGCGTGCCCTACACCCAACAGCTATGCAGCATGGCCTGTGAGAGACAACCTCTGGGACGTTCCTTATCTAGTTTGTTCATGAAAGAACACAGAAGCCCAAACATACACACAATACAGGATATGTACTTAACTACCACACCAAAAACCAATGGCATAATTGCCTGGTATAGAAAGAACTCTTTCTCAGTCAATTCAAGCTGATGGTGGTTGGGGGAAGGGGTCAGCCTCTCCTTCTGTGTATAACTAAAGAAAGAAAGATTTTTTTCTTTTCTCTTTCCTTCCTTCCTTCCTGTTGCTACTTTGTTTCCAACCCAGTTCCCCGGTAAAAGAAAGCTCAACTCAATCAGTTAACAAAACAAGCTACAAGCCTAGATTGGGCGACCTCCCACTACACTACTCTATTCCATCTCTATTATCCCATATAACTTGCGGTTTCTCCTGGCCACGAGAGAAAGCTTCTCTCCCTCGATGCCTCTCAGTTCCTCCCTGTAGCTCCTTTCCCTCCAGTTTATTCCCGTTGCTTCTCCCCGCCCCCCCCACCCCCACTCTCAACCCCTACTTCCTCCTGCCCAATCATTGGCTCAAGCCTTTATTTGAAAAGTTAAGGTGGGTTGAAGATTCACAAGGCAACTCCTCATCTTCAGTCCCTCTGAGAAGTGGAATTAGCATCAAAATACAAGCTCAGGGCTATCCACAGCACGTTCCTTCTTTCCTTCCTTCCTTTCTTCTTTTTCTTTCTTTGTTTTTTCTTTCTTTCTTTCTTTCTTTCTTTTTTTCTTTCTTTCTTTCTTTCTTTCTTTCTTTCTTTCTTTCTTTCTTTCTTTCTTCCTTCCTTCCTTCCTTCCTTTCTTTCTTTCTTCTTTTCTTTCTTCTTTCTTCCTTCTTTCTTTCTTCCTTCCTTCTTTCCTTTTCTCTTCTCCTTTCTTTCTTTCTTTCTTTCTTTCTTTCTTTCTTTCTTTCTTTCTTTCTTTCTTTCTTTCTTTCTTTCTTTCTTTCTTTCTTTCTTTCTTTCTTTCTTTCTTTCTGCCAAGTGGTGTCACCAGATTATATAAGTTACTTATGGATTTTTCTCTCCAGTTTTTTTTTTTTAATCCATATAGTTGACTCCAGATAAAAAGTGGTTCAGTGTCATTGTGGCCAGAAGAAAAATATGTTCCTTGACCCTGTGGGATGTGGATGATATAGATGTCCTATAATGGCCATCTTTGAAGCTGGGCTTGGTAGGCAAGGAAGGGTGAGGACAATGGAGTCCTCTCAGTACTTGTTTGAAAGGAGTTTCCACTTTCTGTGTCTCCATAATGCACACGCCTAGTGTGTAGCCTGAAGCCTCTGTCCTTGGGTGTCCCACATGGTGTCTGTAAGGCTCCTTTCATGGACTTCCATGGGTCTCATCTTTCAGCCGTCAACTCAAGTGTCACCACCTTGGATGTCCCCTCCCCTCTGAGACCTTCCTTCATCTGGCCTCTGCTACATCTTGCACACGCACCCATCTCATCATGCACTGGCTTACTTTTGTATTGATACCCTTCGCTTAGGTTCTGCTGCTCACTGTGTACCTATCTGATGCTTTCTTGCTTAAATGCTTGGTCACACTGCACAGACTCCTTCACTTCTCTTTTCATACCATGTGTCGGGCAGAGGGACGGAAGCTTAGGAAGGTAATGGGTGGAGGTGGCAGTGGCAGCCTTCGGTTTCTTCTTCCAGCTGGACTTGTGGGTTTGAGAATATTGTCAACAAAGCCTGGCTAACACCTTGTAAGATGCCAGAGGCAAATATTTGGCTCAACTGGTTAACTATTAACTTTGCTCCAAGGGCCACCAATTTGTTTTCTGCTTTCTAGCTCCCCAGGCATTCATGCGAGGTGTCAAAGAGTAGATTTTGAAAGAATTCAAAACCTGACACAATTTTTAGGAGCAATAGCTTCATGTAGGCATCAGGCCTGAGAACTAGGCAGCTATGGGGCGGCAGGCGGGGTGCGGGGGGAGAGTGAAGATTATAAATTGGCAGTATTCAAAGAAATAGTCTCAGGGGAAATAAATATAGGAACCTCACTTCTGCACGTGTCAGGAACTCTCAGCAGCAGAGCAGCCCTGTACGCTTAGAGTGAAGCCTTCAGACAGGGTAGAAAACTGGGGATCTTCTACCCTGTCCCAGCCCAGGAAATGCTGGAGACAACAGGCTTCGCACACCAGTTTCTACCTCCTAGTATTCACTGAATCTCTGAGCTGTCTGGAAAAAGCAAAACCAACAAGCCAAACAGTGAAATAAAACTGCGAGGAAGTAAGGCACCTTAATAAGGCAGTTTACTGTGTGGGAAACACACTGGGTCTAAATCATGGGGGCTCCCATGTCTCACAAGATATGGCTGATATAGCAAGGAACAAAAATGACAAGTGGAATGACTATTCTGCCCCCAAAGCTCATCAAGCATTAATCCATCAGATCATTACACTAATGGGGTAGAGGAAACATAGGGTAATAGCAGATTAATTTAGTGTCTGGCTTTCTTTGGGTAATGGGCAGGCAAAAGTTTGCATTATCAGTCTGAGCAAGTTGGCGCTGAGGAAAACAAGAGTACCCAAATATTGAGGGCAATTATGTCAGAAATACATCCTTCTCAGGGGTATGTTGACTAAATTAGACTAATGGCAAGAGCCTGAGTCACAGGCAGCATCTAGCAATCAAAGTGGCTGGCACTGCTTCAATAACGAGCAAAGACGGAGGTGGGGGGAAGGAAACAGAAAAAAGACATCCATAGAGAAAGTGTGTTACCATAGCTACCAAAAATTCAAAGTCCCTTTAAAATATAATAATTGAAAAGCTGATACACAGAAGAAGTAATTTCTCAACCACGGAGCTGTCTAGGAATCTGGGTTTAAAGTGATTATAACTGGAATGGAGAAGAGAAGTCTGGGCTGGGGAGATAGCTTTGTTATAAAGTGTCTGCCGTATAAGCAAAGGGATGAGTTCAGGTCACAGTCACATGTACCAAAGTGCTGAGCATGGAAACATGTGTGTAACATATGTGTATCATCTCAGGGGTAAGGAGGGGGACATGCCCATGAGTGCCACTGACCAGCCAGACTAGCCTATCTGGAAAGTTCAGGCCAGTGAGAGGTTGTCCTCTGCACTCACTCACTCCTGCACATGTATATGAACACTAATCCACCCCTACACACACACACACACACACACACACATGGTGATTTGTTCTGATGTATTAAGAAGCTATCTCTGCTGGGATTCCAAATGAGTCCTTCTCCCTATCATTTCCAGG
Source organism: Apodemus sylvaticus (assembly GCF_947179515.1). Taxonomy (NCBI): domain Eukaryota; kingdom Metazoa; phylum Chordata; class Mammalia; order Rodentia; family Muridae; genus Apodemus; species Apodemus sylvaticus. Next base: position 20,555,871 of record NC_067494.1, on the reverse strand, counting down.
ATACACAGAAGTGAGGAACAGACTACTGGTTATTGAAGTCCCAGGGCAGTAGCCAGTTTCCACTTAGGCAGCAGATACTGAGGTGGACGAGAGGTCAGGTTCATGACTAGGTGGTGGGCATACACCCATGAACAAAAAGACAGGATCCTCCATGCCCTAGACCTAACATCTGGCATGAAGATGATCATAAAATAAAAGATCACAATAAACTATGGAGAACATTTCCCTGGGGAGACACATGGTTTATTCAGGCTTCCTACATAATACCTAAGTTGTAAAACTCTGACTCTAAATCTAACCTTGGCAATGCACATATTTGTCTAATTAAATTCAGGGAAGACAGAAGGGTTCTCCCTACAAAGGTACGAAGAAGTGAGCTAATTTGAGGAAGACAGTATGATCCTAAAACTCCTGAGGGACATGGGGGAATATAGAAGATACAGAAATGCCTTTCTCTTTCTGTAATTATTAAAAATAAAGTTTACACAACTGTTTCTTGAAGACTCTATGGTCTCATTTAAAAAAAAAAAACCAAGCTAATAAACTAAGTAAGTTACTGAGAAAGCAAATACAGCCTGGGCAGGGCACCCACTCATCGCTGCTCCTCTGCGGAGGAAGTCAGAATCCCATTCTGGCTGTTCACTTTGGTACCTCATGTTCACTGGCCTGAATTTTCACAATTAAAAGAGAATCATTGCAAAGTTGTCTCCTTTAAGAAACACTTCCTATCTCTGAATTTAGGTTGGCAGCAATAAGAATGGGAAGTCCAGTGGTGTTCCTGAGGAGCCAGTGTCTTCCCATGCACAAACAACGAAGTAGCCTCCATCTTCTAGAGACAGGGAAATGGTAAAACTGCCTTCAGGAAGAAGGAATCTCAAAAAAGGCATACAGAATTTCAGAGGACGTTTCATTTTTTAAGGCTTAAAATGTAGATGTCAAAGATAATTATCTTTAGCTCTGTCCTCCGTGTGTGTTCAGTCTCAGAGCAGTGAACAATGTGGGCTGGAGTAATTCTTTGGGGGGCGGGGAAGGAAGGATCCTGTGCATTGTGGGTATTTCACAGCATCCTGGGTATCTATGCAATACATGACAGTGACACCTTCTTCCTTACCAACTGTAATCATCATCATACAAATGTTTCCTTAGAGACAAAACTGACCCAGATGAGAACCACTCTTTCTGCATTGTTCACGTCCACATCTTGGAACTATAGCTTGAAATATCTACTACAGGGATAGTTGGGACCAGTCCACCACTTCAGATCCTGAACTGCGACAGAAATGGGTTGAGCTATAATCCCAATCATGTCATTTCATCTCGTAATATAAAAAGTCACTAGTCTTAACCCAATTAAACATTCCCTCCTAGGTCAATGTGCCCTGGTTCTAAGAAATGGCTGTTCTGAGATATTTAGAATTGTTTATAGTCAGTGCAGATTTGGGTAGAGTGCTTAGATATCCAACTTGCAAATTATTTCAGACTATTTCTTAGTTTGTGGTTATGCTCCAGGTTTATATGTGGCCTTTATTTGTTGTACTTGTAACATGTTGTTGATATTCATTACATAGGCCCTGATTACCAAATTTTACGAAATACTATCTATGCTGGCGATGCTCCTGGAAAGTACATAAACATTAATTATGACAAGGTTACTAATTCGCTTCTCCAACCGAACAAATCACTTCCGTTCCTACTCCCCCTTCAAATTCCTCATAACTACAACTTCTAACTAGTAGTCTTACAAATCCATCTTTAGACGTCACATTTCTCTGTTTTAACTCTTAATTTCACCTTCTAAGCATCCCAGATGAATATAGTTGTCTCTTAGTATTCAAGAGATCAATTCCAGAGCCTTGCACAGATGTCCAAGCCCATGAGTGCTCAAGGTGTTTATTCAACGTGGCGTAGGATTTGCATAAAGTCCATCCACAACCTCACAAATTTCAGATCGTCTCTAGATTCCATGTATAATATGTAAGTAATTGTTACACTATATCGTTTAGGAAATATGGACAAGAATGCAGTCATATTTGGTTCTGCACTCCTATTTGGACTTCCAACCCTACTGGCCGAACCACAAAGGTTGAATTATGGTAACCGTGTGGCTATTTATCTCTTTCCTACTACATAGCAAGCCTCTGAATGCTTTGCTTTTAACTCTACATAGTTGATACATGTAGGTAAAAAATTACTTTTTGAGTGTTATGTTATGTCACATGTGACATAACATGTGTCACTATGACAGTCATGAATCCAGTCTAATGCAAAACTGTAAGCTTACTTAAAACATAAGGGTTTGGGGATTCCTCTTCCTCTTCCTCTTCCTCTTCCCCTTATTCTTCCTCCTCTTCCTCTTCCTCTTCCTCTTCCTCTTTCTCCTCCTCCTCCTCCTCTTCTTCTTCTTCTTCTTCTTCTTCTTCTTCTTCTTCTTCTTCTTCTTCTTCTTCTTCTTCTTCTTCTACTTCTTCTTCTTCTTCTTCTTCTTCTTCACGATTTTATAATCCAGTTATGTGGCTCTTAAACATGAAGTTTATAGAGGCTAACTTTGTGTTACAAAGGCTAAACATGTGTGAAAGGCTAAACATGACTGGGAGATCAAATGTCTCCCAAAGGTTCGTATATTCAAGACTTGGTCACCCAGTCTCTAGTGTGCATTGGGCTTTAGTGAAACGTTTAGGAGGTGGAGAGGAATGGAGGACCTTAGTTCCCTAGAAGAATTCCTGTAAAGAAGACCTTACCCTATTCTTCTCCAGCCCCACCCTCACCGCTGGCCTCTCTCTCTCTCCCACCATGAGGTACTCAGCTTGCTCCCCCATGTGTGACCCACTATGATGATGTAAGGCTAAAAAGCACCAGAACCAGACAACCATGGTCCCAGATAGTTGGTCACTGAAAGAAAGCTGACTGATGTTGTGGCGCACACCTTTAGTCCCAGCACTTGGGAGGCAGAGGCAGAGGCAGGCAGATTTCTGAGTTAGAAGCAAACCTGGTCTACAGAGTGAGTTCCAGGACAGCCAGGGCTACAAAGAGAGACCCTATCTCAAAAAACCAAACCAAAAAAAAAAAAAAATTAAAAGAAAAGAGAAAAGAAAGCCAACTGATACAGTGAGCAAACCAGTGCAATTGAATTGTAAAGGTTCCTTACGGTCCACACACTCATGCACACACAGTTTTGTAAGCTCCGTGCGACTTAATCTCTCAGCTGGATTTTAAGAAATCAAAGTGCGCTGACATATTTACTTCTATCCTTTTGCCTTCCTGCTGGGACCATCCCTCAGGATGGAGCTACTGCCTCAGATAATCTCTGACTCTATAAGCTTTGGGGCTTTAGATAATTTTAGTAATTTGAATATGTCCCAGGCAAGCTTATCAGGGTAGCTATCAAAGGGACAGAGCCAAACTGATTGTCTGTAAACCATTTAATAACTACAAAACTCTTCTAAAACATCCAAATTATAAATTCCATCTAGGAGAAAATAAATGCCCAGTGATTTAGGTAAGGAATGATTCTGCAGTCTATCAACTGGATCTGACAGTTAGTGCAAATTATACATAATAATCTACAAGACTATCTTTTTAGGTGAGGCAGCTGTAATTCAGTAAGTACAAATTTGTACTTAAGGCATTAGAAATATGTATGAGGATATACGTTTATTATTATTATTATTACTACTACTACTATTATTATTACTTAATCTTTCTTTACAGCCCAGTCATTATCCCCTCTCCAGCTGTCCCTCGTCCCATTCTTCCTCCCCTACATTCTTTTACTATAGAAAAAAAATTACCCTGGTTTAAGCTGTCTGGAGAGTATAAAATGAAGAAGAGAAATGCAGAAGAAACGCATGAAGCACAATATTTCCAATGTTCTGGTTCATGCTTGGAGTTTATAGGTATATATTTTTATTATTCCCCATAAAGTCTTATCTAATAACTAGAACAAAAATGAAGCCTACCAGTGGTAGAAATAAGCACTTCTTTTATTTTATGACTTTTTTTTGTGCACATGGATATGTGTGTGTACAATTTTTCCCTACAGGAAGAGATTTCTATTCCTTTCTTATATTTCATCATGGAAACTATTGTTGGCTCTGCAGTTAGTTCAAATATGTGGAAGGTTGATTTACCATTCAAACATGATACATTTAAGAGCAGGTTAACTCCCAGCCTGTATATGTAGCCTTTCCAGAAAAATCTAAAAGGCCGAAAGAGTTCTGTTCCAGTGACTGTTTAAGCCTAGCAGTAAACTGAATCATGCCAGTTTAATTACAGAGATGAACTGACGATATAGGCTACTTCGATTCTAAACTACAAGTCTAAAATATTTTCACTTTTGAACCCATATTCTCACCTGTAATTACAATTTAGGCTGTCCCATTTGTCATTTATTTTGGTGCACCAATGAAGAAACACATGTGTTTCCTTCTCATCTTTATTAGTTAATAACCAAGCTAACAGGCAATTAGTGAGCACAGCCAGCTGCTCTGCTAGGCACCAAAGGGATAAAAAACACTAAGTCTCTCATTAGTTTTTACTTACTAACTAGTGATATTTCCTTTAATGCCTGAATCAGAATCTAGGAATCACTAGTTGGAGAGATTTTCAATGTGCATTCTTCCATGAACAGGCTATTGAACAAGCTATTGTAAGGCTCTAGCTAACCTCACGCACAACTGAATACATCTTCACCCCTTCCCTCTGAGAAAAGTGCAACAAAAACAGACCAAGAGGTAGCAGAGGGAGAAAACAAGCCAGAGGAGATTTTCATGTGATAAGTGTCTTGGCCGACTTCCAGTTGCCTCCAGTTGACTGTCTTTGTCAAGAATAGAATTCTAGATTTACACTGGGGAGCCGGGTGGCTCCATGCATTTTGTGCACAGCCCACCAGGAGAGAGTGATCTCCCAGCAGCGCTTTCACTTCTGAGCACAGAGGTGAGATCTCCAACTTCTCTCCCGAGGGGAACAGCTAGGAATACACAGGGCATAAGATCAGTGGAGCAGCTGGGACAGAGATCTTCAGGCTGCCGTTTGCACCAGGGAGCTGGGTGCCTTCATAGCAGGCTGACAGGAAAGAGTGATCTTCCAGCAGTGGTTTCACTTCTGAGCACAGAGGTGAGATCTCCACCTTCTCTCTGGAGGGGAACAGCTAGGAGCACACAGGGCGGACAATCAGTGGAGCAGCTCAGAAACAGGACTTTAGGCTGTCATTTGCACCAGGGAGCCAGGCGGCTCCACAGCCTTCTGAGAACAGACCCTGCTAGAAGAGAGTTGGTCTCCCAGGAGTATGGACACAGGCTTACAGGCCCACAGGAGGGATAGGCTCCAGCCAGAGACAGCAAGACCAACTAGCACCAGAGATAACCAGATGACGAAAGGCAAGTACAAAAACCCTACCAACAGAAACCAAGGCTACATGGCAACATCAGAACCCAGTTCTCCCACCACAGCAAGTCCCGGATACCCCCAACACACTGAAAAAGCACGAGATGGATTTAAAATCGTATCTCATGATGCTGATAGAGGGCTTCAAGAAGGATTTAAATAACTCCCTTAAAGAAATACTGGAGAGGGGTTGGGGATTTAGCTCAGTGGTAGAGCGCTTGCCTAGCAAGGGCAAGGCCCTGGGTTTGGTCCTCAGCTCTGTTAAAAAAAAAAAAAAGAAAGAAAGAAAAAGAAATACAGGAGAACATGTGTCAACAGGCAGAAGCCCTAAAAGAGAAAACAAAAAATCCCTTAAAGAATTACAGGAAAACACAATCAAGTGAAGGAACTGAACTAAAAAACCTAAAACTTCCAGGATCTAAAAGTGGAAGTAGAAACAATAAAGAAATCACAAAGTGAGACATCTCTGGAGATAGAAAACCTTGGAAAGAATTTAGGAATCATAGATGCAAGCATCAACAACAGAATACAAGAGATAGAAGAAAGAATCTCAGGTGGCGAAGATTCCATAGAAAACATGTACTCAACAGTCAAAGAAAATGCAAAATGCATAAAGCTTGTAACCCAAAACATCCAGGAAACCCAAGACACAATAAGAAGGCCAAACCTAAAGATTATAGGTATAGAAGAGAGCAAAGATTTCCAATTTAAAAGGCCAGTAAATATCTTCAACAAAATTAGAGAAGAAAATTTCCCTAACCTAAAGAAAGAGATGCCCATGAACCTACAAGAAGCCTATAGAACCGCAAACCAACTGAACCAGACCAGAAAGTTCTCCCGGCACATAATAATAAAAACACCAAATTCACTAAACAAAGAAAGAATATTAAAAGCAGTAAGGAAAAAAGGGCAAGTGATTTACAAAGGCAGACCTATCAGAATTACACCAGACTTCTCACCAAAGACTATGAAAGCTAGATCCTGAGCAGATCTCATACAGACCCTAAGAGAACACAAATGCCAGCCCAGACTATTATACCCAGCAAAACTCTCAATCACCATAGATGATTGAAACCAAGATATTCCATGATAAAACCAAATTTACACAAAATCTTCACACAAATCCAGCCCTACAAAGGATAACAGATGGAAAACGCCAACACAAGGAGGGAAACTACATCCTAGAAAAAGCAAGAAAGTAATCTTCTTCCAACAAACCCAAAAGAAGATAACCACACAAACAAAAAAATAACATCAAAAATAACAGGGATCAGCAATCACTTTTCCTTAATATCGCTTAATATCAATTGACTCAATTCCCCAATAAAAAGACATAGACTAACAGAAATATTTTTCATGTAAATCTTCAATTTTATCAGAAAATGTTTGTAATTCCTCTTTCAATTAATTTAGTATTTTTCTATGTCTACCATTTTATCTGCATTATTTTTCATGATAATCTTCAACTTTAACATGTTTTTCTATATATGTCTTCTATTTTATCAGAAATGTTTTCCATGTAAATCTCTTATTTTATCACAAAATGTTTTTAATTCTACCTTCAATTAATTTAGAAAGGTTTTTTATGTCTACCATTTTATCTGTATAATTTTCCATGAAATAGTCAATTTTAATGTGTTTTTCTGTGTATTTCTTGAATTTTATCAGAAATATTTTTCCATGTAAATCTTCAATTTTACCTGAAAATGTTTATAATTCTACTTTCAATCAATTTAGAATTATTTTTATGCCTACCATTTTATATGTATAATTTTTCAGGATAATCTTCAATTTTAACATGTTTTTCTATGTTCAATTTTATCAGAAATATTTTCCATGTAAATCTTCAACTTTATCAGAAAATGTTTATAATTCCATTTTCAATCAACTTAGGAATACTTTTATGCCTACCATGATTATATCTATATAAAAATTTCCATGATAATCTTCAAAAAAAAAAAAAGAATAGAATTCTGGCACATGGCTGTTCAGAGTGAACACCACATTTTCAAGCCTACTGTCTATTGGCCTATTACCAAGTTCTAATCCATCTTACGCAAGCAGAAGTGTTTTCTTTCTTCTTCCTTCTCCTTCTTCATTACTTCTCACTACTGTGCTGGATGGCGAGGGCTGGGGAGCCATTGTGGAGTATAAAACAATGCCAAGAATGAGAGTTTCTACGGTTGTTGTCCACCCCATACTGGCCCAAATTTATGGGAAAGAAAAAATTCCTTCCCATAATTTATGGGAAAGTAAAATTCTTCCTTGTTTTTCTGAAGTGAACCTTGGTCCTTTGATCTTCTTTTGCTTCCCTTGGTATATCAAGGGTATCATGGTTGCCCTGCTTTTTGGGTGCTGACTTCTGCCTTCTAGATAATTCCCTTTCTAAAACCTTCTTCTTCAGAAGAACCTCCATTCACATCCTTTATGCCTGCCCTCCCTCGGGTCCTTTTATAAATATATTTCTAGTCCTTGGACTATGTTGTCATTGCGCTTATTATGGTTTGGGTGTTCTTTTATAGTTTGTTGACTTTTGCCTTAATCTTTAATCTCCAAAGAGTTTTTACATGGCTCTGTTTTGATTTTATTCATGCCATCTGAGTCCAGCATTGTGCTTGGTACATACTCACGTGCATACACACACACATACACACACACACACATACACACATAAAATACATATATTGAATAAGAGATTAGAATCATTGAAGTATTTTTTCACTCTCCTATGAACTCAGAATTCTAGAACACTCACAGTAAACATTGAGAGTTTACATCTGTGCTTACCTTTTGATCATAGTGAGAGAGTTTTAAAACACTAGGGTAGAGGAGTTTTCAAGTATGTCCAAATGGTATGGCATCTAGACATGGTGATACTTATAAAAAGAAATTAATAGATAATATGGAAACCTCATTTCAGAAAGAATGAACTATTTAAAGAAAAAATGTACAGTTATAGACTTTTGCATGTTTGCTTCTCCTTTATAATCATCTGCCTAAGGCAGTTATTTCAAAGGGTAAAAGAGAAAGAAGGAAAATATAACTAGTATTAAATAAACGTGTGTGCCAGGTAGAAAAACCTTATCTTAGTCAACATTAGCAGCAGGAAGGGAAGCTGTGTAAAAACAAATTACTTAGGAGAAGCACATACTATCAACACATTGCTGGTACAGTATGCTGTGAGGTTGTTAGACTCACCCCTAACATCAGCAGTTAAGGAGTTATACATAATCTCCAACAACAGTACCTTGTGGAGTCATACATTTTTCATCAAGCATTTGATTTTTTTTCTTAATGCCAAAGGCTATTATAAATCTTCCAAAGTATTTTACAGGGTTTATGGTAAGAAGGGCTTTCTTTGCCTGTTGATATAAGAAGGTAAACAACTCAGTCATTTTAGCCTCAAGCATTACTAATGATCATTCTTTCCACAGAAGACCAGTTGCCTAATGTTAAAAATGTCAAGCCATAGCCTAGTGGTACATGCTTTTCAGTAGGTAGATCTCTGTGAGTTCAAGGCCAGCCTGGTCTATAGAGCGAATTCTTGGAAAGTCAAAGCTACACAGAGAAGCCCTATCTCAAAACTAAATCAAACCAACCAAACAACAAACAACAACAACAAAGAGTCAAGCCATTGGATAAATGCATAATTGTTTGGATAAATATCTCAGTGAAGGACTTTCCATTAAAACATTATTGAGAGCTGGAAAGACAGCTCTGGAGGCAAAGGGCCTGCTGTGTGAGCCTAAGGACATGGGTTTGATACGTTCATGTAAGCCCAGTGCTGGGGTGGAAGAGACAATTATGAACCTAGATCTTGTTGGCTAGCCAGACGGCTGAATCAATAAACCCCAGATCTCAGTGAGAGACCCTGTATCAAACAACCAAAAAAGATGGTTTGTTGAGGAATGAACACAGTCACTTTTGTGTGCACATGCATGTGTGCATGCACACACATGCACACACATACACACACACATGAAAAATATTATTGAGAGGAAACAAACATAATCCTTCTGGGCTGGGGGTAAAGCTCAGTGATAGAGTATCTGTTTAGTGTGGACAAAGCTCTAGAAGTTTCATCTTTGGCTCTGCAAAAAGGAAAATAAAAAACAAAAATGGTCCTTTTGTGTAGTCTTTTTTTCTTCTTTTCACCACAATGGCTGACTGTAGTGTTAGTGCACCTTCAGAACATACTTTACCTGCTTTCGAACGACAGAGTTCCCAGTGCACAATCCAAGGCTCAGACCTGCCAGCCAAACTGTACAAGGTACTTGTACAGGTACCTAATAGGTTTCATGTCCAGGACTTTTCTAACCGAGCTGGATGAGTCAGGTACGCTTTTGTAATATAAAAACGTGTGATGGAGATGCTCTTCCCTTTCCTTTTCGACATCTTCATCAAACACACACACACACACACACACACACACACACACACACACCCAATGGCATTAGTTGCTTTTTCTTCAACAACTCCATGCCATTGGAAACACCTAATGTTTATAAAAGCCGTGTGACATTTTATTGTGCTATTGTCAGAGGTTGTGCACGATACCTTTCCATGGTATTGTTAGCGCTTGATTAACAAGATTACAAAATCCAATTTGAATCTCATACTGTGAGCAACAACAGACTATTACTCGAGGGGGATACTGAAAACACAAGAGTCTCAGTGACTCCTAACTTCCCTCATTGTAACTGGTGTCTTAAAGTTTCTCTTCAACCATCCACATAATGGGAACTGTAATGTCTACCACCTGCAGATCTGTCAGGGGAGACTTAGCAGGCAAGGGAATCTACTGTTTAAAAGGACAGATTTCCCCTCAGGCTGAATTACAGTTCAATTCTGACTCTGTTATTTTACTAGCTATTTGACCCTGGTATGAATGTAAAGTACTTGCCAAGTGTCTGACACATAATACATTTTAAATGAGCAGTTCCTGTCATTTCTTCTTTGAAAATTATAATTATCCACCAGCATTCATCTTTATTATCTACAGATATACATAAAGTCATACATCCCATAATAGAACTCTCAAATGGCTCTTGAGGGTCATGTGTCCTATCCTTTCTTATCTCCAAAGCCTGCACTCCCTAGATAGGATGATCGTGTCTTTCTCTTTGGCTTCAGAGGCAGAAGGCCAGCCATAATTCTTTCCAGTCTTTGAAGGTTAAGCCAGCTATATCAGTTAATAACCTCTCTAAAGGTTGTCCATTACAAAGAAGGGCAGTCCTAACTACTCCAGTCAGAGACAGCATTAGTTATGTTCATGGCTCCTTTAAAATCTGTATGGCATTTACAGAAATGGCACACAGCAAGGGAAACTGTTCCCAAAGCAGACATGCATTTAGCCTAACTGTTAGTCTCCTGCCATCTATGAATCCATTCCATAGGTAACCTATCTTTGAAACCTTCTTTTCTGATTCTCTATTGTCCTGGTACTTTATTTGTTCAAGTTATCAAATGTTTAATTGGATTCCATGGCCATTTCAATAAATTAAAATTGCTTTCTTTCTACTTCCTGTTAAACAGTGAAACTGTGTGGAACAGCTCCCATACTAAGTGATTTAATATCGCCATTCAATTCCGTACAACCACGCATCATTAATTTGTTTTAATTTATGTCAAATTTCAGTCAAATTAACCTTTGACTGAAAGTCTATAATCTTTCTAAATGAGATGAGCTGCTATCCCTGCAATCCTAACTTTCATTATCAGCTAATTTCTGCTTGTTCTTTTGAAAATCTCTAAAAGATAACCTGTAATATTCTTCTTTCTGGGAATTAAATATTCTTGTTACACATTCTTAGGAGTGTGATCTGGTTCAGTTTTTCATGGTTATAAGTGCTAACAGCAAGTATGTAAATAAAATCCATGATAAAACTTAAAAAGTATCACAAGAAGCTAGCAGGTGGGCAGGCCATCGAATCCCTGCTACCCTCCACCCATGCTGTCCCATTTAAATGAGAAAAGTAAATACCATAACTTCCCCCTTCCTTAGGAATTAAAATGTCATACAAATTAGTGGAGCTATCAAGGATTTCTCAAGACCCATGAAAGGAAAGCTCCTTGTTCCTGATCAAAAGTAGAATATGAATTCTCCCTCTGGCTCTGGGTCCAGACAATGTCATTCTGTTTTTCCCCAATTACTATTTCTCCCTTAAGGATCAATGTGAGTGTGCCTGTCACTCACCTGCCCAAGAGACTGCCCAGAGGAAATCTGATCACTGGAAGAAGTGCTAAAGAGACTGCAGGGATAATTAGCCCTTGATGAGATACTGTCCTTACCCTCCCCAGAAGCCCCACCCACAGCGCAGCTGCATACCATCTTGCAGCTCTGCTGAGCCAGGCCACTGTTCAGAGCTCCAACTCAAAAAAAAAAAAAAATGTAGCTTTTCCTTTTCCTTCTTTTTATCTCATTTTCTTTTGGATACTGGCAAAAAGCTAAGTCTGCTTTCCCTGAGACTTTTTCTAATTCTTTCTCTGAATTATGGCTTCTTCCCCATTGGCCACACAGTTGGTGATCAACCTCTGTCACTGATCACACTGGCTTTCTTGTACCCTAACTCTAAAAGGTGTAGCCTCCTATCTGCCTTTTCCCCTACACCTCCCTCCTCCTAGCAGATGCTGATATCACAGCAAACCTGCCTTGTTCTCATTTTAAAGTCTAATGAAATTATACTAGGGTTTCTTTCTGAGTCCACGTCTACATTTTCTTAATGAGACTCAGAAGCGAACCCATGTTCTGTGGGTATCAGTAGGGTATTTGTTTTGTAGAGATGTACTATGAACAGACATTGTCGAAAAGTATCTCTCCTGAGTGGTAAGTCTAGACAAACATTTGAATATGCGTATCATGTTTCATTTTGAAAGACTTTTCTGGACCAGGCATGGTGGTGAATACCTATAATCCTAGCACTTGGAAGGATGAATCAGGAAGAAAGTCATCTGAGTTTGAGGCAAGCCTGGGTTACATACTGAGTCCCAAGCCTGGAGTGGGTGGGATCCTGCCTCAAAATAAACCAAATCTGTACCTATAAAACATTCATGCGAATACTTTGCTTAAATAATATCTTATGAAAAAACGAGTTCCATAGAAAAACAGAAACTAAATTAACACATTCTTCCAATGTAATGGGGATCTAGTCTTTCCTCCTAGAGCCCAGCTAATTCTCTCTGATTTCTTTTCTTTTGGGGGAGAATAAGTGAATGAATGTATTTTGAAGCAGTAGCAATATTAGCAAAACCAGGACTTATTTACAAGTTGTTTGGTTGGGCCATTATAAGTTAAAGAGGATGGATTTCTGATAATTAATACAAATTATTTTGAAATACCCTGTGCATACATAGAGAAGATAAAAATATTATTCTAATCTCATGTGCTATCTCAGAGGCAGGAGACCCTCGGACTCTACTTGGAAGTCCCAGACACAAGCTGGGACTTGTAGCCTTGTCTCTACATCAAGAGTGGCTCAGAGGTGGGCTGGAAAGACTGCTCAGTAGGTAAAGCACTTGCCATGAAAGTATGATGACCTGAATTTGTATCCCCAGCACCCATATTTAAAACCCTGGGATGGGCAGCATGCATCTGTAATCTCAGTTCAAGTTCTAAGAGGTTCCCTGGAACTCACTGGCCTAAAAATCTAGCCAAATTGGCAAGCTCCAAGTTCAGTGAGAGACCTTGTCTCAAAAACCAAGGTGGAAAACAGAGAAGACATCTGATGTCAGTCTGTGGCTTACACATGCATACATTACTTCTGAATTCAAAAGCCCTTAATGCATACACAGAAATGCATATATATATAGAAAACATTCATTTTGTGACCAGACCAGTGGAGAAGCAAAACAGATGCAGGGGTGGTTACGACCTGGTTTATCTGAGTAGATAGTACACAGATGCCAATGTCTATCAAAGGATAGGGCAAAATTGGCATGCTATAGAAGGAAAAAAGTTAAACATAAACTAGACCATAAAAATCAGCCATCAGGTTCTCACTGTCTGCTGTTTCTAAGGGAGCTCTAGAGCTTAGACCTGTCACAGCAGTGAGACAGGAAGCAGCGGCGTCAGGAATACAGAACTGTTCAGAGAGCTGGCTTCTTGGCAAGTAGTGTGTCAAGTTTTTATAAACAGTGTCTTGCTGCATCCTTAGAATAATTTTATTGGGTTGGTATTAGAATTTAAGAAGAGAAAGTCCCTGAGTTCAAGGCTAGCTGCTCTACAGAATAAGTCCTGGGATAGCCAATGCAACACAGAGAAACTCTGTAGCCCAGAAACAAGCAAACAAACAAAATCAAAGACCAGAGAGTCAAGACAAAGAATAGTAAAGAGCTCTGTCAAGCCAGGCGAGTGAACCTCAGAGTCTGAGTTTTTGATCGTTACCTAAACTATCCACCAACATAGTTAGGTCTAGCCAGGGTAGTACTAAAGTCAGTCTCTTCTAGTGCAGCAACTGAAACCTAATAACTGAAATTCTTTGTCCAAGACAAATCCTTATAGTGCATGCTTAGGAAAAAAATAACCACTATTCGACACCACCTGCTCTCAAATATTACTCTACAAATGTTCCTTTAGGCAGGAGAAGAGCAGACTGTATTAAAAGCCATCTTGTTAGTTTATGCTGTGCTTCTGTGGGCACAGAGTTGTTCTCGGGCAAAATCCACCTTTTCCTACCCAACATTTAGTTACAGATCACACACATGCCAACCATTTTAAGGGATTCTTGATTTTGGTAATTTTTCAGAGTTAAGAATGAAAAGGAGAGATACCCTCTGTCTTAGTTAGGGTTTCATTGCTATGAAGAGAGACCATGACCAAGGCAACTCATATTGGGACCACGTTTAACTGGGGTTGTGCCATGGTGGCCCAGTGAAGTCTATAAAGCTGATATTTTACAGAGAGAGGAGGAAAGAAATGTCTCCTGGGAATAATGGAACTCTCTGTAAATTTAGAAGCAGAAATCTCACCTGGCAATTTGCTATATTCTCTTACTTCCTAGCTATTTAAGATGGGCCCTTAGTTCTCAAGTAGCAGTTTGCCCTGACTTCCTCCTTTTCTCTCTTCTTGGGGATTCCTATGGCATGGCTGGGATTCCTATGGCCTGGCTGATAATCCGGTCTTTGAAGTTGATTCACTAACTGCCAAGCTCCATTTTAAGAATTTCAATGCTTTGCCTCATAGCTGTTTACATAATTACAACCTTCCGACCACATGCAGGTTTTTATGGCTGTGCATATGTATATGAGGATGGCCCTGGCACTCTGGTACTGAAAGCATGGATTAAGTCAGGAAGTTTTGTTTTACAAGGTAGAAGGCTAAATATTAGATAAGGATTTCTCACAAGAACTTGTTAAGACCTAGGTGGTATAAGAAGCTTCAAACTCTTTGAAGGTTTACTGTAAACTATGAGTGACTCTGTATTCTAACCAGGAAGTTTGATGGCATCTGTAAATTGATCTTCTGTATCTGTTACTTGAGAAACTTTGTACCTGATTGATTTTGCATTCCTTGTACCAAATGCCTATGATAATTGTGCCTGCCTCACTGGCTACATCTTTTGAAATGGTAATACCAACTCTTCATATATAAAAATCCTTGCCTTAGAGCTCCAAAATACATTCAGATTCAAACCTCCACTGTGTGTGTGTGTGTGTGTGTGTGTGTGTGGTTGTTTCTGTCTGTCATCTCAGCCAGACCTGTGCCTTCCTGGACCAGAGAATCATGGTTATCCAACAGCAGACCCACGGTCTGTAACAGGGTCGGGTTCATAGGTTCAGTCCATTATCATCATTGCAGGAAGCATGGTGGCACACAGGAGAGTTCTATATCTTGTTCCAAAAGCCAACAGGAGACTGGCTTCCAGGCAGTTACAAGGAGGGTCTCACTGTATCACCCCACAAAGATACACTTCCTCCAACAAGGCCACACCTCCGAATAGTGCCACTCCATGGGCCAAGCATATTCAAACACTATGCCATCTCTAAAGGGAGGAGGTAATAGAGAGCAGGAGACATGCATGATATAATGTGTATGTGTGTAGATGCAAGCAATGATGTGTATGTGGTATGTGTGTATGTGTTGTGCACATCTGTATATGCATAGGAGGCAGGGTCATGGGTCTACACTGCACATACACATGAAGAGGTCAGAAGTTAACCTCTATTTCCTTCTACCTTACTTTTGGAACAGGTTCTCTCACTGAACCAGAAATTCATCGTTTAGGCTAGGGACTGACTGTCCAGGAAGCCCATGACATTCACCTGTCTCTTTCCCACCACTGGTGCTTGAGTTACAGGTCTTACTTGGCTTTCATGTGAGTAATAGGGATCTGAACTTTCCCTATTGAGCTTCCCCCTCATGTCTGGTTGATAGAATTAAAAAATAAACCACAATTCTAATATGCTTCTGAAGGGCCTTCCTCTTGTCAAGTTAAACATGATAAATCTCAGTCTATGTAAAACATGCTTAGGTGTTTGCTCTGGTATAGTGTAGGTAGGCACAATGCCCAGAATGGTCAGGTTGATCCAGGAGAAACTACAAACACTTGATAACACCAGATGTAGGCAGAGGCCTTACTTGTTGAAACTTTAACTCGTTACTCTTAAACGATCAAGGTGATTTTGGAAGACTACGGCCAGGATAATAATAAACTCTACCAAACTGTGCAGTCACAATAAAAAGGCAGTTTTGAGATGGTAAGTACCGGCGTGGGTCACAACGTGCTCCTTTCCCAATGATGCACAATTGTTCCCATGTCAAACTAACCTTCATTACTTCCACCTGCAGGTCCTCATTGAGTGATGGTGTCACTTTGACTGCATTCAGGATTTGATTGAGCAGCTGCTTCTCATCAGAGTCTGTCTCCATGGATACAAATCTCTCTTCTGACAGGAGCTTCTGTAAAGGGACACAAGGCAGTGATTGCAGTCTTTTCCAATTGTATCTTATTATGTCTGATGCTCTTTTTTCTTACTGTGGAGTATCTAAGCTGGGGGTCATCAGGCAAGAACTCATCCTATGTACCATTAAAAGGAAACAGGCATAAAACTTCACAAAATGGGTTTTGGAAAAAGTATCTTTCAAATACTAGGTAATTCACTCTATATTTCAGCCAGTAAAACGCTATGTGCTGGCCATCTAGGCTATTCAGATAGTGGGAATAAAGACTGGATGTGCTACGAAGAGGAACCCAGCCCCACAAAGTAGTCACTCATAGGCATACCCTTTCTGAATGTAAGTTTTGTTACATAAAAGGAAAAGGTCTTGAGATCCTAAGATCATTTTTTCAGATATGTATGTTTCCAGAAATTATTCTTGAATTAAAAAACCCTTAAAATATATTCCACAAGAAAATGAAGGCATTTACTGCATGAGGACATCAGAGGAACTCATGGATAAGCTTTTTGCTACTCAGGACAATGCTTATTTTTCTAAAATGTCTATGCTTATGAGCAGACATCTGCACTCTCTCATGTTTCCCAAGAGCTACATAGATGAAGCATCCAGAAGGCATAAAGAAAGTGTCCTGGGAATGAGGGAAACCGTTGGAATGGTCTGACACTGGAGAGTGACTCACAGCTTGAGCACATTCTCAAGTCAGAACTTAGCAGGCAAGCAGGGTACAGTCTCTGCTGTCTCACCCTGAAACCCACAAGTCTCACTCATGAGGGTTACAGTTAAGGTGTTCTCCCCAATTCTGAATTGGTGCAATAGGTAATTTTCCCCACTGAGACTCAGCATTGGATTTCATACGTATTTATTCTTGGCCTAATTTGTTCTTTTTCCATGGTAACTTAGGTGCGGCAGGAATCTCCTAAAAATCCTACAGTATTTCCCAGAGCAGTCGAGAGGTGGAAGTTTATATAGAAACTGTCTTACCGAGAGTAAGGCTTGGAAGCTCTGTATTTGTGCCTAAAGTTACCAGGCCATAGGGACCAAGGGACAGACTCATAAAAGGAAGGCCAGGCCATTAATCAGTAACATGAGTAAACAGGTGCTTGAAACCATGGAACTGCAACTTCGTTGCAAAGTTGGAAAAGAAAAAAGTGGGAAACATAAATGATACTAGAGAAAATGGAAAATGGCAAAAATAAGGGTTTGCAGGTCTAAGCAAACCCTTATTTATTTCTACAGATGGCCTAATTCTATAAACCAAAACCTAATTCTAGAAACCACTGAAGAACATTAATGAAGATGCTTTAAAATTAAATTAAATTTTAAATTTTAGAATTTCCTATGCTTTTGTATGTTAAAGTACGGTATATCTACTTCCAATCTACTAAGGCTAAAGGGAGCTAATTTCCAATTCTCGAATATGGTTCCATTCTTAGAAGACAGTCGGGTCTCTCTGACTCTAAAAACCGGGAGGACTGCCCACAAGGACAAATGCCACTGTAGGCTTGAACGCCACTGTGTTTTAGAGACCTTAGAAAATCAATGTGTTTATACAGCCTTTTTGGGTTTGGGTTTACAGCCATTCTGTTTGGTTTAAAATACAAACTCTCAAGTAGTTTGACTTTAAAGATTAGGGTTTTATCCTGCTTTGTTCTAGAAACAAAATACATTAATCTGTTCACCAACATAATTTTAGAATAAAAAAAGCAAAAAAAGACAGATTCAGAAAGACAAATATGATGTTTCTCTCTTTTTTTTCTGGAGCCTGTATTTTACAGATACATAAAATCATATATGTATATTTTATATTTATGTATATATATTTATTTATAGATCATATATATGTCTATATATACACATGTATATGTCAGTAGAAGGAAGACATCTAGAGGAAGAACAGAAACAGACTCAGGACAGGGAAACAGAGGGGCCAGAGTTGGGGAGAAGGGAGGAGGGAGTAGGGTGAATACTATGAAAGTATGTGATATCCTTGCATGAAATATCTTTCTGAAACCTCGTTACCAAGCATGGGGAATATACTCCAATTATAATGCCATGCCATGTGCAGGAAAATGGGTACAATGAAGATCATCATATTCAGCCAGTCTCAAAAAAATAAGCATATTTTTTCTCATTTGTGGTTAGCAAGTGTCATATAGATAAAAAATATCTTACATGGACCCATGGCATGAAAATAGAAGGGAACTGTCTAGGGAGACAAGGGGCTCATGGAAGGTGGGAGGCTAGGGGAAATGGGGGAGTCTTGCTCAATGTATAATATATAATTTTATGAAAATTCAATAAGTGAAATTGATAGGAAAAAATCATAAAATCTTCTCAATTTACTATTAATCCTGATTATACAAAATCACAGATGCGGAATACAATGAGATCCAAACTGATAGGAGCTTCTAGAGGTCCCTTTTTCCTGGGACTCCTAACTTTCAAAAAAGCTGGATTCTACAAAAAAAGTTCCTCCCTATGTGGGTTTAGCAGAATCCCCAGGTATCAATGCTTGATTACTTTGACCAAGAAAGGTGTCCAGAGAAATTCTGGAGGCTGTAAGATCTTGCCCCTCCTGTGGCTATTGCCTTAATACTATCCAAGTTTTCGACAGAAGGTATTTACATGCTAATGATTTGCTCTTTCAATGGCAAAGTGGTCTGTCAACTTCTGTCTGTCACATGACTGCATCCAGTCCAAGTCATACCTGCATTCCTGCCAGAGCATGTTGGGCCAGCTTCATATTCTTTGATTCCAAAGCCAGCTGGAGAGGCAGCAAGCATTTCTCCCTGGCAGACACAGAACCAAGTACCACATGTGAGCTCAGCAAACCTGGCAGTCATGCACTGTAAACCTTATGTATAACTCCCCACACATGAGGCCCCTAGCCCCAATCCCCACCACCACCATCACAACCCCTATCACCCCAAACCCCATGACCATCACCCCAAACCCACCACCACTACCATGCCAACCCCTACCACCATCACACAAAAAACTAGAACCCATCATGAAATTACATATGGCTTAAAGATCAACAAAGCTATGTAGAAATAACAATACATCCTGAGCTTGCTACAGCCTCTTAATGTGGCTGTAGGAAGAACAGAAACAATTACTTCGTCTATAGCATGCTAAGTGCCATGCAGAGAGGTCTATAAACACACTTACCTCTTCCCTAGATTAATGCATTTCTCGTACCCAGTACACCACGTATGAGCAGCTCTAGGGAGCAGCATTTACATACATGTCTATGCTCTACTCCAAACCATTTTCTTACCTAGGAAGTCACTACATCATGACTTACATTCTTTTTTTTTTTTTTTTCTTTTTTGGCTTTTTCGAGACAGGGTTTCTCTGTGTAGCCCTGGCTGTCCTGGAACTCACTCTGTAGACCAGGCTGGCCTCGAGCTCAGAAATCTGCCTGCCTCTGCCTCCCAAGTGCTAGGATTAAAGGCATGTGCCACCACCGCCCGGTGTGACTTATATTCTTTATCCATATAAATTAAAATTCTCTGAATTTGCCAATTTCTTCCCAACTCAAAGAATATAATAGTCACTCATAATAGTCTATAGTCTTTATCAAGCCCAGAAAATACATATTCTTGTGGCAGAAATATAACCACATATCAACAGCTTTGGTCCATGAAAGACACAAATGCACATGAAAGATGCAGCACTGCCCAGATTGCCTAAAGCTTAAAACAACAAAAACAATCTGCATTTCCAGCAGAAGCTAGATAGACAGGAGAGCAAGCCATGGGGCTAGTCTAGAGTTACATTTGTGGAGGAGTAAGGGTCATTGTTCTAGGATACAATGAAATGGAAAGTTAATGATAGCCTTGAATCCTTTCTGTCCACCCCGCAGCTCTGCAGTCTTCCTGTGGAGTCACCCACCAGCTCCCTACTGACTGAGAGTCTGACACTTTCTGACTGCAGCTGTGAAGGCAGCTGACAACAGGTCAGCAGGAAGAACACCTGGTGCCTAATCCTTCTCTCCTCTCTCCTTGCCAACCCAATGGCCCAATGGCCATTTTTACAAGATGATCAAGGGAACAGTGCTACCTGTTTACAGTACGCACATCCTTTGGCAGGTAGATGAACTGCCCAAGTGTGGTACCTCCAGATGGGTGGTTGTAACTTGGTTGTTATCAGTATTGTCTGCCCATCTCAGTGACAAGGCAAAAGCACCACTCAGCTTACAGAGGGAGAGACACGGCTTCTTTTGTTCCATTACAATCAGTTCCTAAGCTTGGGGAAGTAATGAGAAGAGTGAAAACAGAGGGAGAAGTCAGATTCAGGGGTTGATGGTGTAACAGCAGAAGCAACCCTGGATTTTGCCCTGAAACAACCAAATCTCCATCAGGACGAAATTACTAAGAAAGAACCTTCATCTCCATTCTGGAGTCAGACCTGACAGTGAGGCACAGCACCAAGAAGTCACCGGGTAAATCCAAAGCCCTGGAAGCTGAACAGCCTGGAGCAGGTAGCTGCAGGCTGATGTTACACATGCATTGCCTATTATAGATTAAGGCAAGGGTGAGTGCCAAATCCAGCAATAGCAGGCATTCTTTTGTAAATATCCCTTGGGAAGCAACACTCTCTCTGTTCATACGCAACGAAAAATCACTACCACCTCTCTACCTGCATAAGCAGCCCTTACTCTACCCAGTGACTAGTTTGAACTAGGTTGCTGACAAATTCCAGGAGTGCCAGGTTGTATCATGACCCTGAAGCCCTTTACTAGTTTGTTCATGCTGTTTTGAAGGCAGGCCTATCAGCGTGAGATTATTTCAACTTATTTGTGCTGGGTTGAAAGGTATCAGTTACTGTGAAGGCTTAAATCTTCAAAGCCAGTACTGAGATGGGAGCAGTGGTTTATACTTGTTAATCCCAGAATTTTTTTTTTTTTTTTTTTTTTTTTTTTTGTTTTTCCAGACAGGGTTTCTCTGTGTAGCCCTAACTGTCATGGAACTCATTCTGTAGATCAGACTGTCCTGGAAATCAGAAATCCACCTGCCTCTGCCTTCCAAGTGCTGAGATTAAAGGCATGCGCCACCACAGCCTGGCATAATCACAGAATTTACGAGATTGAGGAAAGAGTATTGTTACAAGTTTGAGGCCAGCCTGGTCTGCATGGTGAGTACCAGGCTAGGTCAAATTTTGTAGTAAGTGAGACTCTATCTAAAATAAAATAGAGTAAAAACCAATCCTATAGAGTTGAAATGAGGTGTGCATGGACCATAGAACAGAGAGAAGCAGAATTTTTCAATATTCAGACAGGTAATATGAACTATGCATTTCACAAGGTCTCCATTAGAGTTGCTCAACTTTGCCAGATATAAAATCAGTCATAGACAATAAATAAATTAATAAGCATGGCCATATTCCAATAAACCAGTATTTACAAAACCAGCAAAGGGGCCAGATCTGACCAACATACTGGTCTGTCAAACTGGGACCCGAATTATGCCTGAGAACATGGGCTAAGCAGATTTAGCCTTCTCATGTTTCCGAGGGATTTTCACAGGACAGGGAACTAATTTGCCTTAGAAGGGCATCAATAAAACCAAAGACAGGGCCGAAGTCTCGATTAGAAAATAAGTGCTTTGGAGAAATATCACTGCAGGTGAAGTCGTCACTGGGCACTAAACCAAGCTATCCTGTGCACCCATTAAACCAGCATTTGGTGCCTCTAATGTGCCAGGCCGTATACAGATCTGGGCACAAGCTGACAAAGAACAGGACAAAGCAGGTGCCTTTGTATATTCATATTGACAATGAACTAGAAGAGAGAATTGTTCTTAGCATGTATTGTTTCCATATTTAGTTTTATTTATAACTACTTTAAAATAAGCCTATCTATCCTCAGGTCACATTAGAGAAAGCTTACATTCAGGAAGTCTTGCAGTCTGCTCAAGTCCACTCAATTCATGTGTATTGGCAATAATGCAAATCTAACTCTGACATCCTAAAACAAATTCTTCCTAACCTCCTTTTATATTAGAACTGTAGAGCAAACCTGTAACAGTAGTTTCTTAACCTTTTTTTTTTAGGTCATGGATACGAGAAAAATCTAGGACAAAAGGTGAGGGCAGAGGGGAGTTGTATGTCCAAAGTACGTTAAACACACAAATGCAATGTCCTTGTGAAATCTAGCATCATGTACAGTGAAAACAGGCCAATTCAAAACACTGCTTAGGGGCTGGGGAGACAGACACATGGCGGAGTGGAGAATGTGTTTGCCACACAAGCATGAAGCTAGAGTTCACAGACCACATACAAGCTGGCCAGCTATGGCAGCCACGTATAACCCACTTAGAATACAGAGACAGAAGATCCAAGGAAAAACTAACTAGCTAAAGTACTCGAGTGCTCTGCTTTCATTCCTGTGGTAAAGCACTCTAACTGGAAGGAAGCAGCTTGAGGGAAGAAAAGGTTTATCTCAGCTTACAGATTATAGCAGATGACTGACATAAGTCACGGCAGGCGTTCAAGCAAGACTTTGATGCAGAAACCAAGGGGAAAGCCAGTGTTTTTATGTGTAGATACGTGTGTGCTTGAGTGTGTGCATTTGTACCATGTGTGTGCAGATGCTAGCAGAGGCCAAATGAGGGTGTTGTATCTCATAAAACTTGGGTTATAGGTGACTATGAGTTGCCTGATATACGTGCTGGGAATGGACTCCTAGGTCCTCCACACGAGCGTCAAATGCTCTTAAACTCTGAGCCATCTCTCTAGCCCCTTAGCCAACTTGTTTTATATACCCTAGAGCTTCTGACCCAGGGCATGCTACTACCCACAGTGGGTTAAGACCTTGCACTGTCTGATTTTACTTTAAACCTAACCCTAACCCTAACTCTAACCCTAACCCTAACCCCTGTGGTGCATTTTCTAGATTGATGTGGGCCCAGCTCACTATGGGCAGTGTTACCTCCAGGATGGTGTCCTTGGAACTATAAGAAAGACAACTGAGCATGCCATGAGGAGAAAGCAAGTAAACAGCATTCCTCCACGGCCTCTGTATCAGTTCCTGCCTTGAGTCCATACCTGACTTCTTTTAATGATGGATCGTGATGTGGACATGTAAGTGAAATAAGCCCTTTTCTCCCCAAGTTGCTTATGGTTTTAGCATTTTATCACAGCAGTAAAATCCCTAAAATGGGCCTCCTACATAAGTTAACAAGATAATCCCCAAGACATGTCCAAGGTCAATCTGTTCTGAGCATTCACAAATGGAGACTCTTAGGATTCTGCTAGACAGTCTCTGATAAGATTCTATACCAATAGCTGGGCACAGATTCAGGGGGATGGCTGGTTGTCCTTACATCTAAGGCCCTTCAGGTCCTCTTATTCTACAGTTATTTAGTAGTCTCTGTCTCAAATCCTTCTTCAGCTGGAATCAATAGATCTCATGAGGCATATCTGATTTCCTCCCGTTCTGTGATATTACTAACTCCCCTCCCCCACCTTCTTTTTGTAAATCGAGTTTAATGAGAGTATGTGACAGTCCTGTTAATTGGGGCTGAGGATAAGATTTATGATGAAGATGCACACACATGGCACATACTGAATTCCCTTGAACTTTCTGAACACAGATAAATCAATCACCTTTTGATCTTTCTAGATGCTGCCTCGTTGGAAGAAAGCACAGGAAACCCAACATTCATTTACATTTATTGGCTACTTTTGATGCACGGGCACATGGAAACTCATGCTTGCCTAATTAGCTGAAGGCAGCAGGCTCTGGTTTCATGTCCTGACATGCTATTATTCCTTGAAAGATCATTAGCAGTATGCTATTCTCATGCCAAAGACATTATCCTCTGACACGGTGTCTGGTCATGTCAAGGAGACTGACTCTGTCTCCTTAACTGCTCTGTCATAGATCACAGACCAGTTTAATGGGGCTGGAAGGCAACAGAGGACAAAGGCAAATTTTAAAAGAATGGGAGAGAATTACATCTTGCTAATAATTACCTGCTAACATGAGAAGAAATAAGATGTTCTAGTGAAACCACGTATTTTTCCAGGTTTGAAGTGATTCTTCTTTGCTGCTCTGGGTGGGAAGCATTAACAGGGCAATTTACATTTATAATGTATGTTTATATTCCATAATGCTAGGACTCTGTATGAGCCACATGTTAAGCCACTATATGATCATACAGCGTCTCCTGTTGAAATTATATACAATATGCTATACATATATAATATGTAGATTATATAATATATATATACATATTATATACAATATGCTATGCTGTACTACTTCATATTTACTTTGATTACAACACATAAAAATTAATTACAAAACCAAAATTCACATATTTTTGGATTACAAATTCACCTTGTACAAATGGAAAGTACCGATGTACTATGCTTTGAACGTGGCTTGTTGCCACCAAAACTCATGCTGGAGTTTGGTACCCAGAGCAGCAGTGCTGTGAGGTGAGGCTGCGTAGGAAGTATTCAGTCACTGGGACAGAGCCATCCTGAGGAGACTAATTCTCTCTCTCAGGTCTAAGTTCTTGCTTTCTTGGAAACAGATGAGTTGTTTGTCCTTGTCATATACTTGCAAGATGGAGGTAGTACAATGTTATCACCAGAGGCCAAGAAGATATCAGACCCATGGTTTTGAACTTCCAAAATGATAAAAACCAAACAAATCTTTTAAAATAAATGGCCCAGCACAAGTATTCTGTCACACTGAGAAAACAAATAAACAAACAAACAAATAAAGCAAAACAAAAATAACAACAAACTAAGGTGAGATTTAATTGTAAACAAAAATGAAGCTAACTCGCCAAGGACCCATGGCCCCAGCGGAGAACATCCTGTTTTTCTTAAGCTAACCAAACACAATGTTGAACTGCCTCCTAAGTTGTAGTGCTTTTCTCAGCTCTCGCCAGAGAAGCTTCTTTTCTCAGTAGATGGTGATTAATTCAAAGACTCCTGACTGCACCATGTACGAAGAACAAGAGACTGCAGAGAGCTCAACTGTAAATGGGGTTCAGGGATCATCAAGGAATAGAAGGTAAGAGCAAGAGGTTGGGAGAGGAAAAGTGGAAATAGGGAAGGAACAAAAAGGGAAAAGAGTTGGGAAGATTTGATCATAATAGAATAATATACTCATGTCTGAAATTCCTGAACAACAGTGCATGGCCACCATGCTGGAGACAGACATAGCCCAGGTCATGTGTCTTTATCTCTGGGTTCGTGAAACAATATGTTCTATTTGATGACATTCTGAGAAGTTACAAGCTGTTTGTAAGCGGAAAAACCAACTCATTCCTTGGATGTTCCTACTGAGTTTAAGACACAGCCACCACCATTCCCAGGATCCAGGATCTTGCCTATTTCGAGTAGCGGTTTTTCATCCTCCTGTTGTGAGACTCAGGATGCTGTCTTCATGCTATAAATACAGATGCTTGAAGCAGTTTGTACCAACAGCGATGAATTTCCACCGGTGAAACTTTTTGCCTGAGTCAGTTCCATAGAGCCAATTGGAACTAAATTGGTTCCTTAACCTACACTCTCTGGAGTACGGTTAAAATATTTCCATTTTATTTCTATTCTCATTTATATTTTATTGAAATTGTTTTTTGTCGGTGTCAATCCTTTTCTTTAATATCTAAAATGAAGATTAGATTCACCTGTCAGATGCTATTAGGCCTTAGGGACATAGCTTAGATCAACATGAAATCCATTTTCTTCCACAGGCTTGCAGGGTTATTTAGAGAGCCTATTGCAGTTATTAAGTTGAGCCTATGAAATTATTATTTCTCCTGAGTCAGAAAAGGGTAAATATTGGCAACTTCAGATGATTCAATCTAGCACAGATATCCTAAATAACATGGCTATTCTCATATTTTATCTCAGTATTTAAGGTTGCATTATCTATTATTTTCTTATAAAATCCTTATGTGTACATAAAAAAATCTAAGAATATAAGGATATCTAGCAGTGGAAATGGATTCAGCTCCTGCTTAAGAAAGAAGTTACTTAGTACAGGCTGACAATAGGCATCCCCACGGGGAAATGGCTTCTTTTCTTTTTCTTTTCATAAATACTTTCTGTGTCAAACCTTATTTAGTAACCATAGCAGATTCTCTCATGCTTGGAAAAGAATGTTTCCTGTTGTCACCAGACCTGGCTCCTTGTAAAATGTTTGCTATAACATTTCTTTCCTTTGTTCAGTGCAAAAAGGTATAAAAGAACTTACTTTCACACACATAGGATATGAAGAATGAACTCTTTCTTCCACTTCTTTCAGGAATTTACAAATGTTCTCCATGTTCTATATGACTGCTGTCTGACTTAGGTTTATGAGGGGTTTATAGCTTCAGAGTGTGATTCCCTGACCACCATTGTGATGAACACAGTACCAGGCAGGCATGGCACTCACCTGAGTAGTAGTTGAGAGTTTATAGGCAGAGAAAGCAAACAGGGAATGCTGTGGGCTTTGGACACCTCAAATCCTGCTACCCAGCGATACATCTCCTCCAACAAGGCCACACCTGACACCTAAACAGTTCCACCGAGCAGTTCTAAGCATTAAAATACATGAGGCTTTCAAGGTCTATTCTCAGTCAAAACAGCATAACATGTGATAAAGCAAGCTTGTCAATATCTGAAAAATTTTCAATGCTAGATTTTTCCCCTTTGCAATTTGTGTTAAACTTTGAAAATATCTTCAAACAAAATAGAAGTCAATATAAATACAACAATATTTTGGTACAGTGTTATGAAAAAATAATAGATTTGTCTCTTTTATTCCAAAATTCTGTTCTTTCAATATTTGAAAAGCATGAAACATGAATAAAGAAGAAATGGATAAGAGAGAGTCAATTTTTAATATTTCAGAAGACAATTAATGATAGAATACTGCTGGGTATTTTCATTTGAAATCTAGTATTATCACTATTACTGTCTTTATCATAAGATATAAATTCTGTATAATCAGATAGACCAACTATTTTTGTATGGGGGGGCAACAGCTGACCTGATGTCTATATTATTTCTAAGGATGACTGTTCCATAATCCATTTTTGACAAATATTGAGCATTAGTGTAACATTGGGTTCTGATTTGGCACTGAGCATAGAACAAAAGGAAAGTAGGTGTTGTTCCTGTTTAGGAATAAGAGTGGGCACACCTTCCACACATTGCTGAAGGTAAAACATCTGAGAAGTGTTATTGGGACCGTTTAAGGGGTGCCTGTGGAAATAAGGAAATGCATCAAGAAGGCCAGAGCCAGTGGCTGTCTCATCTCCGGGAACACAGCCCAAGAACTGGCCATATACAGGTCCTTTCCTTTGGTCCAGGTATTTGCCACTTTTAATCAAAGGGTATTTGAGACAAGGGAGGAGCATGGTTGCAACAGTTATTAAAATCTTTCATGTCCCAGGTACATTAAATAGCTTAGTATGCCATTTAAGGACTCCCATGACAACTCAGTGAATAAGGACAAATATTGCTGCTGAAGGAATCAGGAAAAAAGATTTGCAACTGGACAAGAGGTAGGACTTCCTCCAGGTCAACCTGCAGCCATCATGCTTAGGATTCTGTTTGTTATTGCTGTTCTTTTTTTCTGCCAGTCTCAATGAATGCTAGATTAAACAGCTCACACAGAGCAGAGCAGGCAGAGATCCTTCATGAAGAAATTTCCAGGAACAAGCCACCAGGTAATGGCACTTGCCACCAGACGTGCCAACCTGAGTTTGGTCCCCAGAACCTCCCACATAATAGAAGGAAAGAACCAGTTCCCTCAAATTTTCCTCTGACCCCACACACCTACACACACACACACACACACACACACACACACACACAAGAGAGGAAGAGGAGAAGGACCAGGAGGATTCACTGTGAGGCTGAAGTTGTGTTGAGAAAGTAGCCGTGAGGACACACATGGATCAGAGTGAGCTAGGGCAAGACCAGATGGCAAGTGATGGGATATGTGTCTGGGAAGTAGCCCAGGACAACAAAGCCAGGTTGGAATAGCTCAGAACCTGCCCAGCTTAGTGCTTGCAGTGTATTAATAAAGGTCTCTGTGTCAATTATTTGGGAATAGGAGGGGTATAGAGAACCCTACAAAATTACATTTACCCTCTAATTCTTATCTTCTTATCTTAGGATCCGAATAACAGAGATGACAGGCATGGATCACCATGCCCCTCTGTTTCTACATTTTAAAGATTTCAAGAATTAAATATGGTCATCTTTTGAAAAATATGGGGAAATGTTCCAAGATGTTTAAATCTCTTGGATAAAATGGCACACTGTCTATATATGACCTGTGTATACCACCTGTTGTAGTTAAATCATCTACATACAACTTATCTAATACTACGTAACTACAGTACTAATGGTTGCTACAATGTGTTTGGGGAATAATGGCGGGAGAAAAATGTCTGTACCAGTTTCATCACAGTTGTGATTAAAAAAAATGATTTCAATCCTAGCTCCGCTGAATCCAGAGATGTGGAACTCATACATCATTTTTTATGATGTAATACTACAACTGGCAATAAAGAGTCAGGGCTCTGCCAGAATTTTAGCAGGCTCTCAGTATCCCTCTGCTGCGAAGTAGCAAGCTGAAGCAATGCACAGGAAAGACTTCTAGCCTCAATAAGCAAATCTTAGGCAAGAAGAGAAAATGATTAACATTAGCATTGTTTTATATGCTGATAAAATTGTTTAAATGTGCAGCTACTTTTAAAAATAGAAGCTCTATGGCATAAATCTATTAGAGATGTCTATGTAAACAAGGACAGGCCTGTTTTGCTCGAAAGCAGAACAAAACAAATCAAATCACCTTACAGAAACATTGATTTTAGGTCCTATTGATGACCTACTCGCCTGTCAAAACTCACAATAATACACACACACAATAAACAGAACTTTTACAAAGTGAATGTGCTGACAGCAGAATGTGAAGCAAGACTTCTGTCAAGTAGAAATTTCTAGTACTTGTTGGGAGTGATCATGCTTAATATGCCCTAGGCCTCTTCAAGAAAGTTTATAAGACTGATCAGGAAGTTGGCCCAGTGGTACAGCCCTGTAATGCCGGTTACTAGGTAGCTGGAGTCAGGCAGCGTGCAATTTCAAGGTCTGCCAGATCTACAAAGTGGGCTTAAGATCAGCCTGGGCAACTTGGGAAAGACTTTGTCTCAGAGTGAACTGAGGGTAAGGAGGAGATCAGTGCTAGACACGTACCTAGAATGTGAAAGACACTGAGATCCCACCCTAGTTCTTTTTAAGGGAGGCAGAGACAGGTGACTGGGAAAATGGCTCAGTTGGTAAGGAACTTGTGAAAACACCTGACTGAGTCCAGATCCCCGCCATCCATGTAAAAAGCCAGATACAGTAATATGTGCGTGCTGACCAGGCAAGCACCACAATTGGTGCATTCTAGGTTCAGTGACAGCTGCATTCTCAAAGCATAAGGTGGAAAAGTGATTGATTTACATGCATGATATAAACATCTGGCATATCCATACATATGATACTTACACAAACACATACACATAATATGATCATGTATATACACACAGACATACAACAATAACAGTAAATACTTAAAAAACTTCAGTTCCAGTTATAATATCAAAGTGTCTCATAAAACCAGTCTATTACTAGAGCATCATAAGTGCATTAAAATTGGTATTCCTAAACAATAATTGATATACAAGAAATAAGGTTTTTAGTAATGTAGACAACTTCTTTAATAAACACTGATTTAGTCTACTATAGCCAGGCAGTACACGGACTATTAGGTATATAACATAATACACCCAGACTAGGGTGGTGACAGACTACTGCAAACACATGGTCAATGCAGACCTGTATTTTATAGTCACTAAATTGGAACAGATCCTGGAAAAATGATGCGAGCATCTTTACAGATGTGGTGACAGTTATTTGGCCTTGAAATGGAGGGGACAGAATGAGTCTTGGTCAGCCAGGGAAAGAAGAGAAGGAAGATAAAGGTACCAGAGTAGGCTGATGCATGAGTTAATGTCCTACTGAGGCCAGATGGGAAGGCTGGCAAGAACAAGACTTTGACAAGGTGAATGCGAGCCAGGGTTTAAAGGGTCTCACATGCCGTGCCAGGGAGACTGGCTATGGGCCAGCTGAAAATGAGGAGCTAATGGGAGGTCTTTAATCAAGGGGATGATACGATCTCAGACATCGTCTTCAAAATGGAGCTTTGTTTACAATGTAAAGAACGGACACAAGCAGAATATGATGGAGAAAAAAATCAGAATGAAAGCAGGCAGGGTCACATTCAAGCTCCCAAGAAGGCACAGACAGCATGATCCTCGATCACCGGCCAGTTAGCCTAGCCAAGTTGATAAGCTTTAGGTTCCATGAAATATCTGCTCTCAAACAATAAGATGGAGAGTCAGCAAGAAAGACATCGCCATGTTGATCTGTGACCTCTATACACGCACTCTCTCACATTTTTCTCTTTTCCTATTGCTCTCTCTCTCTCTCTCTCTCTCTCTCTCTCTCACACACACACACACACACACACCCATCCCAGTACACACACATACCCATGCAAACGCTTAGCATACACAAAATAAAAAATATGTGATGGTGGACACCATGCAGGAGGAGCTGTAAGGGGCAAGTGAGCTTCCTGGGGGACAACCTACTCACCTGGTCAATTTTCCTGTAGATCAATATGAAGATGAACTTTCAAAAATTAATATTGTTTAGGTGAATTAATTATTTTATAGAATTGTGCTGATTTGGTTTAAATAGTTTTAAGAAGTTAGGGTAATTGAGAAAAAGTTTAAGGAGATGGGTTTAAGTTATAACAAAGTTAGAATTAAGAATAAAATGGGGCCCATCCCTGTAGTGAGGGCTGCATAGGTTAGGAGGTACAGTGAGCTTTCATGTGTTTCAAGCATGTAATTGTACATGGAAGAGAAAAATAGGCCTGGGACAAGTTAATGATCAAAGAAAGCATTCATTCTAGGTTGGGTCTGAGTTCCTGGATCTTGTGATCTCGGGAGTGGCAAAAGGTTTCAGTGTGCACCATGAAAAGTTTTGAACACAAAGTAAATAATTCTATTGTGAATATAAGAACAGGGAATAGATGATTAGTCTGTTTAGCTGAGCAAGACTTCAAAAATAAGACATAAGTTAGATGATGATCTGTTTCTTGGTAAATACAAACTGTCATCAGCTAAGCATAGAACAAACTTGCTGCATAGACTGACTGGCTTGCTTAAACTGTGTTAATCAATGGTAGAAGAATTATTGTTTTGAGGTTACATTGAACTTGTGAAGAGAAAGATAGATAGGAAAGGTTTAGCTAGGCATGAATTTCAAAAGAAAAATACATAATCAATAATCCTGTTGTAATTTCTTCTTGTATAATGATTTTGATCTGTTTAGAAGAACATTTTCTTTTTTTGTGGTGATTGCTTTTAGAGAATACGTAATTTGTGTCTGTGAGGTAATCTTTTTCTTATATAAGGAACTTTGTCTTAAGGCATAAAAAGGCTAAGAGAAAAAATAAAGTTTGCTGGAGCTTGCTCCATCCACTAAATATATGTTATGTATGTATGTTTGTATGTATGTATGTATGTATGTATGCATGTATGTTTGTATGTATGTATGTATGTATGTATGTATGTATATATGTAAAGTGGTTGGAGCTTTGCTATGTGTATGTGTGTATGTGTGTGTGTGTATGTATATGTGTATGTATGTGTGTGTATGTGTATGTGAATGTGCATGTGTATGTGAATGTGTATGTGTGTGTATATGTGTGTGAATGTGTATGTGTATGTGTGTGTGTATGTGTGTATGTATGTATGCATATATATAAAGTGGTTGGAGCTTTGCTATGTGCATGTGAATGTGTATGTGTGTATGTGTGTGTGAATGTGTATGTGTGTGTATGTGTGTGTATATATATATGTGTGTATGTGTATGTGTGTATGAATGTGTATGTGTGTGTATGTGTTTGTGTATATGTATGTGTATGTATGTGTGTGTATGTGTGTATGTGTGTGATGTGTATGTATATGTGTGTATGTGTATGTATATGTGTGTGTATGTGTGTGTATGTGTATGTGTGTGTATATGTGTGTATGTGTATGTGTGTGTGTGTATGTGTGTGTGTGTGTGTATGTGTATGTGTACGGGTATATATGAAGCTATTGGAGCCCGTCTTGCTGCATCCAGTGTGTGTGTATATGTATGATTTAGCCCATTTCTTTCCTCTAGTCACTGGCTGCCATTGGCAGCCCCCTCCTCCCTTATTGGCAGGACCCTCATCCCCCATTGGCAGCACTATCATCCACCATTGGCTGCTATTAGTACCAATCAGCCCCCCAATCACTGACTCCCCACTCAGCTCTCCTCAGTTTACCCTGTGGTGTCAACACTAGCCTTTGGTAATGAACTAATATTTCTTGCCTGGAGAAGTGTTGTAACAGTAAAGCAGTGTACTAGTCAGATTCTTAACTGGCTGCCCAAGGCCATCCTGATGTTCACAGTGCTCCTTATACCCCCTAGTTCAGCCTTCCTATTATTTGATCTACCCTGTCCCTCATGAGGTCTCATGGATACAGATACACACACTTCCGTACTCAAACCCCACAAATAGATGCTCATGTACAGCTCTTGCACCCAGGAACACAAACACCCATTGTACAACATTCCCTCTGAAAGACACCAAATCAGAAGCTCAAATGTGATTTCTAGAAGAGGCATACATAGTCTGAGCAGGGAATTCTGAGGCCTCAAGTATTGAGAATATAAAAGGAAGGTTTGGGGGACCTTTGGCTGGATTGGAAGAAAGCAAGAATAGAGTCACTGCCATGTAATCTCAGGGCAGGCCCCATGACACTCAAATATTAGAGTGATAATGGCTAACACAATGGACACACCCTACAAATAGTTATCATGTAAAAGCATCTGCTCTGCTATATGGGCCCACATTGAATGTATGTTACATTCAATTATTGCCTAAAAGAAATGAGGGA
Source organism: Apodemus sylvaticus (assembly GCF_947179515.1). Lineage (NCBI taxonomy): Eukaryota > Metazoa > Chordata > Mammalia > Rodentia > Muridae > Apodemus > Apodemus sylvaticus. The sequence goes on along the minus strand of NC_067494.1, from coordinate 20,522,583 downwards.
GAAAATGGGACCCACAGATGGTATAATGGGGCAGAGTGGATCTCCTGTAGCACAGTTGGGAGGAGTACATGGGCAGTATAGGATTGACATCACTGCAAACTGAGTTCAAGGAGTTTTGGGGGAAGCATCTAATGGTTGATAGTATAGAACTCAGGAAAACCTTCAAATTATCCATCTAGAAACAGTAGCTGAAGTTTTAGATGAAATATCTAAGGGAAAGAACAAGGTATAGAATAAAAGAAAAAGATGGGGTTCTGAGAAAATTTCTCCAGAAAGTGAGTGAAAAAAACAAAACAAAAAAACAGGGTAACAATAAGGAAGTCAGAAGGAATCTAATAATCAGGAAGAAACCAGAAAGCTGTCTTTCTAACCCATGCCCATTTAGTGCCAGTGCTCTAATAATTGAGCACCCACTTAGTACAAATGGTGGGATTGGCATACGTACCTATTAATTATACTACTTGCAGAACAGAACTAGGCAGATTGATAGGTAATAATTTCTCTTATCAATGAGCCGACAGGCTCAGGGCAAGTCAATAACATAACTTAGCAACCTAACTATGTGCAGTAAAACATCGGGCCCTGACAAAAGCATTAGTATATTGTCAAAAGTTGGAAAAACAGTAATAGCTGGGTCCCTGCTCTAGTAGCAGAGGCATGGAAAGGGAAATAAGTAGCATAGCTATGCATCAGAGGCAGTCTCTTAGTATCATGTCATCCAATCCGCACCAGAGCCTGGACAATGAACATTATTAGGTCAATGTCATAGATAAAGACAAGGATCACATATCCATGGGCAAAATTAGTAAGTGGAAGAGTCCAGATCAGAATGTAAGGACCATATAGCAAAAGGGTCTTCACCCTTCACATAGCAACATATTCTCAAGGGAATACATGCTAACCTGGGAGACAAAGGCGCCTACAATACAAGCACAGGTGCTCCTAGGAGTTAACCAATATAGTGAATATATATATCCTTTCCCCAGAGCATCCTACTATGACAACCAATGCAATAATCTCCACTTCAAAGACAGGAGCAATCTAGATATAATCGCACACTCCACTTAAGATGAGCAAGCTTATGAGGCCAGCAAATATAACAGTCTGTATCTGTCACTCCTTCGTTGACTTTTATCTACAACCATGAAGGTTTCAGCATGGAGCCATTAAATTTAGCCTCAGACATAAAAGCTAAGTGTCAGGATAGTTTGAACACACGCAAAGGCCAAGAATACTACCTCAGCTTGCAGCCCTGAAGTCAAGAGGAACTGTCCCGCTCAAAGCTAGCAACCATTCATCAAACCCAGGCTTAGCACGTTAAAACCATCCTCCCAAATGTATTCGTTCATGTCTTCACAAGGGCTGCTCTCCTGAATGTTCCTGCTTGTACTCACTGCATTCCTAGGGACCCTCCTGGAAGGGTTACTGCCTGCTCACCTCCAGGCCATGCATAGGAGATGGAGGCTTGCTATACAGGAAGAGTCATTACTATCGAGGAAGCACATTCATTCTTTTTGGCTTGTAATCAAGAAGCAATGAATGTCCTTGTGAAATCTGCCGCCAAGCAAGTAAATGGCCTTATTAATACCCCAGTGTCATGCTACATTTAAAAGCTGTAATATGATTTGGGTGTGGAGTGTTCCCCCAGAGTTTTATGTATTAGAAACATGGTCCCCTAGTAAATGGTCATGTTCTGGAGGTTCTAGAAACCTTAGGAGGTGGGGCCTAATAGGAGGAAATGGTCACTGGGAGTGGGCCTTGCTTTCTGCAGTCAACGTGGAGTTGTGGGGGGAACGCCATCTGCTACATGCTTTTCCCACCTTGGCGTTCTGTATAAGCACACAGGGCAACCACGGACTGAAACCTGAGCAGCTAGGAGCCAAAGGTACAATTCCTCATTAAGTTGTTCTCCTGGTTACTATGGTCACAGCAACACAACAGAAATTCACAAAACCACACCTTTGCCTCTAAAGAGGAGGGACTATCTAGTATTTTATTCCAGCTTTTAACCAATTATTAAAACTTTAACTGTGTGATTAGGCCAGTATTTAAATGATTTTCCCCCTCCATTGGTATAATAACTTGATAGAATTTTAATGGCCTTTAAAATATTGTTAAAGAAAATTGGCAATATTACACTAGGAAATTATATATATATATATTATATATTTTATATATACATTATATATTTTATATGCTTTTAAATATATTTTATATATTTATATATTATATTATATATTTTATGTTATATTATGTATGTTATATATAAATATATGTTTATATGTAATATGTGTGTATATGTGTATATGTATGTATATATACATATATACAAAAATATGTATATATATATATATATATATATATATATATATATAATAAAACTTCCACATAGTTTAAGTGACATGAGACTGGGTGTCATTTACAGTTTCCAAGATTTTTCACTTTCTATAGTAAGAATATCCTTAGTTCATACCCCAATAACACACACATATACACATACATTTGAGACAGACTTGCCCTACCTACATGAATAACCTATTGATTTGTGTTCTCTCCCACGTAAATCCCATATTCATCTCCTTATGGTCACAGCCTCTAACACAATACAACCCATAATACTGAAAGCTGCCAGTTGCAGTGTGTTACTCTTTAGTGGGAATTGTACCAGTAACATCATGCCATATTGTATTGTTCAACTTTACAAATGGCAGGCCTAGTTCAGCAATTACTCATATCTGTGTTTTAATGAGAACTCTGAAGCCTGGTTAGGAAAAAAATCATCATCTTAAGATCTTGCAACTACAATACAGTATTTCAAATGCAAGCATAACTGTTGTTGCATTTTGTGTCTTCAACATGTATTTATTACCTGCCATTTAGATATATTGTAATAGGAGTCACTGTTCTACCTATCTCTTCATCTTTCATCCATGGAAAATCTATTGGAAGGTACATATATGTAGCCATGAAAATGTTCACGTGTCTTTACAAGTGAGGCCTAGTTGAAGTATTTAAGTTACAAATCCATTCCATTGTATAAGCGAAAGCATAGCTAGCAGTGGTTCTAATGAAATAGTACTTACTTCCCTCATGTGACTGGCAGACCACAGGTAAGCTCTTAGCACTGGTAGTGTCCTGATCCCTTGCCTTCTCATTAAATTTCCTTCTTTAAACCACAAACAGCTATTGATGTTCCAGATAACTTATCTATATTTAACATAGATGGAAAGACAAAAGGCAGAATGAAAATCCCAGGTGAAGAAAGGAAGTTCTTTTGAGAAGGAAGAAGTATTTCCAGAGATAGGGAGAAATCTGAAAATGTAGGACTGTTGGGAAACTGTAGGCCAGTTATTTGTTTGGCTGTTAGAATCAGCTGACTAAAGGTGAGTCACTGCTGCTTGCACATTTCTGAAAGCAGATAGAGCGATCCCCACTGCACAAGTAAAGTGACTTGAGCTAGGAACTAAGATTCATAGTGAATACAAGGGTGTGAGCTAGGACCAGTGGGTGAGTGATATCTCATTACCATGGGTTCCTATTCCCCATATGTAAATCAAGTGTGCTTCCAAAGTTCTTTCACATCTCAATGCTCACTGTAGAAATTCATTAAAGAGCTAAGTCATATTCCAGGCTTGTATCCTGTGATTTTTGGCGCACTACATCATGGATCTCCTAGAGCTGGACTGAAGTCCTTTTTAACAGACCCCATCACTTCCCATAGTGCTCTGGCTCTCCTCAGACCTTCTATCTTAAACACAACCAAGAGACTCCTTGCTTGAAACTCCTCTGGGTAGATGGCCAAGCTGCTTAGCAATCCAGCAGAAGAAATCTCTGGTTTTCCAGGGACAACCTAGTAATTTTATCCTAATCATAACATTAGGTCCTTCTGTGTCCCTGGGGAGGAAAACACTACCCAGTGGTTATGAGGAGTCACAGTGAGTGAATGCCCCATGCACTTGAACATGAGTGTTTTCCAAGGTCATTTTAACTGTGTTTATGTTCATCATCATTGGGGTAAGAATTGAGACCTGCATATCTATACACATGTACTCATACATACTTGTACAATCACACACAAACACAAAATATTGGCTATATTTGCTGTTCTTCAAGCAAATGTCTAATGCAGACAAAGTCCTGTAGTCACATAATGTTGGGTATCATTGTAAGTGTGGCAAAGCAACACATTGCTGGTAATACAGTGCCTTTGGGGGTGATTGTGTCTAAGGCAAAAATATTCAGTTTTTAACATTGAATTTCTAATGAGAACTTCTTGTCTTGAAATCAAATAGTGCTGGACCTGAATAAGCTGTTTCTGGCCAGTCTTCCCCTGATTTTACAGGACAATAGAGGGAAGTATGGTGTGTGGTATGTTTAGTGTAGGAGCTAATAAGGAGCTAAACCAAGCCTTCGGCTCCTCCCCAGCACCTATCTTTAACATGTGCGTACTATACAGACTCTACAAGGGTGGCCAAGATTTGGAATCCTCAAACACATTTTTGCATAACGTTACAGTTTATGGAGAAATAAAGTTTTACATCACTGTTCTCAGATGTTTCTTGGCAAAATAAATTATTTGGTGGGATTTACGTCTCTAATGATGACTGAAGGAGTTTCAATGACTGGAGAAAGAATTAAGAACTTTTAATAGAGGACAGCAGCCATAACTTTAAAATGTTTAGTCTATATTGACTTTAAGTTACTTAGAAGTTAACAGACTACATATATAAATGATACACACATACACACATATGTATATGCACATATAAACAGAATACATATATAAAACAGAAATACTGAATATCCACACGCCTGGGATGAAGGAGAGAATATCAGTATGCTACATCTAAGACTCACACCTCATGTATGCCAGAGATCGCTCAGTGCTCCTCCTGCTTGAGAAGTGCCCAACATTTACTTTAGAACCAATTCCTTATCCTATAGAAATAAAAAAAGTAACTGGAAGCAGACCATCAAGATGTGGCTGCCACATTCATCAGGGGTATCCAACGTCTTAGCTCCTGGGACACCGTGGATAAATAATGTCTTGGGTCATACATTAAAGCAAAGAGTGTCCAACCTGCAGTTGTGGGTTTCTAGAGCACACATACATATTTTTAATTGTGACATCGAGATACCTTCATTTGTTTGCCATTGTTATGATAAAACACTGGCCAAAAGCAATTTGTCAAGGAAACGTTTACAGATGACAGCCCATCATCATAGGAAGTCAAATATTCCATTGTCTTCAAGTTATATCTATATATCTCAATGTCTGAAACCCACCAAGGCTTCCCTTTATATTTTCATCAAATACCCTGTTACTAATCTTATTTTCTACAGCTAGGTTTCTTTTAGAGTTTAACTAAAAATCTGGTGGTGAATCTGGCAGCTTTCTCTAGTGCCCGACAATAGGAGCGCCTATACTCTGACCCCACCCTCTGCCCTTTCCATTCTGGCTGCACTGCTGTGACAACAGTGTACACTGCACACGGCTTCCTGGATTATTCCCGACAGCTGCCTCTGAGATCTGCATACAAAAACCCTCTTGTGTTTGAAGAGTTTTCTCCCAGCTGGTAAAGACAGAGAAAAACCAGAGCTGGGCTTACAACGAGAGCAAGCAACTGAGAAGTTATATTTTCAGAGGGCGAAAAACCTTTTAAGCATAATGATTTCCTCTGGATTTCATTGGATTGAAAAACTAAGTTTGCTGTATCTCAAAATACAATATATTCTAGATGCATTTATGAGCCCACTTTAAGTCTTCCCTCACTAAGTCTACAGCTCCAGTCATCTTAACCCTACTGGTGGATCCCTTTGAATTGCCCTCATAGCTGCTTCCCAGGGTCAAGGCAGCAGAAGCCTGGAGAATTCAGGGTCATTTATTCAATATTATAAGTTTTCAGGCTTTCCAAATAGGTATTCACATCAATTCTAAACCAGAGTGTCTTTCATCTTAGGGAATTCTGCTTTTTGAAGAGGAACAGTCTATTTTGGTCATTTCCTGGCAAAGCCATCCACATATACTAATCTTGATCCCTCTAATAGTTCACTACTTGCCTCTTCGTCTGAAATCAGGACACTCCTTCAAAGCTCTGGCTCCTTAAAAATTGGGCTGAAATTTGTCCTGATGCATGGTATGAAAATGCCTATTTTCATATCAGAACACTGTATTTTGCTCATTAGTGGTGGCAAAACAGCACGTTTGCCAAGGGGGGGGGGAAATTCAGAGATGGTACTTGATCATCAAATAATTTTCCATATGAAATAAAGTTCTCTAGACCTTAGTTCTTCCATAAAGAGGGGAAATGGGGATGATAAGGAGGGGGGTAGACAGACAGATAGGCTGTATGTTAAACCATGGAAGAGGTATTACCTTGCAGTCCTCAGCAAGGGGACTTTTGGAGTCTAGCTGTCCTAAATTGCTCTGGGCTGGCTCACGGGCCTCCTTCCCCACTTCAGCTCTAAGGATCACAGGACCTCACAGTTTGGACCAATACCGCAAGGGGCCAGCAAGGCCAGCGTTCCTAGCACCTAAAAGGGCCCCCAAAATGATAACTAAGTTTTGCAAGGTATTTCCTATCCATTCAGATTGAAGCACTGAAAGGCCACTGATTGGAGGGGAGAGAGGAAGAGGAGCTAAGGGGAGAGAGAGGCGGAGAGAGAGGCAGTGAGAGGCCAGTGATTGGAGGAGAGAAAGGAGGAGGAGCTAAGGGGAGAGAGAGTCTTGGTGGATGACTCCAAGCAGGGCAGAGGAGGAGATATGGATATCCAGATGGTTTCAGACATATTTCTGGTGTTTGGAGAGGTTAGAAATATTGGGATAAGACCTTATCATTGTAAATTGGCATTATGTAATTGGGAGTTTTATATACATAAAGATATCTGGTTAACTATGTAAGTTTAAGAGTCATGCTTTACTAGATACTTGGAAGGAGTGGGTGCTGGACCAGCTGGGACTTGGTGCAGAGGTGTGGCAGGAGGTACTCTTTTTTTAATTATTACCCTTGACAACTAGGTTTGACAATCGGGAGCTTGGGTGCTAATATGCCAGTACTTAGATGGGAAAATGTGACTTACTAAGCATATAAGAAATAATATTTTAACACAGTCTCAGACTCTAAAATAGGCAAAGTGAAAGTGGCATCAAATGCACTGAACTCACCTTGAAAAAAAGACATGGAGGCTTTTTGTAGCTACATGATACCACTAAGACACTGAGACTGATACAGCTGCATCTACAAGCACATACATGTACTAGAGGGTGTGTGCGCGCGTGCGCGTGCACACACACACACACACACACACACGCACACACGCGCACACACACACACACACACACACAATCTCACCTATATTTGAATATGCAGTAAAACAAAATATAAGAAGATAAAAATAAAGTGTTTGATAAAACTTTCCTAGGAGACAAAGCATAATTCTAGTCTTTGCAACAGGTGTCTACAAAAGACTGTGCCTGAAAAAGTGAGGAAGAGGGAGACAAATACTCCCTGAGCCAGAGGCAACATGGAAGTAATGAACTCAGCGTCACACATCAGAACCCACTTCTATGGATAAAAACAATTTCTCGGAGGCACACTTTGAAATTAAGTCAAGGATGCTGTTCTAAATTACCTATGCAATTAATTATGAAAAATGCTCATAGAAGAATTCACACAGCATACATCTTGCCCTATTCAAGTAACATGAAAAGGGTTACAAAGTAAAAATTCACATATTTTTCAATGGGAGGCTATATTTCCTTTCAAAAAGGCATCCCTTTACAACAAAGTGTTACAAGAGCATCCAACACTGGTTAGAAAGAAAGGATGAGGACCTAATAACTTGCTGACCTCCTAAAATACCTGCCAAGGGTGATAATTCCTCCATCTTAGCTCGGGCGGCATCTGCTCGTCTTTGCTGCTTTATTGCTTCGACTAGTGAAGACTGCATCGCTTTAAAAAGGGCTTTGAGGTTGGGCTATGAGCCAAAAGTTTATAACTGAGGCTAATTGAAGTTTTGCTTATCAAAGGGAAGAGAATGGAAAAACCATCAGGACAGATTTGCCACTGACAGACACGCAGGGAAGAATCTGCCTGTCCATTAGTAGGTGTCTAGTGTTGCCTCGTAAGTTAAGCCAAAGCGGACAGGAAGATCCAGTCTTCCCAAGGGGTGGGAAAGTGGAGGAAGCAATCGATCTGATGTAGAAGACAGGTTTCTGCTTCAGCATGGCTCAAAACCACTCTGAATGCAAGGAGCTTTCTCCCTGCATAGGAGTCATTTGTGCCCAGCGCTGAGGTGCCATTTCACTCACCTATTTAGCCGAAATTGCTTTGGGGGTGTCAGACTTTTCCTAACAAGATTTTATTGAAAGGATTCCCACTGTTCCCCAGCAAAGCAGACAATGTCGCCCCACATTCCCCTTCATACTAAGATCAATAATTCTCCCCAAACAGAAAATCAGCCAGGCTTAAAATAACCAATAGTTCTTAAAGTTCCTATTGTTTATTTTCCTCCTGGTAAAAAGCCAGCAAAACTCAACAGAGCTGGGCTCAATAAAGGTCAACCACATTTACATTCGTGTGACTCTACAAAGAGAAGTCAGTTGTGGCAGTGAAGAAAAGAAGTGGGTAGCAAGCATGAGACATTGTAGCAATGAGCTTCTATCCAGAAGTGCCACTGCCTGGAATCTACCTGGAAGAGTCTTAGAGAAGCACCTGCCCTACACATATGCTAATATCCACTCTTTAGTTACCTAAGCTGGTGGCCTGGCCTGGGATCCTACAATGCATCCTTTGCTTCTTCTGCTCTACAAGAGTCAATGAGGCCCTCTTCACTACATAAGGCAGCGACATGGGGCTGGGAAGATGGCTTAGTGGAGAAAGCATCTTGCTATGTGAGCATGACTGATGACTTGAGTCTGAATCTACAGAGCCTACAGAGAGCGAGACGTGTTTTCACTTATCTCTGATTTCAGCTGCTCCTAACAGCAAGGTGAGGATGAGAATCCCCAGAATTTTGTGGACCAGATACTCTGTCATACTCAGTAGGAAAACAAGAGACACTGTCACAAACAAGGTGGAAGACGGGCACCAACACTTGAGGTTGCCTTCTGACTGTCACACATACACAAATGTAAGAAGAAAAAGGAAGGTGGAGAAAGGCAGGAACTGCACTGATGGGACCAGAACTGCCTCCCCACAGTAGTGGTAAAGATTTCTCTTGCCATTTTAAGTCATGGTCCTTCCCAGTTGATGCAGGGAGGTGTTCCCAATTAAACTAAAAACAAAACAAAACAAAATACATCATAAAACATGCAGCAGTTACTCCAGGACTCAAAGTATAGGACTAAAATGAAATGGGTCAACATAGCACAAAAGCCATTAAAAGGAAACAATACAAAGAATGGAGAGCTATGATAGATGGATCTTTTCAAGCACAAATGCTGACAAATGCACTTTCTTTCACCTGCATGGAAGACCAATAGGTTCCTAAGACAAGATTAGGAGGAATGCCTGTGTAAGCCTATTAGCTGCACGGTAAGTCAGAACCTAATAGGCACGCTAAAGCAGAAGGCTGCGGGAAGAAGTAGGATGGAAGATACACAAGGACAAACAGGAAGAAAGGCTTTAGAGGCCTTTCGGAAGTCAACCTGGCAGGAGAACGTAACTAAGCTAATGCTGGTTCCAAAGAATTATGGCGAAGGAAGGGAAAATGGCAGCCGACCTAAGGCTGGAGAAATGGGTACCCTTTCCTCAATGGGGTACTGCATCATACCAACCAGAGGGCTGCTACCAATGGTTGCCTTTTACAGCTTGAGGGTTTTCTTGACAGTCTCAGCTCAGCTAGACCAGTATGTTATAAGTGGCTTGGACTATAAGGCACTTCTGTATTTTAATGAGTCAAGGTCCTTTGTTCTTCTTTAAAATCAGAATTACTACACATGGAATTCACCTTGGGGGTTGGGTTAGGCACTTTCCAGTCCTTGCTCCATTCCACTTCTATTCTAGAGTCACTCATAAGTTGAAAGAAGATGTATCTGCCAGAGGCGCCCCATGTTTCATACCTCAAAGCTGCCAAGGCCAGAACAACTGGTCTAGAAATATTTCACCTGTAATCCAATGTTAAAAGAAAAAGCAAAAAATTTCAGGAGGCCATGAATTTCTCTTTGAGACCTATTCAGAACTGAGGAGTTTATAGTCAGCATCCTCTGGCATGGAATATGGATTAGTGTCCTGACAACTCCCACTCCCACCCCACCACTAAGATACATTACATTGATCAGGGCTTTCTTGGGTCAAGTAGAAGACAAGAGGTCTAAATCTATACTAGCTGGGGGTCAATGAGTTGGGTATTATGTTTCTGAAACTATTCTTTGAGATATGCTTAGTCAGAAAGATATTACTTTTAATATCCATTACCAGAGCTGAGATTTGATTCTATTGGAGATTTCTCCCAAAATACTTTTCAAAAAGAATCTAGGGGATGAAACACACAGCCCCTGGAATGAATAAGGAGAAAGTTGGAGAGACATTTCATCCCCAGAAAGTTTATTAGGCACTAAACTGGGGCACACAAAAAAGATGGACTTGAGCATAGGATCTGATCTCTGAACCCCTAAATAACTTACGATGTGGTAGATACGCTCCATGGAAGATTTACCCCAAGAATACAGTGAAGCTGGGGGAGACAGGCGACATCTCTATCTGCCAGGGTGAAGAAAGACCTCAGCAACCTTAAAGGCCAACAAAAAGAAAGGCTGTAAGCAATGCACAAGAACCGGTCTTGATGAAGTGAGCGGCCTGAACATGCCCCACTATTCCAGAGTTTCATACAAAGGGGCTATTACAATGGGTTGTAAGCCAAGCACTTCTAAACCAGTTGTTCAAGTCTCAGCTTTGGTATATAAAGTATATATCATTGTCTTAGGGTTTCATTGATGTGAAGAGATACTATGACCAAGGCAACTTTTGTAAAAGAAAAAATTTAATTGGGGCTGGCTGAAAACAGGTTCAGAGGTTTAGTCTATTATCACCATAACAGGAAGCATGGCAGCATCCAGGTAGATATGGTGCTGGAGGAGCTGAGAGTTCTGTACATATTGATCCAAAGGAAGCAAGGAGACTGTGTTCTGCAAGCAGCCAGGAGGAGACAAGATTCCATACTGGGTAGAGCCTGAGAACAGAAGACATCAAAGCCCACCTACACAATGATGTACTTCCTTTAACAAGGCCACACTTCCTCCAGTAAATGCTACAACTCTTAATAGTGCCACTCCTATGGCCAAGCATACATCTATGGGGGCCAAACCTATTAACCCACCATGATCATCCTTGGCAAGAATGCTTTATTTCAACTTAGGATTGGCTCTCAGATATACATGTAGTAAAAACCAGGAAGTGCCTAAAAACACTGCAAGGAGCAGGATGTTTTACTAAACGTGGCTGCAGAAGGTTGACCAAGAAAGTGGATACCTAGTAGCTGTGGAATCGTCCTGGTAATAAGAATACCTAATAGCTGTGGAATCTTCCTGGTAACAAGAATGCAGGATCAGAACTAGAGGGGGTGAAAACCTTCATACTAGTCTTAGACACAATCTAAGGAATCACTACATCTGAGGAAACCAAAATTTATTACCCCAAGTAAAATCAAGATTAACCCAAAAAATTATGATTAAAAAAATCTTTTAAAGACAGGATCTAACTGTATAACATGGTCTGATCTCAAAAAAGAGAATCTCTGTGGAAATCTGACAAGCAAGATAGGATTGGAAATCTGAAAACAAGCCAGATCCACCAATGTATTAGAGATATCCTAATAAGCCTGAGATATCTGGGCTTATTTAGATAGTTGTGTAGATTCGCATAGAGCCATGCTAATTAGAGTGTTCAAATTCACTGCTACCCAAATATGGGGTCTGTAGTCCATTGAAGAGAAGAAAGCCTGGGCAGATGGAGAGACAGAGAAATAAGGGACAGAGGACACTGGGAGAGTCTCTCTGTCAAGATCAACCCCAGGGAATGGCCTACAGATCAAGACCCATCTGAGAGAAGCAGCCATTACAAATAACAAATAATCCTAACAAATTGCTCACGTCTCATGCATGAGCTCCTGACCTTTTAACAGATGTAGAAGAGAAAGTGTAAAGTCTGCAAATTTCCAGATAAGACAGAATATCTGACTATTCAGGTAACTGAAGAGCCAAGCCCTCATAAGAACTTGTGAGTATGTGACAGTTTGGAATTCTGGGGAGTCTTCAGAGGGTATACACATGCTAAGGCCCCAAGAGTTGAGAAACTGTTGGTGGGTTGTTGGTTGGTTGCTGTTGGTTGTGGTTTGACAAGTAATTGTGTGTCCCCAGAAAAGGATGACAGTGCTTTGCAAGAAGCATAACATTGTTGAAGACATGCTACCCTAAGGGGGCTTAAGCTAGGTATTCCCTTCTAGTTAAGGTTACCACTGGTCCTGAAAGGTACCATTAAAGCTACCATCAGTTTGCTCTGTGATATAACCAAATTAATGGTAGCTTTAACAGTAACTTCAGGATTTCTTAATAATTGGGTTAAACAAGTAAATCCCAGTGTAGCCAGACTTTTGACTACCTTGTGGGTTCTGTTTTTTTTCCACCGTTTCAACCTCCTAACACTAGATAGGAGAGAAAAAAGACTAGAGGTGAAAGGGGGCATCGTTATCATTAGACTACTTCCTGCTGATTGGGACATCGAGTTCCTTGGGGCAAGTTTGATCTTGCCATCAGGATATCTAATTTCCTCTTGTTTCTTCTTTGCATATGACTACTTAACAAACCCTAGCCAAAAGCAACCAACCAACATTTCTCCAGCAGCTCCCCAACTCTCGGGGCCCTAGCATTCATATACACTCTGAAGAGTTCCAGAATTCCAAATGTCACACATTCGCAAAAACTATCTGTACCTGTCAAAATCACACCCCTGCTAGAGCACAGGGCAAATCATAGTCAGCCACTGTGGACAATCTGAAGCAGTCTTACATCCCACACCTGGGTTTAAAATGAAAACACATTCATAAAATATTGCTGTGTTTTTAAAGAAGCCAACATTCTCACTATAGCATACAATAAAATCAGTGACTGTGAGTGGCAGTTAGACCTGGTCAGAAGCATGTTATGCAGTTACTGATAGGAAACAACCTATTTTTAAAACAAGAACTAGAAATGGTGACCCTAACCTAGAGCATGATGAGCACTGTGGATGGCTCTTGAGTAAAGGGGCACTGCAGCAGAATCTTAGTGGATAGGTTTTATTCAACCTTCTACAAACACAGGTAAGATCTTGAGTTCAAGAAGAGGGTAGTAGGGCACAAAGGGGAGGAGACTTCAGACACCACATGGAAAGTCAGGGACCCTGAATGCTCATCTCCAAGGTCAAAAAGAAGACTAATAGCAAGAAGATGATGAAAATGATGATGAAAATGATCCCCTACTAACACATTTGGGAGATGGTCCATCCTATGGATGTGTTCATTGCACCTTACTCCATAGGCAATGTCTCCTGATGACTCCTTAATTTCCACTAGGGTGCCCCTCCCCCAAAATGTACTATGCATTCACCAATTACTTAAATCATGCATATTAATTTGCACTCAGGCTTGTATGAGAAGCATATAATTGCTTTAAAAGCAATTGCTTAAGTAGGGGAGGATAATACAACACAAGTCTCTCAGGGGTTCAGCATGCTTCTGATTTGAGCAGTCATGACTAATATGCACAAATGATCAAAGCCATATTTGTAATTATTTATTAGAATGCTCATACATTTAACATGAAAGCAATTGGTTGAGAAATCAAAAACGAAAGCCTAGCACAGCAAAGTGTTTGGCATTTCAATGATTCCCTATAACCCCATCCAAAACAAGTTTTTAAGAGATGCTGTCTCAAAAATCAGTCATCAGTCAATAAAAGCAAAACAACAGCAAAAAGGGAACATCAGAGTTCCTAGCAGATCAGTCAATCTACATGTTAACGAAGAATGGAATCAGAGTTAATGAGCCTCTGTAACAGTTCATCTTATCGCTTCCTTAATGATAACACAACATAGTTATTCACACTGTTGTTGATTCCATAACTCGTCCTTGCTGTAATCACGGCTTCCTCCTGTGTTCTACATGAGGCTTTGAAAGGCTCTACTACTGTGCCTCAAGCCTTCTGAAGCCTCCTTATACAAGTCTGAAAGTCTGTAATAAATTCAACCAATGTAACAGTGTTTCCATGTTTGTCTTCATTCTCCCCTCCCAGAATAAAAAGTCTCCAACATGAGCTCTCTGACATGTCTTGTTCATATGGTTCAGTGCCCTGCACAACCATACTTGATGGCCTTTGCTGTGCACATAAAACACAGTATTGCAGATTCTTCTATATACAAAGATGACGGTGTAGCTCGCAGTCATCGGGGTAAACACTTTGAACTATATTCCTAATAATGATGATTCTAGCTTAAGTCTCCTATAGACATATTGACCCACAATTCATCCTTTAGAACCCTTTCCTCAAATTCTGTTACCATCTCCTAGGGTATACAAGATAGTCAGCTAGCTATGAAATGAAGGTAAATAGCACCGGACATAGGAGAACCAAGCACATGTCCTTAGAGCCAATAAAATGGTATTGTATCCAACTCATGTGCTCCCCCAACCCCCAGCAACCCATGACGAAAACATCAGTTACCTTTTATTACAATTTGGTTATTGTGGTTGTTGGTGGTGTTGGTGTTGGTGGTGATGGTGGTGATGGTGGTGGTGGTGTTGGTGGTGATGGTGGTGGTGGTGATGATGGTGGTGGTGGTGATGGTGGTGGTGGTATGTGTGTATGTGCCTTGATGCATGGGTGAAGGTCAGAGGACAACTTTGTGAAGCTGGTCCTCTCCTTCCACATGTGGATCCTGGAGATGCATGCAGTTCAGGCCCTCAGTCAGGTGTCCTAATCCAATGAGGCATCTCAGGGGCTCCGCAGCTGCCTGTGGACAGGGCAAGCTAGACCCCGACTCTATGGCCATTGCAGTCTGCTGTTCTCGCCCTGAAGGCTGAGCTGCTAGCACAGACCCAGAACCACTTCAGCCTCATTTTCAGATCGAATAATATGTTGGTTTGAAAAATAATCTTCAGAATAGTGGTCAAGATGGTTTTTTTTTGATTATTTGGTTATTAAGAAAAAATTAAGATTTTGCTTCATGTATTTTACAATTAAGAGTTTTTCTAGTATAATTTTAATTATAAAGGCTATAGTTGTCACGTATTGGAATTATTTAAAATTTCAGTTAAACATATTGTCTTTTAAATGTATTTAATGAACTCTGTACACTACAGCAACCTGGAAACTGTTTTAAATGACTGAAAATAAGAGAAAAAAATCATCCTTAACAATAAAAAGTACTTTATTTTTCTCTTGTTCTCCTTGAACTCATACTTCCAATCTACTTCACCCACAGAATTTTTTTTCTAAATACAATATGAGTTAATGCTTGAAAGGCTTTTATGAATCTCCATATTATGCTTTTTGTAACAAAGTATGCATAAAATGATGTTTTTAAAAATGTCCTGGGACTATAGGGCTTAAAAGTGTTCGATTTCCTCTCAGTTTGAGCTATCATTATTAATGGATGTGATCGATCCAAAGAACAATAACAATTATTTATAAGAATGTTAATATCGTTAACAAGGAAAAGGCAGTTTTATTGGAAACGTTTTCTAATGAAATGGATAAAGCTTGTTGTTTCCCTTCAATTAGTTAATTTATCTATGAATGATTATTACCCACTGTTTGTGATAAATCCTGGCATGGCATCGGCTTTAGATTATTGTTATTATATGGATGTAAACAATAAGAAACCATGTCTGTATGTGTTTACATGAAACAAAGGTAACTTATCAAAAGATATTTTCATTTTTCATCTTGTAGCTGGATTAGGTCTCCTTCAAGTTTGCTGACAGTCAAGAAGTAAAAATTAACCAAATTGCACAAAGATGTGTTTTTTGGTTCTTATACCCATTTATTGTACCTACAGACTGGCATTTTCCCAGTTCTTATTGGTGGTATGATAGCTTTACATCCTAGGAAACTCACCAGAGCAGGCCAGGATGGTACCAGCTCTGCCTTTCTCTGTCAAGCAGAAGAGTAGCAGTGAAAAGTGAGAGGGGAAATCTGCTATGACAAAGTTAATCTGGATCAAATCAGTGTCAAGAAAAGGTATACACAGGAGTTAGAAAACAGGAAATGAATTCCCAGAACTAGTCTGCCTTTGTAGCTCTTACGTGGCCTCTTGGGACAGCTGGCTGCTAGGCATGTGTGTTGCCACTACCCTGTCAATTTGCAAGCGTTGTACAACTTTGATTAACTGGGAATCCCTACAACATGTAGATAGGGGAAATAATACATTGGTTTGAAGACAAATTGAAGAACAGGATTGAATCCTGTTCAGTCCACTTGAATGGAAATTCCCGATCAATCACTGTGTCCTAATGATATAGAAAATACACTCCATAAGCAACTGTAAGTTCACTTCTCATAATATCACAGGAAAACTTAGAAATAATCAAGTGCTTTAATAATAGAAAAACTGCTAGATAAATCAGGCTATAGCCATGTGATTAAAAATAAAGTACTTTAAAGAACATATTGGAATTTAGAAAACATGTTTCATATAGTATTAAGTTTAAAAAAACAAGCAGAAAACTGACAGAAAAATTCACATTCATTCCTATGTTCTATATGTATGTGCAAAAGACTTGAGAAAATCGACTAAAGTGGTATTGTCATTATTTACAGGTGTGTGATTGTGAAAATAGTCTTTTTTATCCTTTTGTTTTTTCCCATTTTCTACACAGGACATATATTTATCCCAAAGTAAGGAGAAAGAAGGAAAAATGTGTATAGGAAGGTGAGGAAGGTATAGAAATAGACTCGTGTCTCAAGAGCTGCTGCAGGTGACTTCAGATTGCCTTCAGCAAGAAAATGTCCTGTCAAACCTGGGGAGACAAATGAAACCCGCTCCAGCTGGTTGGACTGACGGCACTTCCCAGAGAACATACTGTTATCTGTGCTTCACAGGAAGGTGTTGTTCCCTTTCACTCTCTCATGTTAGCTTTGGCCATTTCTCTTCTTGCCCTGTCTCATCACTCACTAGTTACTTCTGCTCACTGACTTTTAGTATCACTGACTTCCTTCATTCACTCCACACACAGATGGAGGTGGATCAACCCCTCCCCATCTTGCTCCCCTCACGAAATATCCCACTTTACCTACACCAAACAAACCAACCACACAAGATAAAAACCTATGCAGCACTTGACGCGCTATAAACCAACAAGGCGATCCAGCCTTTGGGAAACCATAGAAGGCTATTTTTGTTCCTGCTGCATTGCAGTCACCATCTCTTACCTCAGCAAGTGGGGAGGGATCTTCACAACAGTGTCCAGGCCACTCAGGGTTTCTGTAAAAGAAGATTGTAGTAAATATTCAAAGACTATGATATCTAAACACTAAAATCTCTATACACTCTGTTCCCCCTTGGAAAATAGAAACTACCCACTTCTCAGTTATTTTTATTTTAAAATTCTTTCTCCATAATGGACCTCACTTCATTATTGGTAAAAGGGTTATTAAAAACAAGACCACATTTTTCTGTTAGTGGCAAGGAAAGAATAACAAAATCCCCAACCTAAGCCAGGATGCCAATTCATTGTACCATTGACCAAGATGCTACATTCTCCCATCAAAGAAATCAGAGCTGTTTGGTTGATGCATTTTAATCTCTCAGTAAATAAACTCATACAGGTGAAGACCTTCAAGATCACGAGGCACCTCATAGGACATGTGGTGATAATTTGTTTAGCAGTTTTTCTATTATTAAAGCATGTTTTGCCCTTTCTGGGTTTTCCTTTAATATTATGAGAAATACTGAAGTTACATTTGTTTATAGAGTCTGTTTGCTACATAATCAGGACACAGTGATTTATAAGGAATTTCCATTCAAGTAGATTGAACAAGAATTGAATTTCTATCTTTAAAACAAATCTATTTCTTCCTCCTGTCCTACGTGTTCTAGACATATGTATTGTAGACACTTCATGTTAACCACAT